>NC_084502.1:31918880-32243880 GCF_024500385.1 Phyllopteryx taeniolatus | reverse complement strand
ACTTTGGACAGATGAGAGAAATTCCATGAAAATACTAAGGACATTGTTTTCCACAATAACCTCTTTATTTAACAACTGACTGAGCAATTAAACAAAATCCTTGCTAAACATTGCACGATATAATAAGCACTTACTAGATAATAAACAATAATTAGGTTTTTTTTCAAAATTGTCACCCAATTCATACAGCAAACAGTTTAGACTGCAAACTAGTTGGGCCTGAATCTATTTAGATTATTTATTATTGCAACCCATTAGGGCTCCATTGCGCAAAGATTTGGCAATTTTACAACGTCCTTGAAGCAAATATTAGATTGATCAATTGGCTAATTTCACACCAAATTGTTTATGAGAAAAGAAATGAGTTATGATACGCATTCCTAATGCCTCTCATACCAACGGCCTCCACCCCAATCCACTATTTAGTCTCTATGGTGACTCTATGAGCTTTTTCTTCCCCTATTGCTTATGTAACTATCTTTTAAGCCTACTCAAATAGCTGCCATTTCTTGGCATGGATATATTCAGCCATTATGCCATCCCCCCCCCCCCCCTCCCGCCAACATACTCTGAATGCCCAAACAGTGCTAAAAGATTTATATGTACTCAGACCCCTTAAGCGGTGCAGTGACACACTTACTTTGCATCCAGAACAATTAATGTCCACAGGCTCTAGATTCCAATGCCGGTGTCCCACAGGGACGCCGCAATCCCCAGTGAGTACAGGTGGGAGGGTTTTCAAGTGCCACTTTGCGGCCCTGTAAGCGGGTACAACAGACTGTTGGTTTTCTTCCTCTCATCTTGCATGGTGGGTAGTTGCATATTGATTGTTTCTCTAGCTTCTATACTCTGCTGCACGCCACTCGGAGACTCATTCATTCGACTTCATTTAGGGTGAGTTTACATGACAACACCCAAGGAAAGTGTTCCCCCCGTTTGACTTTTGGGATAGGATGGCATCAAAACAATCTCACGTTCGCACTGAACGAAAGTGTGTAATCAGTGTAGTCACTTGTTCTGATGGTCAGCCATTGTTGTTTTGGATGTAAAGTATTTGCATTCCTACACTGAACTTCTAAGCACACGTTTTCTGCTTCCACAGACCACCTTTTCTAGTGTGTGGATGAAAAGGCTGTCATTTTAAAATAAACATCCACATCTGCAGAGATCTGTTTTCGATTGTTTTCAGTTTCCAAAAAAAACTATTGCTATGTGAGCAAATGTTCAAGTTGGTAGTTTTTAGCCATTTGATATTGTGTAAAACCACCCCTTAATTTTTATCCTAACCCCTTTTCCCCAAAGCTGTCCCTCCTGTTAGACTAGTGATTGCCAAACAGAGATCATCATGTGTATCATAGAAATTATTTACTCAAAATAATGCATATTTGTTTATCTATCAACGCCAGCAATGTATAGTGACAGGCAGGACAGTTAAAAAGCTCTTTCAGTAGATGGCAGTTAAGCGGTGTATCCACATTTTATGACATTTTTGTTTGGTGGGGTTCTGTGAGATTATTTCGAATCAAAAGTGGGAAAAAATGTGTGCGTTAGCTCAGCAAAGGTTGGGAAACAATGCGTTAGACGATGGCCAGATTTGCTCTGTTGTACTCCATGACAAGGTCATTTTAGGCACCCATATTGTAGTTTTAAGGAGGTACCGGTAGTCAAGTGTGCCTTTTGTACATTGAAATGTATTGAATCATCCATGGCAATAGGTGCATTTAGCAGCTGTTACATGCAACCACCAACTGATTACCTCTGCCAAGAAGATCATGTTTCACCTTTTGGCTAATTTATTATCTGTTTTATTTATTTATTTATGTGTTTATTTATTTATTTATTTTTCTGAGTAAGCTTGCGCAAAAAACGATTTTGGAGAGGAGGCCCATGAGTCACAGAATAACTATTTACATGTTGGTGCTGATCTGGGAAAAAATGCAGATTAACATTGCAAGGACATTGTTGGATATTTTCCACCCATCTATCCTTTAATCTATCCATTTTCGATACTCTTTATCCTCTTTGGGATCAGGTGAAAGATAGAGCCTGACTATGGACCAAAGGATGACTTCACCCTGGAAGTCAGGACACAAAGGGACAGTCACACACATTCACGCAGTCATTCAGCATGAAATTCATGGGAAAATCAGCAGAGGGAACCACCACACTATTAATTCAGACAAAAGTACATTTTGATTGGTGTTGAGCCAAATTGTCAGTGTTTGGCCTCGGTGGAGGTCTACAAAATGTTATTCAGTTTTGTTGAATTTCCGGTCACGGTATATTCACTGTATGTACCCAGAACACCAAGTATCCTGGAATATAGTATACCATGTACCATAGCACATTACATAAAATTCATCATTCTTCTTCTTCTTCTCATAATAGTTTTGGATTTTCCATTATAGTCATTTCGTCTTTTTATTAAAATTAAAATATTAAATAGTTTAAAATATTAAAATAGATTTAATTCGTTTTTAGAGCAGGTTTGTTAGCTATTATTTGTTTTTATTTTTTCAAGTGTTTCCTTTCAGTTTAGTTTTTATTAGTTTCAGTTGTAATAAAAACTCAACAAAAAAATACCATTTTAATGAAAGAATGAAAACATATGAACACCCATCCACAAATGTATGATAACCCAGAGAATTCAAAGTGCAATAAGTGCAGTGCATACAGTAATACTGCTTCTCAGGTTAGAGTTGATGAATCACAACGTACAGTAAAACCGTTCACAAGAAATGAGCTGTATTATGGCCTTTTTCAAAATATGTTTTTATATGTTTAACTTACATACTGTATGTCTTGCCGAGATACAGTAAAAGAACTACAATTCCCAAACGACTGTCGACAGTCCGTGTTCCGTACGGCTGTACCGAAATAAATACATTTAAAATCAACCCCGAGAGCTCATATCCGAAATTAACTGACAAAGATGAAATGAAAACAGACATTTGTTTTTCTAAATGTAAAATGTAGTTTCACTTATCATTTCAAAACAGTCTCATTTTTATTTTCTTTCATTTCCGAAAATATTGTTTTCAGTTTTAGTTGTAGTTATTTCATTCATTTTTGTTAATTATAATAAGTTTGATGCAGATCGCTTCAGACACTTTTTGGTAATGGAACCAACTAATCAGAAGATGAAAAAAATGCTTCCATTATTTTGGGTCAGCTAGCTGACTCTCTGTGGCAAATTTGGAATTTGATTAGTTAAAGAAATAATTAGCACAACAGTTAATGCTAATGTACAGCGGCTATAAAAAGAAGTCTACACATTTCTGTTTAATTGCCAATTGCCAAAATAAATTTTCAAAACTTTTGTCACCATTGAGATGACCTTTTTTTGAGAGGGAAAGTAAAAAAAAAAAAAAAAAAGAGAAAATTTGGTTGGAGATGTGTGCATACCCTCTTATAATTGGAGATGTGGTTGTTAAATTAAACAATCACATTCAAACTCATGTTAAATGGGAGTCAGTACACACCTGGCCTCATTTTAAGTGCTTCTGATTAACTCCAAATAAATTAGAACTGTTGTAGTAGGTTTTTCCTTGCATTTTTTTTTTCTCATTGAAACCTGAATGTTTTGTGCTAACCGACTGGTATTTTGAACTGTTCACAACTCCCTCCACTTTGACTAAGGCCCCAGTTCCAGCTGAAAAACAAACAAATAAATAAAACAAAGAGTGATGCTGGCATCACCATGCTTCACTGTATGTATGTTGTTCTTTTGGTGATGAGTCGTGTTGTGTTCGCGCCAAACGTACCTTTGGGAATTATGGCCAAAAAGTTGAAATATGGTTTCATTGGACCATAACACATTTTCCCACATATGTTTGGAAGATTTTGTTATGGTCCAAGAAAACCAAGATTGAACCTTTTGCCGTAATTCCAAAAGGTATGTTTGGCACAAAACACTACAGTGCTTATCACCAAAAGACATGGTGGCAGAGTTGGGTAATAACGTGCTACATTTACTCCGTTACCTTTACTCAAGTAACATTTGGATCAATTGTCAGAGTAGTTTTAATGAATCCTACTTTTTACTTCTACTTGAGTATTTATGTTAAGAAGAAACAGTAATTTGACTCCGCTACAATGATCTAAATGCTGCTAGCTACTTTTCTTGATCAATTATTGGGTGCTCAATCTATTTCTAAACTTTTGTTTTCGACTTCCGCAGTGGCGCCGTTGCACCAATGTAGCATAACAGCAGTGTTGTTTGACTCAAGTTCACCAATCAGACGACACAGGAAAGTCACATGTTCACACATAAAATCTATTGGGCTTTGCGGGCCAATCACAGTGACTCATTGAAAAAAAAAAAATCTCTCGCTCTCTCTCTCTCTCTCTCTCTCTCGTTCTATTGCTTGCTTGCCCGCACACACGCACACTCGCACACGCACACACACGCTACAGTTGAAGTGCAAGTACCATAAAACAGATCTAGTAAAAAGCCTATACTTTTTCAATAAATCTGGTCAACAAACAGCTTCTTCATTCAGCTATTGTAGTTAATTAAGCAAAGCATGTTTCTGTAAGGCCCTATGACAAGAGTTTGGATGTGATTGGTTAATTCTGAACACAACCGTATGCCAGTTTTGAGAGAGTGTGCACACACTTGTGCAACTAACCATGTAAAACACCAGTTAAAACAGGCAGGTGGGCCTGTCGACTCTTTTACAATGGCCAAGAAGGCAGCAAGTTAAGCGTCAGGGCCAAGTCACTCACATACAAGAATATTTCAGTTGTTTATTTTCACCTCCCCCTTTCAAAAGGATACAGAAATAAATCAATTGAGTTGTGCAAATTCTAGGTCACATTAATGGTGGAAAAAGTTTGAAATTATTTATTTTGGTCGAAATGCTTTTACATCACAAAAACCTGCCATTTGAACAGGGGTGTGTAGACTTTTTATATCCACTGCAGCCTTGTTCCTGTTTTTGTAATCTCTGCCTGGTGAGCCTATTGTGCTGTTTAACGAGTGGAAAAAAATAATATAAGACAATTTCTTCTCGCTGAATTTGTCTTAATTGGTTATTTTATGAATATTTTCTTTATTATGATTTAGTTTAAGTGAGGATAAGCGGTACGGAAAATGGATGGATGGATATTGTTCAGCAATATCTGAATTTTTACATGCATATTTTATTTAATTATTATTATTTTAGTTGACCTTCATGCTCTGATTTTAAAAATACATAAATCAGCGGTTAATCATTTACTCAGTACTTCAGTACTTTCTCACTCTTACTGAAGTAGTTATTTTGAGGACTACTTTTTACTTTGACTTGAGTCATATATTTCTACTGTAATGGTACTTTTACTTGAGTACAACATTTAGCTACTCTCCCCACCTCTGCATGGTGGAAGCATCATCATGGTTCTGGGTCATTTTCCTTCCTTACTTCCAGCCACATCCCCAGTTGTAGGAGGGTGTGCACTCTTGTGCAACCACATTATCTCACTTGTTAATTTTTGCTTACCCTCTAGAAAAGGTTTTTTTTTTTAAATCAACTGAGAAGTGTAGTTTATAAGTCACTTTACTGGTGGAAAAAGTTTTGAAAAGATTTATCTTGGTCCCCTTTTTTTTTATTTCACTAAAGCCTGGCATTTGAACAGGGGCGTTTGCACTTTTTATATCCTCTGCAGTTTACGTTACATCTGCCAGAACTACTGATTTTGAAGGCCCTTGGCAGATTAGATTGAAATGACAGCACAAATAGGTTGAAATCTCAATGGTCAAAAAAATCTAACATACACAAACTGAAAGCAGTGCAGCCGAGAGAAATGCTACGAAGTGAAGCAATAGACTGTTGGGAATAAATGAATACATTTTCATGGAACAAATATTTTAAAAAATTCTGGTAGCGTTTCAGCGAGCGGAGTGGCCCTTGCTGGCCTTGACTTTCACAACTGATTAACCGAGAGAAACCTCATAATTTTATTGTTGTTGTTTATTTTTTTAACCCTCATTTTTTGCTGTCTTCTGCCTTCTAAAGTTGACCCCGGTGGCTGGACCCCCCGAAGGAGGCACACGGGTGACTATCCATGGCACCAACCTCGGTCTTTCCTTCTCAGATGTGGTCAGCAATGTGGAGGTGGCCGGAGTAAGGTGTGCTCCTGTGCAAGATGGTTACATCATTGCTGAACAGTAAGTCCTTTGGGTTATACTGTATGTAAGATTGTTACATCACTTTGCTCATATCTTACGTTGCTGCACATACAGTATGTGCAGCTAAACTCTCTGGATTTGGACATGCATTCCAGGCAAAACTGCCGAAGGTTGACTTCTTGCACCACGCATGCATAATGTACATAGCCTGATTGGAACCGGTCCAAAACCCTTTGGCCCTGGGGTCTCTGCTCCCCCTGCTCGGTGCTGGACACCGACATACCGCCCTGCTCTTTCTCTCTGCAGCTCATCTATTTAGCAACAATCACATAGCAGCTGCCAGTGTTTAGTTTTCTCACGCTACGCACAGCTCTTGTTCAAGCCTGTCCGGTTATCCTTCAAACATGGCTCATGCGCCTATAACCCCCCCACCCCACCCCAATCCCCCACCCGTTTTTTTTTTGTATGCATCAAGATTATGTCCAATGGTGTTTTAACTGCATTATATTATTTATATAAATGTAAATTAAATTATAAATGTTGTGTATGCCCCTCCATAGTAAATCAATAGCCTAGACGACTCTTCTACGTTGATAAAAATCATTCCACTAATCACAGGACAACGGAGGTAAACAACAACCTCGTCTCATGAGATTTGATGAGATGGGCAGCGTGATGCTGAGGATAAGTGTATACACCTTGCAACCGTAGGGTCGTCGATTCGTATCCCACCCCAGCGCATGTCGTCATTGTCTCCCTGGGCAAAACACTTAAACCACACTTCCCATGGAAGAATGTGGTTGGATGTTTGGTGGTGGTCGGAGGGGCTGTAGGCGCAGAATGGCAGCCACATTTCTGTCAGACTGCTCCAGGGCAGCTGTGACTACACACATAGCTTACGACCACTCGGTGTGACTGTAGAGTGACTGAATAATGTATGCAATTGGCAAACATCTTTGAGTCTCTAGAAAAGAGCCATAAATGCATTATTATTATTATTATTATTATTATTATTATTGACTGTGCATCTGAAAATTTCAGTACTTAAGTGGATTTTCTCTGTTAAATTCACATAAATTTTCCAATAAATACAACAATGTGTGGATTGTTGCCATATATTACATACAAAATGTAACTAAAAAAAACAAGAACCTACAATTGGCTTGTGACCGATACAGGGTGGACCGCAACTCTCACACGAGGTCAGCTGGGATAGGCTCAAGCTCACCCACGACCCTAATGAGCAGAGGACAAACATTGAACACATGCCAGGCAGCAGTCCCCTGCTGCTCCAGATTTTAATGCACTATACCACTCAGGGGCCACTTGCGCACAGGGTACAGCCAATGACTGCCAGTCGGGGACCTGTGTAGGGGGGCAGTGGGTAGGGTTGGTGGTTGACTGGAGGGGCGGCTTTGGGCCCCTGTGGCCTTTTGGGGGGGCCTCTGTGGGGCCTCCCTGTGTCCCTCCATGTGAGTGGTGTCCCGTCCACAGGGCCGCTCTCGGCTGGGCCCCTGAGTCCCGCCTCTCGGGTGGCTGGGGAGGAGCCCTCAGCGCCCAAGGTGCAGCCGCAACAATTACAGGACACTTCTGAAGGTTATTGTGCACATGAGACGGTGTTAACGCACTTGCATGTGTCCGTGGACACACACCCCACACCCCTGGAGCTTATTTGTTTGGTGTGGAGCCACTCACTCATTGGTATAAATAACTCTTATAACTATGCAAACCTCCTGAGTATCCCCCTACTTGCACTCACAGTCTATAGATGTTTCGAACTTATATAGCCACTCCCCCCGCACTTCAGTTGTACAGCCAGGTCCACGACCCCTGTCCTGCATGCTTCCCCTCCTGCCCCTGTCCTGTACAGTCTTATCCTTCCCTCACAGGGTGTAGCACTACTGCTCCATACAATACTTGAATGTAATGTGTCATTGTACTATGCATGTAATGATTTATTTTGCTTATCTTTCTTACAGTATCTTCATCTTACATTTTTTGTGTACTTCTCTTCCTGTATTATTTAATTATCTTCTCACTGTCTCTTCCTTTTTCTTTTTTGTTTTTCTGTCACTCCCCTTTAAAACCTCATTCTGTCCTACTGAAATTTTCAATAAATATCCATCGGAATACTAAGAACCACGGTGGCAGTATAAAAACTCCACTGTGGCACAGTACAACTGTTTCAGCATAAAAGGAATACAGATTCTCCATTCTGATTGACCTAACAGTCGAACAGGAAAAGTTTTTACAAAATAAAATAAAAAAATGAATACAAAAGTACCTCCATCTATCCATCCATTTTCCATGCCACTTATCCTCACTCAGATGGATCCTACCCCGGCTGACTCTGGGTACACCCTGAACTTGTCGCCAGCAAATCACAGGGCACAGAAAGACAAACAACCATTCACACTCTCATTCACACCTACGGACAATTTAGAGTCTTCAATTAACCTACCATGCATGTTTTTGGAATGTGAAACTGCAGTAGGCGTACTCAGAGAAAACCCACATAGGCAAGGGGAGAACGTGCAAACTCCGCACAGGGAGGCCTGATTGTAACCCGAGACTTCAGAACTTTGAGGCAGATGTGCTAACCAGTCGTCCACTGTGACGTCCTACAAAAGTACCTCCCCATTATAATCAATAACTAACAAAGTTTTCCTCAAGCAAACAGACAAACCCAAGCCAATGAAAATATATTCTTATTATATCTATTCTGTGAACCGCTTATCCTCACTATGGTCGAGGGTGTGCTGGCGCCTATCTCAGATGATTTCGGACGAGAGGCTCTTTTGCAGAAATTATAAATTATGTAACACACAACCTTCGGTAGATTAGAGTACAATACACCAGTCCTGATGACACTTACTACAAGCACATGGAGAAAAAAAGAGTAAAGTTTTTCATTCCTGCCCTGAAATAAAGATGAAGAAAAAGAGCACATGGACGTGCACGTGGACATGCACGTGCACATCCACATGCAGGCTACCACAGTCAAGGATCTCAGTAGAGCCTTTAACCCGAATAGTTAACTTGGCCTACTTCTGCCCCAAGAAGGAGAATAGGATATTTTTGCATCAGATACCTCATATTAGCATGTATCAAGATTTATATGGGCAGAATTATACATGAGTAAAATATATATGTATGTATGTATGTATGTATGTATGTATGGGGGGGCAGACAATGTAATGTACTAATTTCCAGTCTATGGGAGATTTTATGATTATTTGAACTGGATGTGGACTTTTACCTTCAGTATCATGTCCTTATCTCATTTTTGTTGTTTTTGGTCTCAACTCACTCACCAGACTCACTTGCAGTTCTCAAGAATGTCATGAAGGAAATGTTTTAATTTCAATTTTTGACCTTCTAAATTGCCAAACCCTTGTTAGAAAAAAAAAAAAAAATTGGGAGGTTTATCATCCCTGGACCATTCAGATATTGAGGAGCCTGTTTGAAACATTTGTATGCAGTTAAATCTTGCATGAAAAGCAAATTCTACACTTTGAAGTGAGGAACTTAATTGATTTTGACTGACATATTAGGGATGGAGGCACGGTGGCCGACTGGTTAGAGCGTCAGCGTCACAGTTCTGAGGACCCGGGTTCAATCCCCGGTCCCGTGTGTGGAGTTTGCATGTTCTCCCCGTGCCTGTGTGGGTTTTCTCCGGGCACTCCGGTTTCCTCCCATATCCCAAAAACATGCATGAATTGGAGACTCTAAATTGCCCATAGGTGTGCCTGTGAGTGCGAATGGTTGTTTGTTTCTATGTGCCCTGCGATTGGCTGGCAACCAGTTCAGGGTGTACCCCGCCTCCTGCCCGATGACAGCTGGGATAGGCTCCAGCACGCCCGCGACCCTAGGGAGGAGAAGCGGCTCAGAAGATGGATGGGATGGATGTTAGGGATGCATTAATTTAAGAATATTTTTTTATTATCGTGGTTGTAGCTTGCAGTGGTGTAAAACTGTACTACGCCATGATGCTGTGTCTTATATTTTGTTTGGCCTCAATTACAGTATGTGAGAGAATTTTTAGGGACAATGTCAGGACAAGGCAGTATGGTCATAACCCATTAAAACTACAGTGATCATAATAAACAATGTTGAATTCATAACTCTCTGTTCAAGTTATTATCTTTGAAAAGGCAACATATTTCATATAGTATACTGTATATTGTGCAAGTGGTCATTATGTAATGACTGGTTGATGTATATCACTTGAATCACCTAAAATATTTTCGGCTGCTTATTCTTCTGTTTTTACATTATTTATCGACATTGCAACTTTTTAAAACACTAATATTTGATGATAGTTTTTTTTTTTTTTTTTTTCTAGAATTGTGTGCGAGATGGATGTTGCCCCTGCGGACAGTCAACCTGGTCCAGTCCAGCTTTGTGTCGGGGAGTGCAGACCCGAACTCAAAGCTCGATCCAGTCAAGTCTACTCCTTTGTGGTACACTTTAAACCCAATAGAATACATCTATCCACCCAGCAAGCCAGCCAGTCATCATCCACCTATTTTCTTGACTGATTGACTTATCTCAATATTTTGTGTTTTGGAGACACCCACAATCACAGGTGTGTCACCCAGTAGAGGTCCAGAATCCGGCGGCACCAAAGTCACAATCATGGGCGAAAACCTTGGTGCTGGCAGCAGCGTCAGTGTTCAGTTTGGAAACCAGACGTGTGAGTTCTTCAGGTGGGTCCCACTGTTATGATGCTAGTACGTAGAATTGTTTATTGGCTGAGGTCAAGACTGACCGATTGTCCATACATTGTTTTGGATGTTGGATTCTTCCTGGTCCTTGCTCCTTCTGGGTCCTGGTCCGGTTTACATTGGAACATATAAAGTCAATGCCATTAAAGTCGTACATTTCAGAACTCAACCAGTTTTCAACAGCAATTTCTTGTAAAAATGGCACAACACTTGAGCGTTTGACCACCATCATGCATAACATCAGCTTATTTGGCAAGGTGAATTCTACACTTTTGTTTTGCTTTATAGTTGCCTTTTTATGTTTTTGTTTTTTTTGAGACACCCATTCAAAAATATAAACGTGAGGAAGTAAGCAAACTCACATTCAAAGCAGTAAGACCCTAGCGTCACAATGTGCATAGTCATTTAGGGGTTTAGTTAAGTTGGACTAATTTTAGGAGAACATGTGTTTTGAAATGCAATCACGTGAAAGGTCGACCAGCGTGAGGCCTGTAATTAATTGTGTTGGAGGTTTTCCTGGAGCTTTTTCTAGCATTTTCTAGCACATAAAACAATGAACATCAAGAATCCTCAATGGCCATGGCAAGAGAACGATTGACACAAAACCATAGCGGGATGGACATAAAGGTGATTTTTTTTTTTCTTTTCTTATTATCCAATTTAGTCAAGTTTGTGATCGGCTACCAATCAGATCAACAAGCTAATGTTGTTTAACGTTACAGAGGGCAATTGTCATTCAGGCCCAACAAATGTACTGCCCAAATCGTAGCGAGCCAAACAGAAAGTAAAAATCTGGTCTGTATTTCATTCCAACACCAAGTAATGATAATACTAAATGCAGTAGGTGGTGGCTGACAGAATTGTAATGTAAAAACTGTATTTACGAGTTAATGTGTCCCCTACTACAATGGGATTAGTTCTAATACTGTAACTAAAATTGAATATTTGCTACTTTCCTCTTTCTCTCTTTCCTCTGTAAATTTTACTATGGCCTTAATGACCTAAATTACTTCACCAGTTGGATAAGAATAACTTGTATCGTGAAAACATTGTGCACCTGTTTTGATTCAAACCTTCTTCTTCACTCACTCTTTCTTCGCTGTGCTGGATTTTCCCACATGCCCTCCTTCTCCTTTTCCATCTTTTGGGCAGCTATTTTAAGCCCTTCTACTATAGTCTGACGGCTATAAAGTAAGGTTGAAGAGCCAATTCAGCTTTTAATGAGATACAGGCCTAATTACTGGATTGTGTTTCTTCCCTGTATACCTGCCATGGGTGGTACAGTAGATGCTGTTAATGAGCTTGGACTAGATAGGAAGTGAATTCATGGAATGAGGGCTCAATTGTTGACAAAGTAGATACGATGCAATAATACATGTGGTCATTTGTATACAGTACAGGAAGTCCTCGAGTTACGACGTACTCGACCTACGACGTTTCAACTTTACGACGTCCGTGCCTCGTCCGCCATTTAAGCCCCCAGTGTTTCTGCTTAGCTAGTGCATAGTGCTTGTCTCTGTCTTTGCCTTTTTCACCCTCCTTTTTTCACATTATGGCCCCAAAGAAGAAAGCTGGGTCTTCTAGCGATGCTGGTCCAGCCAAAAGAAAATTACCATGGAAACGAAGCTTAACATCATAAAAAGATCGGAGAAAGGAGAGACACCGACGAACATCGGTAAAGACTTAGGCTTCAGTCGGTCGACCGTGGCGACCATTATTAAGGACAAAGCCCGTATTTTAGCGCACGTGAAGGGTTTCGCCCCTATGAGGGATACAGTGATCACGAAGCAACATTCTTCGATCCTTGCCGAGATGGAAAGATTACTTACGTTATGGATCGAGGATCAGAATCAACGTAGGCCAGTAGAACCTGCACATGCTTCCTCAGCAATAGCTCTCACAGCCTCCCCTCCTTCTTCTCCATCCACCTCTCAGCAGTAATGGTAAAGTACAGCATCTTATTTTTTAATTTTAAGGTATTTTAGTTTCTTTATAGAAAGTATTTTGACGTAAATTTCGACTTTAACGGTGAAATCCGACTTACGAGGAAATTCGGGTTGCGTCCCCAGCGTAGGAACGGAACTCGTTCGTAAATCGAGGACTTCCTGTATACTGTAATGCATCCTTTGAAAGGCTGGAATGTAGTAATTGTCATTACATGGATAAGGATTAGGCCAAGTCCTAACTATTAAAACAAGTGGAAATTCTATGGTGGTTATGTTTTTATTTGTAATATTAATATTTGTTTTTTATTTTCATATATAAACTACTTATGACCAATTTTAATGATGTTCTTTGGCTAAGATCAAAACCAAACTATTAACAAAAGTAGACAAAAGTTTTGTGGAAAATGGTCAAGTAGTAGAAAAATAAACATTATTTCTTTAGCCTTATGCTTGGGACGTAATGGGAAAGACAAAAATACATCAACTCACATTCATTTAAACATTACCTCCTTCAAAACCCTTAGCATAGTTATTTACATTCTACAACACAATCCATGATGCTGGTTAGCCTCTAATTTGTTTGGATTTACATTTTCTTTCCCCATGCACTGGAAATAGAAATTATTTGTTCCAGAGTCTGTCACCATCACTGTACAGAAATTATTTAAGTAACACTATTAATGGAATGTTGGACTGTAAATCATGGGAGAAAGACAAACGAGATAAATCTCAAACCATTTACTTCCTTGTTGATATTTGAACTCAAAATGAAACCAAACAAACTAATGCTGAAATATGGAACAATCTTCAAGACTGAGTTCTTTAAACCTGTTACCAGACAATGCCCTTTTTTCCCCACTGGTCCTGCTTTAAGTCCATGTGTCCATTAGATTCTCCGCTGTGTGTCTCTGCTGCGTGGGACTGGATGACACCAAGCAAGACACTTGCCAGCTCCATTTTTGTTGTAATTGCAAGTGACCCCAAGATACGCATCCATGTTCATGAATGTCTACATCAGCAGTCAGGGGGACTGACTCGGTTCTTTGCGGCCTTCTTGGTACTTTTTCTCCACTGTGCATTTTACAGCCTGTCGGGAAGGCAGGACATATGCGAGGTCAAGCTTTTGCACAAAGGCTGTGAAGCCTTTGTCCTCCGCCACACTAAATGGTCGACCAGTGCCTCGTTCAATTTAAGTTGTCACCCTTAAAAGGAATTTTAGGAAATATAATCAGAGACATGACATTTGGGACATTAAAGACGTGTTGTTGCTCTATGTAAGCTCCTGTGCACTAATAAGGCATTTGAATTTGGGGAGTAATTCTGACCCATTTTAAAGTGTTTATAATGAGATATAGAAATGCCCAGCCAGTTTAAATTTTGCATGAGGCAACTCGACTCATTTTTGTAATAGCGAGGCCTCATTCGTAGCAGTCCTGTGATTTTCAGCACGTTAAAGCAACGTATCGAAACACTGTTTCGCCACACCTCCGCTTCAATAGGTTGAATTGGATTTGAGCTGACAGGCTTGAGCATAACATCACTAGAATTCCTTTCCAACTGCTCTCCTCCACATTTCTCTTGTGTTAAATGACTTGGAGGACCCATTACATAAACACTAAATTCAACGAGCTTCTCCATTTCTGAAATCTTGCAATAGCTTGAGCTTCAGTTTGCTTCCTGATTGGCTATCACTCCATTCCACATCACAATACACATTTCTGATCCCAGATATTTAATTTATTTCAAATTCATAATTACCGCCACAGGGCTGTACAAAAATATTTTTCCAGAAAATGAATGCCGAATTGTTCGGCCAGTGAACTGTTCGACTGTATAGGTTCCTTTTTATTTGAGGTATGATTGATATTAGCCTGTCCAGCTGCATTTCTATGGCACATTCAACAGGTGGTGCTATAGTACAGTGCTATAGTGCAAACAGTGTTCAACGTTTGCTTTATTTTATCAGTAATAACAATAACTTGAAGTAGACCTACTGTACTTGGCTTTCACAGAAAGGTCGTTCAATTATTCGTTCATTGTTTTGTTTTTTATTCTTATTTAGTGGATGTGGCCTATATACCGATGCTTTCTACAGCATTCATGGTAATATTTTTTACTAATATTTTTTACTATACTTGCAGTCGAACAATGACGGAGATTGTGTGCTGCTCCTCACCCTCCCTATCCGGCATCAGCCCGGTCCAGATCAGCGTGAGCGTGGACCGCTCCCAAATCAGGGAAAGCCTCACCTTCGAGTACATTGAGGATCCCACCGTTGTGCGCATTGAACCCGACTGGAGCATTGCCAGGTAAAAACACACACCTGACCTGTAGGTTACACCGTATACAAGTCACTACATCCATTTGCATTCTCATCAACTCAGTCCTGTGACGATATGCCTCCAAGCAACCGGTCGTTAGGAGGCGTGAGTCAATACTGCACTTTCAATTACTTCTTTCTATTAGTTTGGATGTGATGGAGCTGCCGCAGCACACAGTCTGCAGACAATCTCTCTCACTGAATGCAATCCACAGATGCACCACTAATTAAAAGGAAAGGAATGAAATTTGTGTTCTCACCTGAATTCATTAGAAACTCTCACAAAAAGTCAAGCAAGCTATACTTTAATGGAAGTCTTTATTTCTTCTAAAATAAAGTATGTAAAAAAAAAAATAAAAAAAAAAAAAGGATCACCCACAGAGGGCAGACATCCACCAAGTGAACAAAATGTAATAAGGTCTATATAAACATTTTAAGCGAAGTTCATCCTGATCTATAATAATAATAATACTAATGCATTACACTTATATAGTGCTTTTCAATGCACTCAAAGATGCTTTACAAGTTCACGAATTATTCATTCACTCATCAGTCGCACCTGTTGCCCCTGTTCCACTTGTGTAACTGGGGCAGTTTGATAGAAGTCTGGCTGCCATTCTGCACCTACGGCCCTTCCAACCACCATCAAACATCCAACCACATTCATTCGTAGGCAATGTGAGTTAAGTGTCTTGGCCATGAACACAATGATGGCATACACTCGGGCCAGGATATGAGCCTCCGACCCTCCGGTTGCAGGGCGTACACTTACCCTCTGCTGCACAATGCCCCCATCTCTCATTAGATCGGACAGATATAAAAGTGAAGTAACGTCGGAGTGGAAATGAACTGACTTTTCTGCCTCGGTAACGAATCTATATTGTTTAAGTCGTCGTGGTGACACCAACAGCTGGAGAATTCCAAATTGTACGACATCAGCGACGTTCAATTATTTCACTTTTGGATGGTGAAATAGAATAAAATAATGGCTATACAATTGGTCTTGAGAAGATCTTGACCTTGGACGACTAATAATGAAGTATTTCAATATGGCAGTAGCAAGAACTAAGACTAAATGTTGTGTAAATGTCCATTTCTGGTTTTCCTCAGTGGCCACACCCCCTTGATTGTGACCGGCACTAACCTGGATGTGGTACAGGAGCCCAGGATCCGGGTCAAGTATGCCGGCAAAGAGTCAGTCAATGTAAGTGTCATTGTCATTGTGAGGTTGGCTTACTATTTTTTCCTTTGAGACTCAGAAAAGACAACACAGACAACCCAATCACCCCGTCCAGCTCTCTGATACTTCGGAATAATGCATTTAGCTGTGAGCACACTACCCATCTGTTTACAGACTCTTGGATATTACAGTCTGAAATGCAGTTAGGGGCATGTTGGAGGTGTGCATGACTGGGGTCAAGGGGACCGCTAATGGGTTTCAATGGAAGATTAAGTGCAGGGGGAAGTCGCTGGTCAGCATAAAGACACCCCATATAATCAAAATCCCTGCGTTGGGAAATCGTTACAAATTGCATTTGAGCATCCGTCCTGCGGGCCCTTTTTTAATTAAGAGGATGGAATTTGTTCTCAGTGCTCTCTGAATGAAGAGAAGGAGGTTGGACAACTGGAGTAAAATAAGAAGGCTGGAACTGAGGAGTACAATGTAGAAGAGTGGTGGTGTCAATTTACATTTAGGACAATAGATTCGTCATCATCAGTAGCAAGCACATTTTAGTAATTTACTATGGAATAAATATTGAGTGGGTAGTGTGTTTGAAATGTCAAAAGTAATAAAAGTAAACATGGCGATTTGCATGAAGAAGAATTTAACAGATGAATAGAAGCATACACTTTTTGTTTGACTTTTTACCAAATCAATGTTGACTGGAGAAGAAGACCCTTTTCTTGCTTATAGTTAATGTTTTGTAAAAGTATGATTGTTGGCATATTGTGAGTTAAAGGGTTTAGAACATTACCAGACAAGGCGAGTTGCAAAAGCAATTGATTAAACAGAACGGTAGCGTGCACATTTTTTTTAATGCATTATCAAACATCAATGTGTTGATAGTTGACATAGAGAGTCAAGGGAGTTTATAGACATGGCAAGTTGTATTGAGAATTGGTTCAACAGATGGGAAACATGCACATTTTGTATACAGTGTGTATTGATATAAATATTGTCTATTAGAAAAATAATTGATTCAACAGACATACAGTATTAAATCCATATTGATGAGTGGATAAAAAGAGTAAAATCCTCTTGAAATATTTACAAGTTTAGGGATTTTCCTGATGCGACAAGTTGCGTGAAGAATAACGGATTCAATAAACTTTTCAGTCGCACGCCTATAGCATCTTTTTCGCTTGTAGCAAGCTCAAGGGTTTCGAAAGTTTCCAGACATGGTGAGTTGCATTAAGAGGAATTGATTGAGCAGATGGGAAGCATGCACATTTTATGTATGTAGTGATATAAATATTGTCTGGTATTGTTAGTTTCAAGTTTATCTAAAGGTTCAAATGGTGAAAGTCTTTGTTCAATCATTTCCAGCAAAAGAAAGTGAGCCTTCCCCCATCTTCCCCCATACTGCTGACTGTGATCTAAAATTTAAAAAAAATGTTGCTCGTTTAGTGCGGAAGATCACAACTGAGCCTTGAGTCTTTATTTCAACAATGTTTGCCTACGCGAGGCCACAGTTTCCCTTAAAGACCTTTGTGAGATGTTATGGGTGTGTACATTAACAATTGTGCTGTTTTATATTCGGAATGGCGCATAAACACTTCCTGTGTGGCCAGTTAAAATGTGATTGATCCGTCTTGGTGTCTGCCATTATCCTCGGCCTCGAAAGGGATTTGTTAATCTCTTGCAGCTCGCAAAAGATGCAAGCTCCACTGTCTTGGTCGCACGTGGAGAATGAACTTCTATTAAACGCTGAGGTTACCACAACACATCTTTCATGCGCCTGCAGCCGCCTCTCCCTTTGTTGCCAGAGGACGGCCAACATTAGTAATACCTTTAGTAATACGAGCTGCTGTCTGTCTGGCGGCCTCAAATGATCACCTGTCAGCCGCTAAATTACCTCCTTGCTGCCCCCTCACTGGTGTCACCTGCATTTGTGCACAAAGAGACCAGTACAAGTGGAGAAAATGGCTTTGCAAGAGCGTTGTATCATTTATCATAATCTTGATTCAAGTTAAAAGGATTCATTTTCAAAGACTGCATTTGCTACATTACGTTTCCTGGGCTGATCAAAGGTTTCGCCAGAGGTTGTTATTGTATCCTATCAGTGATTGTCAGATACACAGAGTTCCTAAAGAGAGAGCATGGGCCATCAACCATAATGGATACTCAATACTTGCACATTACATGTTCTTATTGATGTTCTATTGTTCACTGACGTCTCAGCACCATCAATGAGTGGTTCATTGAATCACGGCAGCTTCTCGAGTGTCAAACTGCAGCGCTACTTATGCGCACTGATGGACATTTATGTTGTACTGTATTGTATCATCGGAAAAAATGATGCTGGTAACCACAAGGAGTTGGATGTGCTTTATTTAACGTATCGACGTTTTGAATTTCATTACCTCACTCAGCATGTAGTCTTCTGCTGTGCTTCAGCTTGCATTGAGGTCAGCAGACACTAACCACTGGTGACCGCTACCGGTCTGTGGGACATCTGCCTATTGATTGATCACAATACATTTTATTTTGAAAATCAGGGGTGTCTGCCTGTGCCACGGTAGACATGCCACAACACATAATAGAGTTGTAAATAAGTAAGCCCACAAGCTAGAAAAAAAATGAGGATAAAACAAGAGGAAAAGGAAACATGCCAAATGATAAAGACAAAAAAAGTAGAGCATACAAATTCCAAGAAAAAGAAAGCTGCATTTACTTAAAATACAGGTATACTGCTACAGGTGATTCTCATACAGTATATTGCTACTCTACTGTATGTGGTGACAGACTCACAAATGATCCAATGAAGTCCCCACAAAAAAATCTCTGAATACATTGCCTCCATTTTCAACATCCACTTTTTGTGATTAGAGTGATTTTCTGCAATGATGGCAACCAAAACAAAATTACGGAGAAGACATGACATAAGTTACACTTCTGGTGTCATTGTTTTCCATTACCCTGAGATGGAACTGGTTGTTGAAGAGAGACAAGCGTCGGATTCACACTAATTTCAACAATTATTGTGGTGTCTTGAGATAAAGGTTTAATTCATTCCATGGCCACGTTTGTATCTCAAAACAGTCGCATCTCAAATCATCTGTCCTCATTGAAAGGAATGGAAATGCCATTATTCTGTCGAGCTCCCCTAAAACACCCCAATTGTTTTGGTCATGCTTTTTGCAAGAAAAATTACACTGGACACTACTGTACTGTACAAAAACCTAGTCACAACAGTAGCTCTCCACATGACCTGCAAACATGGAAAATTCCAGCACAAACCACAACTGTACCCAATGTTTTGACCTTCCTTGTTCTTATTCTTTGGGTCTATTGACAACTTATACTGCCATGTCATTCCACTGCAAGGAACCTAATGTGAACTGATAATGACTGGATGTTGTAAAGTGTGCAGCCGCCATCCAGCGGTGGGGTCTGAAGCGCACTCGTAGCTAAAATTTTGCTCATATCTCAAGATTTTAAAATATGGTCCAAGTTCATATCCCGAAAAAGTCAAGGCACTTGTATTTCAAGGCATCACTGTACATTCAGCATCATGCTGAGTTGTGTTTTTAATCATTACTTTTTATTTAATGTTACTGATGGTGTAGTGGTACAGTCAACTGATTGCAGCGCAGGCAGCGTGGGTTCGGTTCAGTTTTGACAGTGTGAATGATCGTCTGTGTCTACATGTGCCCTGCGTTAGACCGGTGACTAGTCCAGTGTGTAGTCTGCTATCTGCTCGAAGTCAGCTGGGAAAGTCTCCAGGGGCCTCATGTACAAAGACTTGCGTGGATTTCCTACTCAAACATGGCGTACGCTCAAATCCACAAAACGTCGTACGCACAAAAATATTCAGATGTATGAATCTGTACGTACGCATGAATCCAAGCACATTTCCTTCGTACATCCCAATCAACGTAGAATTGAGCGCACATGTTGGAGTAGCTGACCCCTCCCTGTCCACGCCCATATTTAAATCCGATCTCTGCATCATCAGAAAAAAAGGAAAATGAGCAAGGTAATGAAGAAAAATAATTTTTCTGAAGGTGAAGTTGCTCAATGAAGTGGAGGTACGAAAATCCTCTTTTGGCACGCTGTCCTCCGGCATTAACAACAAGCGAAAGAGAAGTGAATGGAACAGCGTGTTTGCAGCTGTCAATGCTGTGGGGTCAGAACAGCGCACACACGCTGAACTAAAAAAGAAGTGGTCAGACATTGAAGTGGATGTGAAGCGGAAGACAGCTGCCCACCGCCAAAGTGTGGCCAAAAGAGGCGGAGGAATCGGCGCCGAGGGCCTCACGCCATTTGAGGAGAGAGTCGCTGCGATCAAGGGTGACACTGCTGTCTCAGGGGTGGTGGGCGCACATGTGGCTGACTGATCACCCCACTATGTAAATAACATGTATTTTTATAACTCACAACAAATGTGTTCATACAGTAACCTACACTCAGCCCTATGAGATTAAGGATCATGCGTAAATGTTGTATGTACGGTATTTGTAATAAATCTTTTGAATTCAAATAGAAGCACATTAGCATATAAAAAAGGAGATATCAAAAACTGTGACTCCTGTTTGATTACTCAATGTATTATTTTAATACACAGGAGAGGACACGCAGTCGCAGCCACGTGCTACATGTTCGGGGGATTCGTCCACCATCCCCGGTGTCTCTAGTGTCACAGAAGTGGAGGATTCCTCCAGTGTCCCTCACTGGAAAAAAGAGTCCTTTGAATTTCCTCAATTTGAACATGCATATCAGTTGCATGCATGATTAAAATGTGTTAAAATGACAAAATGTACCCCTCTTCTCCTAAAATAAAATGTTATTTTAACAGATTTTAATCATATGCAACCGATGTAAATGTTCAAATTAAATTCAAAGGATTCTTTTTTTCAGTGCTGGCATCACCGGTGTCACATACGCGGAGGTTTCGTCCACCGTTCCTTTGCGTCTCCTCTGGCATCCCCAGCGTCGCTGACGCAATTACACTCCAACAACCGGCTGCTGCTGCCCGCCTGACTGGCCGTGTCCTCACCCGTGCTGTGCTGGAGTCACGAGATTGTAAGGGCAATAGGGGGCATAAATGATCGCCTTGATCAATTTATAGGCGTCCTCACAAATATCAGTCATTCATTAAATACACTGGTCAACAAGTGAATTCCGAATCCTTGCTTCTTTTACATTGTTGAAATCAAATGTTGTCGGGATTGAATTGTTCATCAGTGCTAATTGTTCATGCGTCTCTGATGTGCAGATTTCCAGTTTCCCAGCATCACCTCTAAGTGTCACCAAAGCACCAACAGCTGCAGAAACGTGCGTATGCCAACCATGAAGTTGGCGTGAGGCAGAGCACATTTCCACGGTCATTTCACTCTTGATACATCTGAACTTTGCCGTGAAAAAGAATGTACGGCACGTTTTTGTGCGTACGCACCTTTTGTACATGAGGCCCCAGGTCACCTGCGACCCTGAATAGGACAAGGGGTATAGAAGATAGAAGGACTGATTAATGTTTTCATTTGTTTCTATGCTGGTCTGTCAAAATATAGCTTTACGTGAAACTGGTCTGTCTGACTGCATCAGAATCAGAATCATCTTTATTTGCCAAGTATGTCCAAAAAACACACAAGGAATTTGTCTCCGGTAGTTGGAGCTGCTCTAGTACGACAACAGACAGTCAATTGACAGAGAACACTATTGAGACATAACGACATTGAGAAAAACAGTCACTGGGCAATAAAGGGTTGCTAGTTATCTGGTAATGCCGGTACATTTTATATTTTTTTGACAATTGTGCAAAAAGATGCAGAGTCCTCTAGCACTTAGAGCAGTTCGAATGACTAATATTGCAATAGTCCGGTGCAATGACCATTGTGCAAAGGGCGCCGAGACTTCAAGCGAGTAGTACGATAATCTGAGACAATGTTGATTGTCTTTGTCTGTCTTTTTAGTCGTTCTACACAGTAGCAGTGATTGATCACTCATGTGACTCAGTGTGTGTATGGCTTTAGAAGTGGTATGACAACATGTGGACAAATTACATGCTTCTTTTTCTTGGGCGTGTGTGAGTTTGCGGTAATGCATATATAAAAGGTATATTCGCCCTTTTTTTTCCAAATAGCAGCTATAAAAAAAAATCTTTGAACAGAGTAATCTTAGGTTCACAATGTGTCTCTTGGGGTAAGTAATGCTACTTGCTGCTCCACTTGCACTACCAAATTAGCAGTACTAGTCTCATCATTAAATAACTGTGACACTCTACTGTAAGACCCTTGTGAATAACAAGCCACAGGGATGAAATCTTGCAATTGAAGTCATTCAGTCAGCACCTTTAAAATTGTATATATATATTTTTTTCTCTATATTTTCATTTAAGCTTATCTCATTACTGGAACCTGATTGCGGAAGATGCCCGTCAGGACACTTTGTGACAGTCTGCAACTGTTTATTTTTTTTGTATATTTATTTATGCGACATAGCACTCAATATTTGCATGAAATTGCAGTTTGTATAAATCCACGTACTTGGATTCAATACTGAGATGGCTCAGATTTCTAATGATGTTGGCAAATGTCGACTTGTTTTAAACCATGCTGACAAGTTGACTCACTAACCTCTAGCCTGGTGAACATGGCAGAGGCTCGTTGGCTTGTGTACCACACACAGGCTCGTGTGGATGGGAGTTTTGGATTTGATGCCAGTTTTTACAGTTGGTTGGCAGCAAAACAGTGTAGGAGTAACACAGCACAGGACCTACCATCTATTGAATGCTAGTCTACCGTTGACCCTTGACTATTTGACCCTCATCCTACACACATCTCTACGATGCCACATTCTATCCTGCAATCCTTTCTCGCTGTTACCCCGGCCAGAGACCTTTTGAAAGGTAGCTTGTTGGGCCGTACTAAAACACTACACTAGCTCTATAATATATGCAGCCAGAGGCACTCGGGAATGTTGCTGGCTGCTTCACTTTGAGAGTGCAGACCGATGAGGCCACGATTCCAATTATTTCCTCTAACTGTTGACCTTATTCCACTTTATCAACACTGAGCAATGTGAAGCTCCCTCTCTGCATGGCCTGAAGGAATGTGTTGTGCAGTCAGTATTTGGCAAGACACAGATAGAGTAGCAGATAAGGAGCCAGGCCCCTTTGACAAACTACAGTGTTGTAATCTGGAAGCAGTGCAGTGCCATGTCATGAGTGCATCCGCTAGTGTTTTGTTGCAGGGAGTAAAAACAACATAATATGCTAATACAGAATTCCAAGGCAGTGACCATGCTGAGGTTTGTCAACATGATGATTGACAGCCATTGATAGTCCCAGCCCAACAGCCAAACAACACATTTGCTTATCAAATCCTTCAATGGCCCATTTTCGCATCACTATTTATTGATCGTCTCTTTGAATTCCAACTTCCACAGGCAGAAAAAAAATGATAGCAGCTGTTTTGGTCCTGACAGGGTTTAGCATATAACATGATAAGAGAATAAGAGTAAAATACTGACAGTAGTCATTTCTGACAGCTTAACGTACCAGACTGTCGTCTCTGTAGCGGACTTTTAAACTGCTACTTGCTTGTCAAAGACCTTCTTCAGACTGCTCCAGAACTCCAGAACTTTGGTAGAGGGTTTTGCAGGATTGTGAGACTCTAGATGTCTGTAGAGGTCCATTGTCTATTATTATAATTTTAAAAATTGTGTCTGCAAGAAAAGGTGGGATCATGTACAGAAAAGCAACATCACGACATCGCTGGAAAAATAGTACTATGGATCCAATGTGATTGTTTTGATGTTCCCCATAAATTACTCATAGGCTTTATTAGCATTGTATCTGGAGATTACAATGCTATGCTGCAATGTATTGATTAGTTGCAGGCAGTTTCAGACCTGGGCCTTCAGTGAACCAATCCACCTCTTAATAACACCATCTTGTCGAAAAAATAATGTACAAAAAAAACGCGATATAACTATGTGGCATTAAAGAAGAGACAGGCATTTCACAAATTTGAGGATGAAAACCATTATTACTAAAGCAAGAAACACAGTCACCTTTATCTTCCAGTTAATCACCTCCAAACTTCAATCGAAGTTTTAATGTATACACTACAATATAGCAGTTCACAATCCATATTTATCCAGTAACATGAAAAAAAACATAAAAACTAAATAAAATACATTGTACTCATCACAGATGCTGATATAGACGCAAAAACCTTCCCTTCCTCCTGCCTGTCTGCAAGCGAGCTGTCGTGCTCATACATGCTGCTCTGAAAGTGCCCAAAAAACCTTTTTGGGGTTGAAACAAGACAGGCATGTCATATGTTGGTTGACCTAGCTTCACAAAGTCGAGTTTTTCTTGAATAGTGGCCTTGAAAATGAAATGGCGACCAGTCCAGGGTGTACCCCACTTCTCGCCCGAAGATAGCTGGGATAGGCTCCAGCACGCCCGCGACCCTAGTGAGGATAAGCGGTACAGAAAATGGATGGTTGGAATCATGTCCGACATCTCCGTCCCCAGTAAATCAATCTGAGGTGTGCATATTCAGCTCAATCAATCAAAGGGATGAACATAGCAGACTCTTTGCTGAACCAATCAGAGAATGGGAAAATGCCGATGGCACTCAACCTTTGCCAAGGCGCAGAGTGGGGAATCTAAAATCTGGTTGATTAAAAAAAGAACCGACCATTTCAGTGTGTGTGTGTGTGTCTGTGTGTGTATGTGTATGTGTGTGTGTGTGTGTGTATGTGCGTGCGTACGTGCCTGCGTGTGTGTGTGTCTGTGTGTGCGTGCGTGCGTGTGTGTGTGTGTATGAGCGTGTGTGTGTGTGTGTAAGATGCCTGCACTCTGGATTGTGAAGGCCTTGGGTATATTACATATACATGGCAACACGTAGAAGCTGAAATCTGATTGGACAAAAAAATAATCTACATATACTGTACACGACTGGAAGTTGGGCAGCCAAGTCACGCTATGAAATGAAGACAAACTACTGTTGGAAATAAATGAATATATATTGTTAATATTTTTATTATATATATTCTAATAAATATTATTAATAATGATTAATTATTTCATTATGTTGAAAATGTAGGTCAGTGCTTTTGATAGTGTTTAGGCCAGCAGAGAAGGACTTGAAGGCCCTGATTTCAAGCCACTGGGTCCTCAATACGTTTTTGTCACCGTTTCTGCTTTGCGACATTTCCCGGCAATCACTCACAATTTCAACGCCATGTGATTTAAGATGATAGGGTTAGAAAATGGCAGGCTGAGGCCTTTCTGTGTCGCATCAGGGGAAGACAACAATAATGCAGCAAAAAGTAGCTCGGACATGATGCAATGTAATTGCAGCCCTCGTCTCAGTTCACTTCCCTGGTCCAAACAAGTTTGATAGGCTCCATGCAAAGAGAATAGGCTCCAGAGAACACAAGACTCCTATGGTCTTGACAACACACAACAACTCTGCATCGATCTTCGTGACTGACTGCGTCGCCACACACACACACAACAGGTAGGAGGCGTGGTATTTGCTCGCATTCAGCAGCTTTGGTGATATTTGCTTCTAATTAAGTTTCTTCCCTGGAGAGAAGGAGCAGCCCGGGAATGAAAGCAGATAAAAAACCTCTGTGAGTGGAGTTGCTGCTCAGCAATCAATCCTCGCCTCCCAAACCCTCACCCCCTCAACCGCCTTCCCGTCCTCTCCCCTCTAGAGCTGAGCCAGCAAGGATATATGGGAGACAGCTCTCTCATCTGGGCAAACTGGAGAGAAGTAATAAAAGAGCCATAGCTCAGCCCCAGTCTCTAGCTGAGAAGGCAGAGGAGGAGCTCCTCCATGCTTTCTGGCTGATGTTTTTTTTCACTCAAGCACCAGCGGCTGTTTAATTTATATCTCTTGGAGGCTTACTTGAGAATAGAGATCGATTTAATGATCGACAGTAGATTCTTTACTGTGCAAAGAGTGAGGACTTTATATTCCAAATATACTGGTCTCTCTGCATCTTCCTTGGTGATTCCAAATGTCAGAATTGCCCTGAATTAATTTCAGGCTGCACAGACCATCACAAAAAAAACGCACATATCAAATTACCAGATTACATTGCAAAAACTTTTTTTTTTTGGTATTTTCCCTAATCATGCCGCAGATTTATTTAAGCATTTATGGAAGCATTAAGCCTTTTGGGGTGTTTCTCTGGAAAGGGGACAGGTCAACTTCACCGCATTGAGGGAAATATGGATGGAGCCTTGTACCAGAAAACCTAAAATGGGCCGTGGATAGGGTTTCCAGCATGACGATGACCCAAAGCACACAGCCAAGGCAACGAAAGAGTGACTAAAGAAGAAGCACATTAAGTTCATGGAGTGCCCTAGCCAGTCTCCAGGCCTAAATCCCATAGAAAATCTGTGGTGGGAGCTGAAGCTTCAAGTTGCAAGGGCACAGCCTCAAAACCATAAGGATTTGGAGAGCATCTCCAAAGAGGAGTGGTCCAAAATTCCTCTCAAGATGTCTGCAAATCTGGCAATCAACTACAAGAAACATCTGACCTTTGTACTGGCCTACAAGGGGTTCTCCACCAAGTACCTAGTCATGTTGTGAGAGGGGGTCAAATACTTATTTCACTCAATGAATTGCAAAATAGTTTGAATCTTTTGTTTTATGTGATGTGTGTGTGTTTTATGATTTTCTAGATTTTCTTTTTGATATTCTGTCTCTCCCTGTTGAAATACACCCACCATTAAAATTATAGACCGTTCATGTCTTTGTCAGTGGGTAAACTTACAAAATCAGTGAGGGATCAAATAATTATTTCCTCCACCGCATTTATCTAGTGGCACCACCTGTTATTGTTTTTCAGAGGAGCAAGATGAAAGTGTAAATTTGAAGTGCACTATTTGAGGCTCTACTGGATTTTCACATTTGCATCCCTTATCCTTTTCAGGTGTGTAGAGGATTGAATGCAACCAGCATGAGCTGCTCTGCTCCCTCCCTGGTGGAGGACTACCATCCAGGTTTGGACACTGTGAAACACGCGGATGAATTTGGCTTCATTTTCAACAACGTGCAGGCGCTGCTGGTCTACAACAACACCAACTTGCTCTATTACCCGAATCCTTACTTTGAACCTCTCAGCATCACTGGGGTGCTGGAGCAAAAGCCAGGCTCTCCCATCATTCTCAAGGTATGCCCATTCTCGAGGTCGCTACGCCCAATTGTCACCAGTGGTGGGCAAGCTGATTTCATGTCCAGTGACTAAAAGATGCTCAGTGAAAGTACAAAATACAATGCTAGTAAAGGTGTGGAGGGGTGGTAGGCTCTGGGAAGGGGTCCTTAATTGACTCCAATAATTGTCATGGGCTCAAATTTGGATGAGCTCACAATTTTCCCTTCAGAGAAACCATCACCACCCTTCACTGTTTATCTTATTGCACACAAGCATCTCATAGGCAGGAGATTTGTGCAACATCTTGGGTTTTTAGTGGACTTTTGAAATCAGATCTTGACTAGGCCATATGTTTCGGTGTGGCACGCCTTAATTGCAAACTCCTCATCTACCCACAGGGCAGAAACCTGCTTCCCCCAACCTCAGGAGGGGTGAAGCTTAACTACACGGTGCTAATTGGAGAGACCCCCTGCTCGGTGACCGTGTCCGAAAGCCAGCTGCTATGTGAGCCGCCCAACCTCACCGGACAATACAAAGTCATGGTCAGTGCGGACCCAGAGCTACTTGGCAACCAACATTTTTTTTTCCATCTGTCCCCACATAGGGGATTTTATCTTCATTATAATTTCAAACTCCATTATTCATGCCCTCATCATTGCTCATTCAGCCGAGGGAAAGGGGTTAAAAGGAGAGCGGTGTGAGTGCGCTTGAACCGCCAAAAGGTTCTGGAAACCAACTGCAAGAATTTGTAATTACCTGTTTGTACAACCCCAATTCCAATGAATTTGGAATGTTGTGTTAAACATAAATAAAAACAGAATACAATGATTTGCAAATCATGTCCAACCTATATTTAATTGAATACACTACAAAGTCAAGATATTTAATGTTCAAACTGATAAACTTTATTGTTTTTAGCAAATAATTATTAACTTAGAATTTTATGGCTGCAACACATTCCAAAAAAGCTGGGACAGGTGGCAAAAAAGACTGAGAAAGTTGAGGAATGTTCATCAAACACCTGTTTGGAACATCCCACAGGTGAACAGGCTAATTGGGAACAGGTGGGTGCCATGATTGGGTATAAAAGGAGCTTCCCTGAATTGATCAGTCATTCACAAGCAAAGATGGGGCGAGGTTGACCTCTTTGTGAACAAGTGCATGACAAAATAGTCGAACAGTTTAAGGATAATGTTCCACAATGTACAATTGCAAGGAATGTAGGGATTTCATCATCTACGGTCCATATTATCATCAGAAGGTTCAGAGAATCTGGACAAATCACTGCATGTAAGCGGCAAGGCCGAAAACCAACATTGAATGCCCGTGACCTTCGATCCCTCAGGCGGTACTAAAACCGACATCAATGTGTAAAGGATATCACAACATGGGCTCAGGAACACTTCAGAAAACCAATGTCAGTAAATACAGTTCGGCACTACATCCGTAAGTGCAACTTAAAACTCTACTATGCAACGCAAAAGCCATTTATCAACAACACCCAGAAACGCCGCCAGCTTCTCTGGGCCCGAGCTCTCCTAAGATGGACTGATGCAAAGTGGAAAAGTGTTCTGTGGTTCGACAAGTCAACATTTCAAATTGTTTTGGGAAATTGTGGACGTCTTGTCCTCCGGGCCAAAGAGGAAAAGAACCATCCGGACTTTTATGGACACAAAGTTCAAAAGCCAGCATCTGTGATGGTACGGGGCTGTGTTCGTCTCAATGGCATGGGTAACTTATACATCTGTGAAGGCACCATTAATGCTGAAGGTACATACAGGTTTTGGAGAAACATATGCTGCCATCCAAGCAACGTCTTTTTCATGGACGCCCCTGCTTATTTCAGCAAGACAATGCCAAACCACATTCTGCACGTGTTATAACACTGTGGCTTCGTAGTAAAGGAGTGTGGGTACTAGACTGGCCTGCCTGCAATCCAGACCTGTCGCCCATTGAAAATGTGTGACGCATTATAAAATAATAAATAATAATTATAAAATACGAAAACGGAGACCCCGGACTGTTGAACAGCTGAAGGTGTACATCAAGCAAGAATGGGAAAGAATTCCACCTACAAAGCTTCAACAATTAGTGTCCTCAGTTCCCAAACGTTTATTGAATGTTGTTAAAAGAAAAGGTAACAAAGTGGTAAACATGACTCTGTCCCAGCTTTTTTGGAACGTGTTGCAGCCATAATATTCTAAGTTTATGATTATTTGCTAAACAACAATAAAGTTTATCAGTTTGAACATTAAATATATTGTCTTTGTAGTGTATTCAATTAAATATAGGTCGAACATGATTTGCAAATCATTGTATTCTGTTTTAATTTATGTTCAACACAAAGTCCCAACTTCATTGGAATTGGGGTTGTATTTGAGTGTTTTCCTTTATTGTGTATGCAGCTGTATGTGTTTGTACAACATGGAAGCATACAATATGTGTCCAGGTTTCACAGTATTTCAGAGGCAGAGTGCAGGGTTTGTCTTCAGACTGCACATTCACGCAGTGTCAGTGTCCTGTGCTGATCTTTCAGCATATTGCGGAAAGAACCATATTTAGCAACGCAAATGGGTTTTGAAATTCACTCCACGACTTACTATAAGCTAGTATAACCGGTTCTCCTAGCCACTCAGAAGATAAACTATGATAAAAAATAAACAGTTTTAAACTCGTATACCATTATAATTTGATTGAGAATAAAAAGTTAGACGAAACGGATGTATGCACAGACAGAGGGATGGGCGGCTTGACTGATGGACAGACAGATACTGTACATCTTTGTACGTCTTTAGTTTCGCCATTTGAAGGTTTGTAAAGGATTCAAATTTCAGGTGTGTCTCCGCAGGTTCAAGTAGGCGGCCTCCACGTCTCTCCTGGCGCTGTGCACATCATGTCTGACAGTTTGCTGACCCTTCCGGCCATCATCAGCATCGCCGCCGGCGGGGGCCTACTTCTCATTATTGTCATCCTCGTCCTGATAGCCTACAAGCGAAAGTCACGTGAAAACGATCTCACACTCAAGCGCCTGCAGATGCAAATGGACAACTTGGAGTCACGAGTCGCCCTTGAGTGTAAAGAAGGTTAGTAGTGCTGGAGTCGACCATGTGGATTTATGCAGCCTTGTTTCCATATTGTTGCCTGAAGACATTGTTTTTGTTTTGTAATTCTCTCACTTATCTAAAACGACTGATGCGTGTCATCGCTGTTAAAACCTTCCTTTGGTATACTAACTGCAGTGATAGGGTACCTAAACGGTGGAGCTAGACTCTGTGGATTGGTGGACAGACATTGGTCATGTCCAAAATGGGAAAAAGATCAAAACTCGGTTTGTCTTCTTCTAAAAAAATATCCCCGTGTCAAGAAGAAAGCTGCCCTCTATTGTTGTTCTTGGTTGTGCATCACTCTTTGTTGAATTGATTGGCGAAACTGTGATCACGCTGACGCTGTCACACTGTTTATGTAGCTGACAGAGCTATCCCACTGAGTGTACACAAACCATGCTGGAAATAAAAGAACGATCAGGATTTACTCTTCAAAACGTTACTGAACTGGGCTAGACAACTTGCTGGACACATGACTTTTGCTCACAATATTCATTTTTGAAGATGTCGTATTTCTAATGTAACTGCATTTGTGTGTGTCCTATAGAAAACAAATCACTTGTGGTCTGTGTGTTTTAAATAAGGAAGTGACACAGTAGTTAAATCTCAGCCAGCATATCATGCAGTAAACCGTTGTGATTCAAGTTCTTGTTAGACAGCCCTAACCTTGCAAAAGATATAATATGAATATTTATTCATATCCATATATGCATGTGTTATATTTCATTTTTGGAACGTTAAGATAAAAGTGTTTAACTTCTTGCCAAATCCAATCTAAGCTACGTTCATCAAGTGGTCTACTTCAGTTTGCTTCACCACAGTACTATTGGGATCAGTAAATTTGGATCGCGCTTTTGTTTCCAGCGCAGGGAAATGCAAGCAATAGCTGTGTCACAGAGATAGTGTGACATCACAGCAGCGAGACGGCATGTAACACAATGAATCAAAACAATAAAATACATTTGACATAGTACAGTCATGCGTGCATCCTATTTTCATTTCACCACAGAAGGGACAATCAGCCAATCAATACACAGCAATGTGTCTTGCTCCACCCTCCACAAGCAAACTGCACCATACGACTACTGCTATTGAAAAGTGGGATAGTACAGGGTGGATATTTTGGGAGCATTTACAGTGGGAAAGATTTCTAAAGGCATGCATTTCCTTCAAATTGTAAATCTCTTGAGCTGTTCAACTTTTGAGGCTCTACCATATAGTTTTTTTTTATAGTGTTTTGGCGACACCTGAAGTTAATTTTTCACTATGAAATCAGTTAAAGCATCCTCTTATTCAGAGTGAGGTACATGCTGTGTAAACCTGAGTCTGTTAGTTTAATCTTCCCTCCTTCAAAGTTGTACTCAAATTTCACAAAACCTCTTGAATGGAGACATTGATGAGAGACTCAACAGTCTTGGAAAGGCAGACGATTAACGTTTTCGTCATTAAAAGTTGCAGTGTGGTTGCCTGCAGCCCGGATTTAGATAGGCACTCAGGCCACAGGGAATTGGAGGGAGGATGACTGCATGAAGGGCTGCTGCTGCTCCCGTGGTAGTTTTCGGACAAGGGAGAATGAAGGGGGCCTCCCCAAGGGCGAGGAAGCTGAGACTTGGGGGGGGTACCGAACTGGAGACAGGAGTCAGGATGGAGCCAATTAGTCGAAACTCACCTTCAGCCTCACGGTGAGATGATCCGCACACTGCTGGGGCCAATTTACTGGCTCCGAGATGAAAATTGTGTGAGAATGCTAGGTGCAATAGAGGAGGGGGGTCATGCTCTGTGTTTTTTGCCGAGGCTCAAATGTAAAATATTGAGTTTCTCTGAAGTGAAGACTACCTTGGGCTTTTACAGTCTGCTTCATCATAGTGTTAGTGAACACTGTGAAGATACGAGCGATTCTCATATTTCATGCTCAGGGATTAGAGCGTAGTTCTTTCCTGCATTCCCCTAACTAGCATTCCTTCCTTTTTCTTCCCCCTTGAACAAAAAGCCTTTGCCGAGCTGCAGACAGACATCAATGAGCTCACCAGCGACCTGGACAGAGCCGGCATTCCGCATCTGGACTACAGGACCTACGCCATGAGGGTGCTCTTCCCTGGCATTGAGGATCATCCCGTCCTCAGAGAGCTGGAGGTAACAACTGGGACACAAAGCGAACTGAGGGCGAGGGAAATGTCCTTTACACTCCACCGTAGTCTCCCTTTCAAGCGAAAAGGGGAGCAGCATGCTACTTATCGTCTCGCCCCACTCCCAATCTGAAATTCGACTCCCCAGCAGCTCAGCATAACATCATAGTGGCACACTGGCATTTAATCTTGAAGGCCTGTCACGATAACAATTTTTTCAAGACGATATATTAGCCGTCTGCCTCACAGTTCTGAGGACCCGGGTTCAAATCCAGCCTTGCCTTTTGTGTTAATTGGGGACTAACACACACAACGACGCGGAGCGAAGCGCTGATGTTTTAAACGACATCGCCGTGGTGGAGCGACCTGTTTAGCTCAACTCGCGGGCTTGTTAGTTCGCAGGCTAGCTTGTTAGCTCACAACAACAAACAGTTAACGTTCCCTTAAGTCTCTCTGTTGTGTAAATCTGTGCGCTGAATATGGAGCAAGGCTGTGGAGTATTGGACGGAGCCAACACCGGTAAGAGTGTACCGGTCCGCCAGCATTCCAGGAGTCCCACTAGCGGCTAATGACACAGCCGTCCAACTCTGTCGGCTCACTGTGTGATCCGCACGCCAACTCAACACAGCAATGACAATGAGTCCGGGAAAACTATAGTGTCCATTTGATTTATCGAATGATAAGTTGATATAGTAGTTATCGTGACAGGCCTATACTCTTGCATTTATAGCACAGTTCTTCTATAAGAGACAAATATTTGACAACTGGAGTCAAAAGGCATTGAAACATCCATCCATCCATTTTCTGAGCCGCTTCTCCTCACTCGGGTCGCAGGCGTGCTGGAGCCTAACCCAGCTATCATCGGGCAGGAGGCGGGGTACACCCTGAACTGGTTGCCAGCCAATCGCAGGGCACATACAACCATTCGCACTCACATTCACACCTACGGGCAATTTAGAGTTGTCAATTAACCTACATGTTTTTGGGATGTGGGAGGAAACCGGAGAAAACCCACGCAGGCACGGGGAGAACATGCAAATTCCACACAGGCGGGGCCGGGGATTGAACCCCAGTTCTCAGAACTGTGAGGCAGACGCTCTAACCAGTCGTCCACCATGCTGCCGCATTGAAACATGAATTTGTGATTTCTCCAAGCCAATCAGTGAAGAAAAGAAGTGAATGAAAAAGTTATAATGCAATCAATATTACTGGCATATCATTAAAACGTATTTAAAAACGTAATGGAAGCAAGGCAGTAAAAAAGATTCTGGTGTCTTTAATTTACATAGATTTTGGCTGCAAATCAGTTGGAAAAAAATACAGTCTTCAGGACATCAGACACTAATATCCCTCAAAATGAAATCATTGGTGAGTTACACTTAATATCGCTCAAAATCAATTGGTTTCTTGCTTTGAAAGACAACAATGAGAGTTTGAAGATCAGCAGCTACTGTGGCTATTTTTAGATGGTTTTACAGTCCAGTGGTGTTGTGTGCAAAAGCTCTAACAAACAACCACATATTTATTGAATGAATCAAAGGTCTTGTGGAAACAGTTCTGGACAATGTTATGGGTACATTTAACTTCCGAGTGCCAGTAAGGAAGGGGTTTCTTTTCAAAACGACCAAAACATTTCGCACTGAATTTCGTCACTGAGATCGTCTTACTTGTGCAAGTTATTTGACATTTGGTTGCTGGATCAGGGTGCCGTACTCCTGACGCTGGTCAATAATTGATTAAGAACTTCTCAGTTACTCACCACGAGCATCATGAGTGGGGCTGTCTGCCTGCATGGACTGAAACTGGAGTAGGTTTTGTACCTCGGGACAAAAAAAACAAAAACTCAAGGTCAGGTTGAAAGTTGAATCACTTAACACCCAAAGACATCTCAGTTCCATCATTCCCAATAATAATGGCTATTTGTGTATAATTCTGGTTAAATGTGGGGCTATATCGGTCATTTCTATTTAGGTATCAGGCAATGGCCAGCAGAACGTGGAGAAGGCCCTGAAGCTCTTTGGTCAGCTCATCAACAACAAAGTGTTTCTGCTCACCTTCATCCGAACTCTGGAGATGCAGCGCTCCTTCTCCATGAGGGACCGCGGCAACGTGGCCTCGCTCATCATGACGGCCTTGCAGGGACGCCTGGAGTACGCCACAGACGTCCTCAAGCACCTTCTATCAGACCTCATCGACCGCAACCTGGAGAGCAAGAACCACCCCAAGCTGCTGCTGCGCAGGTAGGCCCTCATGCTTGACCTTGAATTAAATGCTGGGAGGGGCCTGTTAAGATGGCTTGGCCTCATTTTAGGTAAACTTGCGTGGGGTCTTGTTTTCATTTTGGTCTATGTTTGCAATTGGGTAGTTAATGCACCACGTCACTGAGGTTGGCGCAATTGTACTGGGCATGACCAAACACTTGGAGCTAGGGTTGGGTGATTCATTGAGTTTATAGATTTTAATCATATGTATATGATGATTGTCTTTCTTTGTAATATTTTTTTGTGGCTTTCGTAGTTCAGATTGTGTCCCCGCTGCTGTGCACTGCTGACACTAACATAATAACTGTGAACACAGGAACTCATGAACAAAACCAGTTATTTTTGCCAACTTGCTGATTTGGTCGCTGTATTTAGCAACTTTTCCTACCTTTTCCTGTATGTCTCCTAAGAAGAATAGTGCATAAACACGCTTGTGCACAAGCATGCATTAAGACTGATGGAAGGTTATTGACTATAGCTGTATGTTGTTCAATTTTTTATAGAGAGTAGAACTAGGTCAAGTTTCCCTCCCTTGAGTTGTTAGTCATTGGCGTACACCGAGCTAAACGCTATGCGCTCTTTGCACAAGCAGAGAACATCTAAATCGTCCGCATAATTCCGCATTCTGTCTTGTGCCACGGCCTTGGTCGCAATGTCAGCTTCACTTATCCTCCAGGCTTCAGCTCCTTATGAAACATTCAACTTGATTTCTCAGCCTGGCCCTCACACCCACTCCACTTCAGGTCTCCGGTGCACATTGTTTTCCGGAGGAAGCAATGCTTTTGCTAAAACTTTAAACACCTGCAAGGTCCTTGTCTCTTTGTGTCATCAGCACTTTTGCGGCCCTGAAGCTTTTCAAATAGGTCTGACACAAAAAGTGCGGTTGGAAACATACAGGAGAATGCATCTTATGATGTCATTTACATATCTAATGAACTGGAACAATACGGCAATTTTAAAATGGACACAACCTAGTAAAGTACTTTTTCCTTTGTGTGGTTAACCTCAGATATTTTTTTCAACTGTTTTTCAAATAGCAAATAATGGAAATACAAATAATCGGTTGCACGGTCAAACTGTCGTTACCACAAAGCCGTTATTAGCTTTACAAGCAGGTAACATTTTAACATCCTTAGCTATCATACAAATGTAAAATTATGTTTACTGCTGTATAATATAACTACATAACTTGTTATGATGAGGTATGGAGACTTTGTGAAGGCAGTTTACTTCATCTATCACATTCTTAACTGACATCTTAACAAGTATAAAAATTAATTAAATCAATAGTAGACTTACTGTAATTCTAACAGATTGTGTGAGATGATGAAGTGTCACTCTCGATAACGGTTCGACATTCAAGTTTTTATTCAATTCCTGGTATATTCCCCCTCTTTTTCAGTTGAAAACCGTGTACTGCCCTGAAGAGCGAGGCAGCTGGTTAGCTTTCACGCGCCTTCATTCTGATGTTAATGCTCCTTAAAGCGTCTCTGTTTGAAAAGGCCACATCGACAGTCTGCTAAATAAACAGGGGAGAAGAAGAAAGAGGTGTAAAAGACACATGGTGACAAGTGGACCTGGATTAAGCTGTTATTTCACATGACAGCGGGGTCTCACACCATCTCTCCATTTTTATGATTGGCTGTTACTAGGAGCACAGCAGTTCACAATCCTTGGCCGCTGCCTGGAGGGCCTTTTAGTTCATATATATATATATATATATATATATATATATTTATAATTGCTCCCTGGTTTCTGAAGATTGCCGCGGATTAGCGATTAGACAAGGCTGAGTGCTGCCTTGTCCTCACCATCATCACAGATTCAAGCACTCATACGCCGACAATATATATCGTCGACGGAGCTCACTTGTGTTTGCGTGGACGCACTTCACTCAATTTTTATATAATACAACAATGACTAGTGGAACATAACCCATAACCCTCAGTTTTCTGGTATTAACCAACATAAATCTTATCATTTATCCTTATCGTCGCAATCGAAATCATCCATCCAGCCATCCGTTTTTTGAGCCGCTTCTCCTCACTAGGGTCGCGGGTGTGCTGGAGCCTATCCCAGCTATCATCGGGCAGGAGGCGGGGTACACCTGAACTGAACTGGTTGCCAGCCAATCGCAGGGCACATACAAATAAACAACCAGTCACACTCATACCTACGGGCAGTTTAGTGTCTCCAATTAATGCATATCTTTGGGATGTGGGAGGAAACCGGAGTGCCCGGAGAAAACCCATGCAGGCACGGGGAGAACATGCAAACTCCACACAGGCGGGGCCTGGGATTGAACCCTGGTCCTCAGAACTGTTAGGCTGACGCTCTACCCAGTCGCCCACCGTGCCGCCTGCAATCGAAGTCAATGATGGTCTTATTTTGTGAACGTGTAGTCCCTAAATGTTACAACCTTCAAACAGAGCACTCATGTAAATTCTTGAAAACAGTACATTAGAAGATTTCTTTTTAGAGACGTCGAAGCATGTGTTGTACTCTCGTGACTACTCAAGATTCATCAGCGTACTGACAGTTATGCTCATAAATTTACATATCCTGGCAGAATTTGTGGATTTGTAATATTCTTCAAAGAAAACATGATTGATTAGGCAATATATATATATATATATATATATATATATATATATATATATAAGATAAATACTTCCCTCATAGAAACCTTCAATTTCCAGTCAGATAAAAAAAGGAACATTACTGTAATTTAATTAAATAAATCAAATTTATAGATGCAATTATTCACAGAAAAGGGCTAACTGCTAAGCCCATTTGTACTCTGTTGCTAGCCAAAACAGGAGCACAGATTGAGGTACCTCAGATAAATTAAAGTATAGAGACATACTGCATGTTGTTAGCAGGTTTCCTGGGTTGCATTAAAGAAGCTTTACATTATGTGGAGACGAGATCTTGAATAGCAGTTAGCATTCCAATAGATTCTGACATGACCATGTCATAGTCTTCATGGCGTCTTGGCTGTGATCAATGAAAATTAACCATAAACTGTGATTAGCCACAATTCATTCATGATTTAACAAGGGGGGTAAGTACTTTTCACACAGGGCCAGGTAACTGAATAGTTTTGTTTTTTTTCCTTAATAAATGAAATCACCATGTAAAAACAGCATTTTTAGTTCACTTGGGTTACATTTGTCTCATATTTAAATTCGTTTGATGATTTTAAACATTAAAGTGGTTCGTTAAACTATACAAAAATATAAGACTTTTAGAATACTTTTTCACGGCACTGTAATACCGACAACAAATGTCACCTAATACCCCATTATCTCCAGTTGAGTAACTAAACCACTGAAATTATTTGTGGACCATCATAAAACCTTTATTTTATTATAGTGGGATTTTTATAACATTACAAGCAACATTTGAACATACAAGTGTAAAAATAAGTTTACAGCTGGTAATATTGAAACATAACAACACAAACACTTAAACCATATCCACTGTATTTTTTTACCATTAACTTGTACTGTATTTCCAACAGCAAATCCTCAAAGACAACTGTGTTCTTCACACTGGTGTATAGGGTACTTCTAGTTTATCTCTGTGTTGTCCACGTGCATGTGTTTGTAAGATGTGTCCAGCGTATACAGTATTTGGGTCCAGCACACTCCACTAGCTTTGTATTGGTGAATGGGATTGTCAAGAGATTATTGGTGAGATGCACCTCCAGGTCACCCAGCCCACTTCTTCATTCAGGCTGCAGTTGGTTGAATGTGCATCTCAGGAAACATTAGAGCCGTAGGAAAGAGAGGTTGTGCACTCAGCACTCAGCTGACGTGTTACACTTCTCATAAGAAGCGACCACAATCACAGGTGAGCATTCTTAAGACTTCTTTATAAACAACAACAGTTGTGACCGTGGAACATTGTCTGCTTGAACAAATTGACCTAGATGACCAGATGATATGTTTAATTATACTACAAAATCGATCAAGAAGGCGGCGGCGGCGTAGGTGGTATGTGAAGCCAAGGGGAACACGGAGTACGTCATCACAGCTTTTGACTAAAACGGACCAATCACGAGAGATGATCTCCACGGCATTCTACGCGCAGGTAATATTTTTGCCGTGTGCGCGTCAAGTGCCGCATAGGGGCCACACGGCCCAATACGTCGGTCATGTGATGCAATGCAGGCGCTGACGGCCGCGCGAGCGCTGTGGCATAAAGAGGCCTTTAGCATTAAAAAGAAACAAAAAAAAAACACAACAACGCTGTCACACGGGAAATCCATATGAAGAGGCAAGAGTGTTTTTAAGACAGCTACCATTTTCATGTGCACCACTTAGCTGATCACATTCAAAGTATGTCACCGTAATGCAAGTCTCATTTACGTTGGAGGTCATTTCTGACCATTCATTTCCTGACAATTTCATACTTAAGTTTTTAGTATTGATATGGATCGTTATATGAGCCGTTCTGAGCTGCAATCTTGCATCCGATGAGCGCACAAATGCCTTTATTTGGAACTCTTCCAACAATGTCCCACTGTTCAATGTCCAAAATGCTGCATTCTGCACTTTTAGAAATTGGGGGGGATCTGCATCCAGATGTACACAGCATATTTTTTCCCCTTAATTTTAATTATTTATTTTTTTAGTTATATCAAGAGAAATTCAGCAACCTTTCGTAATTTTTGCCTAATCTTCACAACAATCTAAGAGACAGAAACATACGCGTGGAAAGCATAACCTCAATAGTAGCAGTAATAAGGATTTTCCATAGGTAAAACATTTACCTCCAGGGATGCACTGTAAATTCATAGAAGGAAGACAATTGTCCTTTAAATACTAACAATTCATTTGGCAACTCTGAGTGTGAAAAGCCATTTTCTGGGCTAAACAATAAACCTTTCTTTCGTCCATTAGTATTGGCAGCACACTGCCGCCTGCCTCTGTACATCAACACACCTTCCTGCAGATTGCGCTCACACACTCTCGCATGGCTGATTAGCTCCTGATAGTATTTGCTCATACGTGAGTGTTTAATTGCTGATGCGCTATCTGCTCTTTAATAGAATAGGTATGCTTCTATCAGTTTTAATAGAGCCATCACTGCAGATACAGTAGATGCATTTTCACATTTCAGAATTTTTTTTAAATTCAATCAGGTGGCTGTGGCTTTCTGGATAGTTTTTTGGGCCAAAGGTGAAATGCAATAAAACAACATCCTTCTCCTTTGTCTGCTAAACGTGATGTGGCTTACCATGTTTGGTATTTAGGCTTTGTTTGTCTTTGTCTAATGACATATAAATCCCTCAATGGCATGGCCCCAGGCACACATTTATCGACCTCCTGCATCCCTACACCTCTGTCCAGAACCTATGCTCATCTGACACTAGCCTGGTTTCAATAGCATATCATGACAAAAAATGGCTGTATTTAGGCCTGTCACGATAAAAAATTTTTAAGATGATATATTTTCTCCAAAACTATTACTATAATATCATAATACTGTTGTTTTTTTAATGCCTCGTAAATCCTGAAAAATAAGCCCCCCTTATTGTTTTTTATTTACTTTTTTTCATTGTTGTTGTTATTATTATTATTATTACAATTTAATTTCTTGTTTCTTTTCTCTGTGATATGGATCCCCCAGGGTCTGAAATAAAGAATAAAGAATAAAAGAAAGAAAGAAAGAAAATAAAGAAAAAAAAAAAGAAAAAGATGTAAGACTAGCCTGGTTTAGATGGAGCCTTCTATTCCGTTTATAATCGGTTTAGAAGCCCAAACCTAATTAAAACGCTCCATATAAAAACCTCAATCAGAATAAACAGGCCGAATCCAAATTTCATTCGGTTTCACAGGGGTGAAATATTCCTTTTGCCAAACCGATCAGAAGTACATTTTGTGAACCGTCATTTGGAATAGAGCCGGGAAAAGCTGTCTGCGCATGCTTCGTGTCGACGTAAATGCGCAGTGACGTCATCGTTTATGCACGGGCTCAAAGTAAAATCAGTAAATGTTCGTCAGCACTGTAATTTGCACATGCATTACTTTGTTTTCACAATTAGCAAAAGAGTTTCCAGTCTGTTCCCAGCAGAATCCTTTTTGCCGTTATTGCTATGACCTCATTTGAAGAACATTACGTGATAGAAAATTCCACCCAGAGTAATTTTGCATTTATACCCAGCGTAATGTTATTTTAATGGAATCACAGAATATTGCTTCAATCACCCAGAGTCCTTTAACATTATTTTTTTCTCCTCAGCATTTTTGTAATGAGGTTTCCCGCCCATGCAGAGCAATGGAGTACAATGTAATTCATTGCAAGAGCATTGTTTCATTAGTTTCACTGAGGGGATGCACCCCCCCTACCCCCCACCGCCACCCCTCCCCATATCCTCACTGCACCCTAGCTGCTATTAGAAGAGACAGGAGCGTGCGGGACAACTCTTAAGTGCTGTGCTGGATAATGAAATCTGGATGTTCGTTAATGAAAGTCAATTAATGGGAAGAAGAGGACGAGGAGAAGGTGAAGAACAAAGTGTGTTCCCCCCATCCCCGACATGTAAAAGTATAGATACAGTCTTAAGGAGTCGGCGAAAGCCCCCGCACAAAAGCTTTTATTTGACTTCCGTCTTTGGGACTTGCTGAGCTTATTAAAATACCTAATGGGTTCCATTAACATCTGACACGTCAAAGTCTCATGCTCGTCAGCAGGGGGACCATAGTAGGGGAACATCGGGAGCGTGGGTGGTTTGGTGGAGGAGATTGGTTGAGGATTTTAAGAAAAATAAAGAAAATACATTTAAAAAGCAGCCACCAGAAGGATACTGTAAATGAGAGCACCATAAGAAAAAACTAAACCCAAAATACAATGAGGAAATAAATGGATGTTACAATCATATATATATATAGTATAATATTTTTTTCATAAAATTCTTTGAGGGTGGGAGACATATGACTGATGTCTGAATGAGGACAACCTCATTATTTTCTTTAATGTAATGGTTTATTTAATAGTTTCAAATTTCTTGTAGTTTAATTTGAATCTCATTTTTAAAGAAATCAATCTGATCTGGCTGATCACCGATGTTTTCTTTGAGGAATGGTACACTTCTTCCAAATTCTGCCAGGATATGTGATGATATGAGCACAACAGTATCTCTGGATTTCAATGTTGTATTTTACAGGAGACATAATATAATGCATTTCAAACAGTCTTGGTCTGTGACATGTTGAGGGTGGGACCAGGGGAGGAGTTAGGGGTGGCTGCCTGTTTTAGCTCGAAGTCTTAAAAAAAAAGGACCTGTGAACTGTGAAGCACAGGATTGTATTTTCCAACATGGAGGCAGCACTTCCTGACCACGCTGCCGGATGACGCTTGTTAATTAGTGTGAGGATCTGTGTATGTGGTGCATGCAGCGAACACATTGCCAAACACAAATATCCCCCACCTCCACCACGTCGACAACTTCATGAATCATGAAATCATGAAAATCTGTGCATTTAACCAAACTGAATGCATCTCTGCTTACCTTTTGGCTTTGGAATAGTGTTTCAGACAGCTTAGTTCAGCCGTTGCTTGAAAGTGGGCGTAGAAACTAGGTGTGGGAGCGGTTTACGTCACATTCAGCTGAAATTAAGAAGCGCGTCCTCACAAACATGGCAGCCAAGATCTGCTTTTGTACTGGTTGTTTAATTTCACACTTGTAGGGCCAGCTATTTGTATACAAGCAATCAAAAAAAAAAACATTGTTCCATAATATGTCCCCTCTAACATAAAAACTGCAAAACTTTCATATTTTCACGTTAAATAAAAAATAGATTGAAAATAATTCATCTGTATTTTGCTCATCCATGACAATAAAAAAATAAACAATGTAAATGTGTTCAACAGTGCCTCGCATTACCCTAATAAAAATCGGCCTAAAAATGCTAAATATTTTAAGTACCAAGTCCCAGCCACACCTTTGGGTACTTTAGACTCTCCAGTGAACTTGACATGCATGTTTTTGAAATGTGGGAGGAAACGGGTATATCTGCAGAAAACCAACACAAACACAGGTAGAACACGCAATCTTCACACAGACATTCAAACCTAGAACCGCCTGCCTTTGAGGCAGACGTGCTAACTGCATCTTTCACCATGCCGCCTTATCTCAATTTGCAAAAATAAGTGTGACTCAAAGTATCTGCTGAAAGAACCAGTCAAAGAGGCCATTTTACAGTTTTCATGCTCAATCAAATGAAAACAGCCCCGTATCTCGGACGGGGTGATGTTGGTGGGTGTCAGTGGGGGCCGCGAGGAAGGGCACGGTGGTTGCATGGAAACAAGGGTACTTTTTGGCAGTGGTCAGACATTATCTGGCTTTGACTGCGCTTGTCTCTCAACAGCTGAGACTTGTCACAACTGCAATGTCTCGCTGTGCTCAACCGTGCATATGCGCGCACATACGCAGACACAAATGCCACAGAAGTTCCAGGAAGTTCACAAGCAACAACGGGAAGCCACCCAGACGCTCCACCACTCCCTTACGATGAATTATGGATCTCTTTTCTTTTGTAAAAAGTTCTGACCAACTCTGTTTTGTTCTTTTCATGCCCTTTGTTACCACGGCAGAACGGAGTCGGTTGCGGAGAAGATGCTCACCAACTGGTTCGCCTTCCTTCTGCACAGGTTCCTGAAGGTTAGTTAGGACTGCACTCCCGCACACACATGCATATTGCAGACTGTACTGAATAACGGGGACGTAATAGGACATATGAGTGCCTATTTGGATTATTCTTGGAGTGCAAAAGACTTCCTACATTTCTGGATTATTAATATTTGATTTCATAACAGTACAACGATATACCAGTGGGAAATTAGTTTTTCATTTAAAACTAATAAATATGTTCTCAATTTTTTACAGTGCTGAAATAAATTTTTGCTCATGATTGGCTGAGAGAAATCCAGCGATGTTACTCACTCTTCATGAGGTGCAAATTGACAACTTCAACATTTGCAATAATGTTGTTCTTTTTTGAAAAAATACTTTTACGTGATTAAGTAAAAGAATCATTTCACTCACTGTAAGATGCTGGTTAAAAAAAAATATATATATATTATTATTTGAGAAGATTGGTATTTAAAATCCTCTAATTTAACTTTATGTGCCCTTCTGCCTTTGTCTTTGTGATGTACGTGCACTCACAGCTGACAACAAGGCGCTCTATACTGACTATCTGATGGGAAGATGCATAGGCATAGCTAGCTAACAAACTGCATGTCGCAATTGCGCTCAATAAACGCTAATGCGAAAAACTTTCTAATACAGTGGGTGAGGAGCGACATAAGCCAAATGCCAAGTACGTCACTGGGCCCCGTTTTAGCTACGCCCAAAAATATCTGGAAAACTGAAATGGTGAAAAACAGTTTAAAGCTATAACTCCACAATTTAGAACTACATATTTCTCAATGTTGGCACGTTTTCATCAATGATCTTCAAACATGTAAATCCATCCATCCATTTTCCATACCAGTTATCCTCGCTGGGGTTGCGGGCATCTTCGGGCAAGAGGCGGGGTAGACCAATCACAGGGCACATATAGACAAACAACAATTCACATTCACATCTACAGACAATTTAGAGTCTTCAATTAACCTACCATGCATGTTTTTGGAATGTTGGAGTAAACCGGAGTACCCAGAGAAAAACCCACGCAGACACGGGAAGAACATGCAAACGCCACACAGGGGAGGTCGGATTTTAACCGGGGTCCTCAGAACTGTGAAGCAGATGTACTAACCAGTCGTCCACTGTTCCACCAAACATGTATAATATACTTAAAAACAACTCTCTGAATTTATTTTCCAGGGTCTTTAAAGTGTATGAACCCTGCTAACTTTCATGCACCCCCTTTATGTGCCTTGACAGGAGTGCGCCGGCGAACCTCTGTTCATGCTCTACTGCGCCATCAAGCAGCAGATGGAGAAAGGGCCCATCGACGCCATCACCGGAGAGGCCCGCTACTCTCTGAGCGAGGACAAGCTGATCCGCCAGCAGATCGAGTACAAAACGCTGGTAGGTCAAAATAAGTCTTGTGCTTCTTTATGCCTCTGTAAACCATGTCCACACATAGACAGATCCATCCATCCATTTTCTTTACCGCTTATCTTCACTAGGGTCGCGGGCGTGCTGGAGCCTATCCCAGCTATCTTCGGGCGAGAGGCGGGGTACACCCTGAACTGGTCAACATAGATATTTTCCAAAATACATTTTTCAATCCTTTTTGGACTTTCGTCCACTTGTAAACAGAGGCTTTTTTCCTTAAAAACCGAGATTTGGAAACATCTGAACCGACTGAGGACTTTGCAAAACTCCATCTTTTGTGTTTGTATCTGGGGAAAACTGAGCTTTTTGGCTCATGTCATTTTAAAATTTGTGACATTATGTATATATTATTTCTACAAAAGACACACAATTGAGAAATAAATATATTCAATTATGTTCTCTCCTATTCATGAGACAAGCGCTAACTTTAAACATACAGTAGTGGAGGCCTCAGTATGCACAACCAAATCAGCTGATTTTTTTTTCTTTGTTTTGGACCCCGGAGCTAAGAAAATGCACATTTTTAAAGGTGCACATACATGTGGATAAATACTTTTTAGTCTTGAACGTCTAACATTCTAATAGTTTGAGTCCAATAAATGTTGGAACCGAATAATGAATAGCTCCTCTTTTCCAATTGTACTACACTATTTGTTCCTAACTGAAAGAAAACCGATCGCTGATGATGCCATAAAAATGAATACAGCACAACAAACTAACTATGTCATATAAACACTTGCATGTGTGTTAAATGAGAATGTTATGTAGTTATTGAATGTCTCAATGGAAATAAAATCTGAATGTGTAAATAGTTGAGTTCAGCTTGTCAATATAGCAATCCCATAATGCTTCGGGGTCTGATGGTCCAAACAAGGACAGTGTTTTGGCATGAGATTGACCTCATAACCTGATCATTAATCAGTGAACAAAGGTGAAAGGTGAATGATCAGGTCCATCTGATGGCATCTCTGTTACGAGATTCCTTGCGGCTCTTTTAAATCTCATTTGTATGGTTTATTTTGGTGATTACCTCATCATCGCCCTCAGTTGACATGTCACTTTTGATTATTCTTGCAGTCCTTAATAATGTGCCACATATGTAACAAATGCAGTTTCTCACTGCGAGCTGTTTTAAAGATTGAGGTATGCTATTTCCTCCCTCGTGAGAGGAAAATCAACTAATCATCCCATAGGCTCCCTTTTGGCCCAACATCAGGCCTTGCTGAGGAGATTAGACTGCACACACACTCGAACAAATCACGGCCAGAAGCAGCATACGAAATGGCAACGCTCTGATTGCTCCGACTGGAAATTTGCCTCATTATGTGCTAATGCCCTGGCAGAGCTGGAAATTGGTGTTTCGCCGAAGGTGTGAAATTAGATTTCAGTACACTGGCAGGAGCGGAAATGGTTTCTCCAGGCCGTCGCCATGCTCTTGAGGAGAGGCTAATAAGAACAAAGCCCCAAGCTGGACACCTCGCAGCCTCTTAAGCTGCACTCACACAGCAGTAAATAGCAGAAATAAGTCTTTTTTTTGTAGTTAGTGTGAACAACACAAACTACTGTGGAACCTCTATGGTAGAACATAGTCTTTTGTTGCTGACCTCAGATTTGTGTGTGTGTGTGTGTGTGTGTGTGTGTGAGACACACGCACACACCCACATCACATAATGGAAAATGAAAAAACAAGAAAACATTGTCAGGATGTCGTTATCTATCTGTTGCTAACTATATAGGTAAAGTAGGGCCAGAACTTAAACACACTAATTTTGATTAATTACGGAAGAAAATAACACATTTAATGAATATTACAAATCCCAGAATGCTTTGCTAATGTGTTGGCCCATTAGTCTAGACCGGCGATCGCCCCTTCTCTTTCTGTTGCAGTCGTTAGCAACTATGCTACCAGTCTCCTCGGGCAAATTTACACTTCCCCTTCCCAAAAATGGCCAAATGAAAGATGGAAAACTGTTAACGTCCAAGACAGGTGGGAGGCAGATTGTCTGTTCACTAAAGTAAAAGACAGACCTGTTTGTCGTGTGAGGAGCAACGTGGCTGTAACAAAGAATATAACATAATTGAATTCATCCATCCATCCATTTTCTGAGCCGCTTCTCCTCACTAGGGTCGCGGGCGTGCTGGAGCCTATCCCAGCTGTCATCGGGCAGGAGGCGGGGTACACTCTGAACTGGTTGCCAGGCAATCGCAGGGCACATCGAAACAAACAACCATTCGCACTCACAGTCATGCCTACGGGCAATTTAGAGTCTCCAATTAATGCATGTTTTTGGGATGTGGGAGGAAACCGGAGTGCCCGGAGAAAACCCACGCAGGCACGGGGAGAACATGCAAACTCCACACAGGCGGGGCCGGGGATTGAACCCGGGTCCTCAGAACTGTGAGGCTGACGCTCTAACCAGTCGCCCACCGTGCCGCCATAATTGAATTGTTTTTCTTAATTCCCTTTATCAACTTCTAGGCAGGGAGTGTTATTAGTTTGAAGTTATAATAATTTTTTTGGGGATTGTTTTGTTGTTGGCCTTTGAAAAAAAGATTTACATATAAAAGAAAGGTAGTTGGAGATGGAGAGACAGAAGAATTCATGTTATCTATTTAAATACAAAACAACAACAAAATACCACTGATGTCTTTTATCGCAAATTTGATTTCTCGTGTTTATAAAATTCAAGTTTTTTATATTGGAAATTCAGTGTTTAAGCAAAATTGAAGTTTGTTGTCATATGATAAACTTTAACACTACATTTCTGGAGAGGAGGAAAACATGCACATTGCAGTGATTTTTCATTAAATATTGAGTTGTCCCAAAATTTAATTTTGGCCCACCGTGAATTTGAGTTTGACACCCCTGAACTAATCTGTTTATCCATCCATCCGTCCATTTTCTGAGCCGCTTCTCCTCACTAAGGTCGCGGGCGTGCTGGAGCCTATCCCAGCTATCATCGGGCAGGAGGCGGGGTACACCCTGAACTGGTTGCCAGCCAATCGCAGGGCACATCGAAACAAACAACCATTTGCACTCACATTCACACCTACGGGCAATTTAGAATTGTCAATTAACCTACCATGCATGTTTTGGGGATGTGGGAGGAAACCGGAGTGCCCGGAGAAAACTCACACAGGCACAGGGAGAACATGCAAACTCTACACATTAAAATGTGAATAATTACAAAGCTTTATTGCAAGCCAAACTGTTTATACTGGAGACTGTTATAGGTTGTTAGTTGGAAATACATTTAAAAACGTGAAGTGAGTTTACAGTCTGAACTTTATACCTTAGGTCTAATCCCACACTTCCTCCTTTTTGCCTCCTCTCTGCCCTGATCCAGATCCTAAACTGTGTGAACCCAGACAACGAGAACAGTCCAGAGATTCCGGTCAAAGTTCTAAACTGTGACACCATCACCCAAGTGAAGGAGAAGATCCTGGATGCTGTCTACAAGAACATGCCCTACTCTCAGCGGCCGCGAGCAGTTGACATGGACCTCGGTATGATTCCCGCACGATCCGGACCATATTGCGGGCAACTGCAAGCCATGCAGTCCTTTGCATACACATATTAGCGGCTCCCACAAAGCGCAGGTCAAGAGATGCAGCACTGTTTATGCGCCCCTTTACTCTGACATCTCTCCTTGTATACCTGCATGTGGTATGAACTGGTTCTCTCTGTGGTGTGCAACATAGAAATATACATATATCTGAAGAAGTTGACTTGATATTGTGCATTTGTTGTGTCATTAGAGTGGCGCCAAGGACGGATGGCTCGCGTGGTGCTGCAGGACGAAGACATCACCACCAAGATAGAAAGCGACTGGAAGCGACTGAACACGCTCTTGCACTACCAGGTCAGTGCAATGTTAGCTCACAGGGCACCTGGAGGTCTCAGCATCGAGCAACTCGGCACAAGACATCTCGTGACGTGACACTTTCTCATGCTGAACCCGCAGCCGTCCAATGGTCATTCAACTAAAACGTCCTTTTTGTGTTTTAAAAGGACATTGAGTCACACGTGTCCATACATACATACATACATTTATTCAGTGCCGTTTCACATGCATGGAAGGAAGTGGCTTAGCTGATTCTAAGTGAACATTTGGATGTCAACATGTTCACCAACATATTAATTTATTGCCTTTATTATTAATATTCTAAACACATAATAGCATAGAGCAGCACTTTTCAAATTGTGAGGTAAGGGGTGCCAGAGGGATGTGGAGCATCTTGACAAAGTCAAGAAAAAAATATTTTTGAATTATTATTAAATTGCCAATATACAGCCGTATGCACTGTCCGTAGTGATGATTTATTTTGGTGTCATACATTTTTTTGCATTCTTTGACTTGAAATGAGAAGAGGCACACAACATCCTGGTATATAATTTAAGATTACAATGATATCTATCAAGTAAGATCAAGTTGTCCTCAAGAGCTCTTATTGAATTGTGTGCAAACTGACCACGATGTGGAGCAGTAGGTATAATTATTACACAGCCATATGAGAAATGTCTAGTGTCCATTTGTGTGTGGTGGGTTCACATTAAAACCAGCAGTGTTGAATGTGCGTTCTTCCTGCTCCCTTTGGATGGCTCCCTGCAGAGCTTTAATCCGTGATGAAGCCCTGCAGCTGTATTGTTTCCACAGCATAATAGCCCCTGTGTTGTGCTCTCCTTTTATTTATGCGTTTGCTCCATTGGTTCTAAAGGACCGTTCATGTGCTGTTTCGTATGCGTTTGTATTGTTGCTTCATTGCGACAGCTCAACTGACTTTAGCAAGAAGCATAATGAAGAAGCATAATGAAATTGCTTTTTAAAAAAAAAAAAGAAGAAATATTTTAAAGGGAACTTGGGGACACAGAGTGAAGTACCACTTTGAGGTTTTGCTAATGCTCTCCTTCTCCCCAGACTGGGGTATTAAAATTCATATCACACCATCCTGAGATGCCCCCCTACCTCCTTCCTTCCCCCCTGGCTATTGGTTTACATAACCTGGCTTTGCACACCTTCCCAGCTGCTGCACACCCACGTTGGAAGCATAAATGCATATATTTGCATTGAGCTCACAATCTTAGAGAAGTGTATTGAACATCTCACATGCTCATGGACAAACAGTTGTGGAGTTACAAGATTTGAAATGAAATCATTGTTCTGAGAAAATGTTATCTTCCAACAAATCTCTTATCAATTAAACATCAAGTGCCTTGTTTAAAGAAAAAAATGTGGATGAGGAAAGCTGAAAAGCTGATGCCTGAGGATCTGAGTTATCTTGACTTTGAAATACAGAAACCAAGTGTAACAAATAATTATAAGTGCGTTTGAAAATCTAGAATAGTGCTCTATAAAGCCAGTATTTTCTAATTTTCCTTAATATTCCTTTTTTTTAGCATAAAGCATAAACTTTTTAAGCACCAAAACATTTTCTTTTTGGTGATTTACCATTTTCACTGCTTGGTAATACAGATTTAACAGCCTAAAATTAAATCCATTCATTATCTACAGTGCTTGTCTTCATTTGGATTGGGGATGAGATGGAGTATAGGGTCCAGCTCATCAGCTGACTTTGGGGTACATCCTGGTGTTGTGGCCAGCCAGGCGCAGGGGTAGCCTAAAATTTCTCTAATCTTCGCCCCCGACACGCAAACTCGCCACACATTGAAGTACCTCGACTTCACCAAGAAGAAGAAATGATGACGATGTCACACAACGGTGGCAACACTCATTGTGTATGTAAAAGATCAATTATCTGCAACTACATTTATCGGTGTTTTAGACCAAGGGTGTCAAACAAATTAATGGATAACAGTTTTGAAATCAGAAGTCAAAGATAATAGTTTGTTCAACTATTGACCAAGATACTATAAAACGGAAATTTTCTTTGCAATATATTTTCATTATTTATTACGTATAACTATCAGAAATTTTGTGACAGATTTGAGCAAGAATCATAGAAGTTAATGCACATGATTTGCTTTCGCGGCCCACATAAAATTTTGTGGTGGGCCAGATCTGGCCCCTGGGCTTTGAGTTTGAAACCTGTGTTTTAGACAATATTGCCATTTACCACAACAGGTTCAGCATGGAAATAGGTGTGAAGATGAGACGAGATGAGATTACCTTTTTAATATGAAAATTAAATTGATCAAATTCCACATGATCACCAAAATTCTAAATGATTAATTTGTCATTCCCATTCCTTCTCACATTCAAAGTGAAAGGTCACATGTTGACTGGGGGGGATTAGCATCAGGATCTGAGGGTAGGGGTCCACCAAAGGGGAAACTCCAAGGAGGTTAGGTTAGGTCCGGGGTTGAGGGGTTGCTTCGGGAACGAAAGATAAATATCAAAATCTCTGCGCTATCAAGTCAGTCTAATGGAAGGTGTTATCGTAAGCCTCCTACCACACCTGCCCACTATCGCACCCACACTGGATTATCCCTGTAAGGGCGAATGTGCACACCTTCCCTCATTTCCTCTTATCACAAGGACCAATCTCTGCCGCTGCCTCTGTGTAAGGGAAGCGTACTAGGCGGACGCTGAGACAGAAGCTATTTCACACCTCTCGTAAGGAACTCGTCACAGGAATAATAGCACGGGAGGTCCATGCATCTGTTGGTTTATTAGAGCACAGGCTGAAAGGAGGCGAACGGAAGAGGTTTGAGAGGCAAATAAGGAGGAGTTGCGATCATAGAGATTAAAAGGTCAAGGCGAGTCTATCCACAGGTTCATCAGTTTCTCCAATGTGGCCAATAGAAGCCAACACTTGCACCCAAGATTGGTTTGGATGAGTTTTCTTTCACTATAAGGGTCAAATGATCCAATTCCAAATTCCTTTCTCCCAAGTGGCCACGTTTGAAGAAAAACGTATGGCATTGCAAAAAAAACGATCCGAATTGGTTCTTGATCAAATGGTTAAAAATCACATCGGAACTCCAATGTGACTGCAGTGGAAGCAAATCAGGTTTACCTTGTCATTGCGAGCTAGTAAATTGCAATGATCGATGGCGTATACACACACACACACACACGGCTGCGCAAAGAACACACCAACAGAGTCTTCAATATTTGTAGTTGTTTACCTGCTTTTTGGGAATGTGCGCATATTTCAGATGTTTTATAAATCAGGTAATATCAGATATGGATCCGTTGAAACTAGATGCGAAGCCAATAGATCGGAATAGGATATTGCCTCATAGGGCATTGAGGAATAGGGCATTATCTACAGACACACTGAAAATATCTCATAGAAAGTCTTCCCAGAAGCGTGGACATGAAGCGGAGTTATTGCGTTGACATTAGCACTACAACCTTCAGACTCACTCAACAGTAGCATGGACTGGTCCATCTTATGTTGAATATCATTCCAAATCACTTCGACAGTAGTCTCTCAAATGTGATTGTAAATTGCTAGCTGTCAAGAAACATAAATTGACCCTGCCTTCCTCGGCCATGTTGTGTTATCAGATTTTTTAATTCAGCTTTTGAGTTCGGACGTCGTCTTGTTGACAGCACGGTGGTTGGCACATTTGCCGCACAGTCGAAAGGTTTTTTTCTCTGTGTATCTGTCCCACATGTCAAGAACATGCATGTTGGGCTACTTGAAGGCTCTAAATTCTCCCTTGATGTGAATGCTTCAATGCTCATTTAGATGTTGTTGCCTGTGACTGACTGGAGACCAATCCAGGGTGTATCCCGGCTCTCGTACAAAGTCAGCTGGGAGCGACTCCAACTCACGACCCTAATAAGGATGAGCGCTATAGAAAATGGATGGATGGACTTCTTCTTGACACAACTCCTCCATCTACTGATGTTATTATACTTTTCTGTAGGAATGCAAAATGAACACAAGATACCAGCTTCCTCAGTGTTCTTCTCCCAGAGCGCTCTTTTCTTGCAGTTCCAAAGCTTACTTCACTTCTCTGTTGCCACAGACATGTCAAGTACAACCAACATACCACAAACTGCTCAAGAGTAATGAACAGACATGACAGGGGGGAATATGTTTGGATTATTCACGCAGGCCTTATGTAATGTCTTTTTTACTTTTATAGAGAATTAGTAATACATGAAGACATCAGAGGGTATTATTAAATGATGGGCTCTTCTTACAGTCTAAGCCACTAGGTCCTTGACACTGAAGAAAAACTGCAAATGTTAATTTAATTTAATACAGATATGCAACTTTAGGCCGCATGAGGGGGCTTGCATTCATGTATGTGATGACGTTTGTGTTTGCCCTCACAGGTGTCAGACCGTTGTGTGGTGGCTTTGGTGCCCAAACAGACATCATCATACAACATCCCGCCTTCAGCCAGCATATCGCGCTCATCCATCAGCAGATACGGTGAGTCACTAGACCGGAATGCCGTGGTGCATATACAAAATAGACGATGGTATCTAGATGTTAAGTGTGATTTCAAATGTTCTGTTCACTTTATCATTTAAAGTGATGATTTTGACTTAAATATGTGTATATGTGTTTTTGTCTCCCGTTTGCTGTCAACATTGCCTGACTAAATGACCAATTCAAACATGTTTTTAACTGCATAGCACATTCAAGACAGTCAGTGCACACTTTCCAAATTGTGATTATGGTGTCATGGGATGTTGACGTCCCGTGTGATTGCATGCATGAAGGTGGATGTTTTGCGTGATGTTAGAGGCCGAATTGTCGCACCTTAAAATGTTCGATAATCAGCTACTGAGGTTGAATGGACAAAATGCACTAAAGGTACTTCCATTTATTTTTGTTGTTGTTGTTGGATGTGCACCCTCATCCATCAGGAGCCTACAAAGCTACAGCTCGAAACTCGTTGATGGATTTGTAACTATTTACATTTGACACACAGCGCTTGACGCAATTTAGGTACCAATATCCCCCGCTTTCATTTGTCAAAACTCTGTCCCAAAAATCACACCATCCAGGTGTGAGGCTGCCACAATACCAAGAGAGGTTTGAGCCAGCTCATTGTCCTTGAGAAGATGGAGGAGATCCAGAAAAGGAAGAGGTGTTAAAATAAGAAGCTGGATTAAGATTTAAAATCGCTATCCACCCTTCGCATCATTTTAGGCCAGGTCCCTTTGGGGGCGAGATGTGGCCTGGTCATATTTCCACACTTTGTGTGGCTGTATTGGCAGGAAAAAAGGGCTTTGTAGCTCTTCTGGGCCTTTGAAGCTAGGTGAGAGCGATCCTCACTGAGATCCTCTCTGCGATGCTCAGATCCCAAATCTCCGGGGATCCCAGTGCCGGGAGACTCTTACTAATTAGCAACTGAGAAAGTGATGTGTTATCGCCAAGGAGCAAGGAGGCAGCAATGTGAGAACAGAGTTGACGTGCTGAGGGACAATGGGGCCTTTGGGTGCTTAGCAACATTTTTTGATGCCGGGATTTTGAGTGTGAAAGCATGTTTTTCAACCATTTTGGAAGAAAAGGAGTTTTTTAAGACAACCCCGCCTCTATATGTCCCACTTAGGAAATCTGGCACTATATAATAGTACAAATAAGTGGAGTGGTAAACATAAGCATTGGTCTAAAAGATGGCTGATGCCTGAATCGTAAAGATCAGTGCAGTATTCCCATTGCTACGTTGATCATGATACTGCCCGCGAAATTTCCAAAATAACCATGCAAGGGCAAACAATTTGGCGGGAAAAGGAGGAAGGACAAAAAAAAACAGCAGGAAAACAAAAAGTTCCCTGGCAGGACGGCCGGAGCCCATATGTCACTGTTCGCAAGACGTTCGGAGCGGACCGGTATTGCCCGCTTCCTTCCCCACGGAGTTTGCCCAGGCACCCAAAAAGGGTAGCACGGAGTGCTGGCAGGGTGCCCTGCAGCGGGGAAGGGTCTGATGTGTCCTCGTCACCTCGTGGTGCGGGGTGGGGCGTCCTGGTTGAGCCAGTCTTCGGCAAGTTGGTCGAACGAAGAGCACAACAAAGGGGGCTCTGGCCTTTATGGCCAGCCGCCAAGGGGGTGGCTCCCCCCCCCTTTTCTCCCGCCTCCAGGACCAAAAGGGAAACTGGACCACCCCTCAATGTTACTTTTCCATTTTAGGAATTTTTTATTTTGTGATTTAAAACCAGTGGGATAAAATATTAATTATCGGATTTAAAATAGGCACGGTGGACGACTGTTAGCACATCTGCCCCATAGTTCTGGGGACCGGGGTTAAAATCCTGGCCCCGCCTATGTGGAGTTTGCATGTTTTCCCCGTGCCTGTCTGGGTTTTCTCCGGGTACTCCGGTTTCCTCCCACATCCCACAAACATGCGTGGTAGGTTTATTGAAGACTCTAAATTGCCCGTAGGTGTGAATGTGAGTGCGAATTTTTGTTTGTTTCTAATATGCCCTGCGATTGGCTGGCGACTGGTTCAGGGTGTACCCCGCCTCCCGCCTGAAGATAGCTGGAACAGGCGCCAGCAGCCCGCGACCATAGTCCGGATAAGCAGTGAAGAAAATGGATGGATAGATGGATTTAAGATAAACAGACCATTTTCCAGCCTTGCATTGACACACGCACATCCTCTTTAATCCCTGTAACGAATGTTTCAATTGTATGTGGTTGTTGAGAACACTGTAATATTTGCAATGTGGCATTTGTGTTGTGTGGGGTAAAACATTTCATCCGGTTCAGTTGGCAAACCGATTTGACATCAGACATTCAAATTTGCAGAAATACAATCACGAGTGGTAACACTGGTAGCGTTCATTTAAAGTTCTTAAAATATTATATAACATTCAAGTCCAGTGAAGATTGTGATTAGTTAATCCGGGGTTGTAGTAGCTTTCCACTACTTGTGGGTGTCGCTAGTGCTCCATCCATTGTCCCAGCCAGGAGGAACAAATGTCACTGAAAACAGCGGGAAAGAGAAGTCTTTGTTGGTGAGACTCTTCAGGCTGGCTGGGGGTGGAAGTTAATTAATTTAGCGTCCGGGTGAGAAACCAGTTGTCTGTGTCTCAGCTTTGATGCAACTTGGGACTGGCTCGTAGCTCGTAGCATCTGAGTGCGAAGTTTAAACCGCCCATGCTTCTTCTTTGATAAACAGACAAGGTTTTCCTTAGATGTCTTGTGTACGCAGACTAACTCAGCAGGCAGCCGGGGCAGGTATGCGGAACAGCACGAGACTGGGGGTTGCTGGGTGTCATCTTTAGTGGCGTGTCCGTTACAGGGTTCAAGTTGCTAACCCCTAAAAATGAGCTATACACAAATCATATGACAAAGAATGACTCGCTGTAGTGACCTCTTATTAGAGAAGCCTTAAGACAAGTTTGGAATACTGCCAACCATTAAATTTAAATTCCACCTCAAGCTGTCACTTCTGAGTTATTATATGAGGAAATAAGGTTTGCATGTAGATTATCATAAAACAGAAGATACCTGGTAGAGTACATTATGGTTATCTACAATCATGCTACTGATTTGATCATCTCTTGAAAGCTTGCCTTGGAGTAAAATGTAAAGGGTTCTTGCTTTGACTTAGAAACAAAATAAGTTTTGAGATCATTTGAGACTATTTTGTAATCATTCAAACAGATTCGTCGTTCCGTTACACTGGCAGTCCAGACAGCCTCCGGTCTCGTGCTCCCATGATCACGCCAGATCTGGAAAGTGGCGTGAAAGTGTGGCACCTGGTAAAGAACCACGAGCACGGAGACCAAAAGGAAGGAGACCGTGGCAGCAAGATGGTTTCTGAGATCTACCTGACCAGACTGCTTGCCACCAAGGTAGGCACTGCAAATATATGATCCTTGTCGTGTCGAAATACAAATTATGGCAACATTAACAGCACACGGCTAACAGGAGGACAATACATTTCTAGAATACAAAGCAAATGGTAGAAATATGACATTTAAAGGTCAGATGACAAAGATGTTATGGGGTCAGTTAAAATTCATATTTGCATTGTTTATATGTTATGTAATACATCCACGTAACTTCCAGCAAGTTTTCAACCATAGTTTAGCTAAAAATGAGTTTTTTGTGACGCATATTGAGGCCTCCCCGAACATACCCGAAGCTTAAGACACCGGGGTGTGGTTACTCTATCCACCACAAGGGCTACCAGAAGTGATGTTGCAATTGACAAACACAGCGCGCTACACACTATACGCAAAGGCGAGCAACATGTTGGAATATGTGGAGGAGGAGAATTTCGACGTACAGGAGCACCCAACTGAACTTGGCGTCGTCAAAGCGTACATGTTTGAGCCGATCAGACAGTGACGACGACGAGCAGCCAAGTAGCAGCTGTACAACAGAAAAAGAGAGTGCCCACTGGCTCGATGTGACGATATGTCAAAAGCATGTCTTTTTTTACAGCCATGGCATGAAATAATGGCACCCCAGGGGTGCTAATATTTTTTAGCACGACTATATGCATTATATATTCATATATGTTTTAGTGACACGGCACAAGCTTTTACATAGGATGCAGTATTCCTATATATTGTCTGCCCCTCGCTCGAGTTGCGTTATAACACGCCACAGACAAAGTCTTTCCCGTGTGTCTGTTGGCTTGTCGTATAGGCAAAAGTACAGACGACAGTACTGAAAAGTACTGGGTGGGTGTTTTTTTCCTACTCCCCAGTGCATAGTAACCATAATAGAGTCGTGGGTATATACAAGGAAATCCTCACCTCTTGTCTGCGCCGCTTCGCTGGTGCACTGTGGTGGCTGTGAGAGTTAGTTCTGTTGCTCCCGGTTGAGGTCCCGATGGCCGTAGGAAAAATAGTTGGCACCGCAGCTGGTTTCAGCCTCTGCCTCTGTATCCAATGCTTTCTGCTCAGCCTTTTTCAAAACACGGCGGTTCTAAGTGATCAGCTCAGTTTGGAATGCTTGCTAGGCACCTATAGCCGACCATGTTTCTTCCCCCGTCGATTGACTTCCCTATCCACTGGTTATGCATGCCTTCTTCACATGGAAAGCCAAAAAAAAAAAAAAAAAAAAAAACTCTTGCCGCTACCTGAACCTTTTGTACAACCAAATGCCACACAATAAACCATCTTGGCATTGTTAAATCATACGATAACAAATATACAAGGACGGGAACAACAGCATGTAACAATAGCACACAACGCCGAATGAACAGGTTGCTTGGCTTGTGTGACGTCACAGCCACGGAAAGAGACGAAGACCGGAAGGTGCGGGATGCAAAAAGCAGAAGGCGCATTCTGCATCATATTTATCGATTTAACTGCTGTATATCTGCTATATAATCACTTTGAAATGGCAGTGGTAGTTTGTAAAGGGGTTCTAGAGTTATCAAGACAAATTTTGAAATCTTTGTCCTCTGACCTTTAAGGAAATCTCTGTTACAGATATATTGGACATTATACACTTTCCTCCAAAAGCAGTGGAACAGTGACACCAATTCCATTATTTTCGCTGTTGAAAACATTTTGGTAGATGTCAAAAGATGAATATGAGACAAGAGATCAACAGTTCAGTTTTTATTTCCAGGTTTTTACATCTGGATCTTGTTTGGAATAATGAGCAGATCCTTTCTTTCTCCAAGTTTTAGCCTTTTCCATCACTTTGGTAAAAGTTCGTCTAGGCCTCAAATGTTGTCCCACAATTATTTGGGTTTTGTTTCTGTACTTTTTGGCAAAATCTAGCCCGGCCTTTGTATTCATGCTAATTCTTGATCATGTGCTGTGCTGTGATGTGCATCTTCTGGTGTAACCTCTATATTTTGTATGTGTCAGTCTTCTGATGGTGACAGGTGATCGGTTCAGGGTGTACACTGGCCAATTGCGCTAAGGAAAATGGAAATGGATGGATAGATGGATTGATGGATGGATGGACAATCCTTTAAGGCGAATCTTTTATCTTATTGCTCTCATGTTCACCACAGGGAACGCTTCAAAAATTTGTAGACGACCTGTTTGAGACGTTGTTCAGCACAGTTCACCGAGGCAGCACGCTGCCGCTGGCCATCAAGTACATGTTCGACTTCCTGGACGAACAGGCCGACAAACACGGCATTTACGACACTGATGTACGTCATACGTGGAAAAGCAACTGGTAAGAGCCGATAGAGGACCGTAAAACTCATCTTTTGTATTGTGAAATAAGATCACTTGCAGAGAATACGCCCTCTGTGAGCACTCGTCGCTCTTATACATTTCCTTTGTCTCCATCCTCCAGCCTTCCACTGCGTTTCTGGGTGAATGTGATCAAGAACCCGCAGTTTGTGTTTGACATCCATAAGAGCAGCATCACGGACGCCTGTCTGTCTGTGGTCGCTCAGACATTTATGGATTCTTGCTCCACTTCTGAGCACCGCCTGGGCAAAGACTCCCCTTCCAATAAGCTGCTCTACGCTAAAGATATCCCCAATTACAAGAGCTGGGTAGAGAGGTAAGCTTTAAACTTCACGCACCATTCCCATTGCATCCTTGTTAAAGGCTTCATCTCACTTTCTGTCATTGTGTGTGACGGGTCGCGAAATCCACTCTTTGATATTAACGCCTCTGAAAGTGTGACCTTAAAAGATCATTTCACATAGAGTTCACTTTGTTGGTTGCGAGTGATGACGAGCGCTGTCCCGCAGGTACTACGCCGACATCAACCGGCTGCCAGCAATCAGCGACCAGGACATGAACGCCTACTTGGCGGAACAGGCCAGACTCCACTCCAGCGAGTTCAACATGCTCAGCGCCCTGAACGAGATCTACTCCTATATCAGCAAGTACAGCGAGGAGGTTGGTGCTCCCCTGTATGACAAGGTGGTTGGGATGAATGGGTGTCATTAGTTTAGGACAGCAAGAGGCTGCTTATATGATACGAGACGTTTTACTGAATACTGCCGAATGAATAAAAACTCAGGGCTGTAGTAGCAGTTGTATTTATAAAAGTTCTCCATCGTAGTTCAGGAAGCGTATTCAAAAGGCGGTTTCGCTGGTCCATGTTGAACGAGATCGTTTTGACATTTTTCACTCAATATGAAATGTTTAAAAAACGCAAGGAAGAAACTTCAATGTTTGGGTCTGAATTATCCGTGCCTCCACTACTGCATGTGCTTTAAAAGATAGCAACTACGCTACATAATTTTGTGGATACAAACCAAAAGCAGGATCACACACGGGCAATACACGCACATACACACACCAGAAGACAGGAAGCATAAAAGGAAGGAAAGAGAAAAGAGAAAACCTTTATGGGAACATTCCCTTCTTCTAATGTTAGCTCCTCCAGTGGGAAGTCTGACCTTTACGTGGGACAACCGCACCGCTTCCTGTCTGTAACCTCTCTTTGCGTCCATTATCCAGCCGGCTTGCCCCTTTGCTCTCAATAGATGGCTTAACTTCACGTTTTGCAGCTTCTGTGCCAAGCATCCAAATATACATTTTGCGCTCACTGCAAAATTGAGTCAAAACATCATCAAGTATGGTCACCAGATGTCGGCTGCTACCAAGCATTTATAGATTAGATGTCTGACAATCTTGGCCCTTCATGTTTGTTATCTGTACTCTACTGTATGTTGTATTACATAATGTAAATGTTATGCTCCAGAGACAGAATACTTGTGCTCAATTACAAACATAGTCCTTCATGGGGAAATGATTGGGCAAATTCCAAACATGACAAACAAAGCCAAGATTCAAACCTGGAACCCTTTGACTGTGAGGCAGACTTGCTAACCATAAGCGTCACCGTTCCAAATATCTATTTTATTGAATGCTTGTTTTCCGTTGGGTCGCGGGTTAACTGGAGACTAACCCAGCTGACCTCGCCAGTCAGATGCAGGGCACATAATGAATAGAAAAACATGAATTCACATTTATGTGTGTCTTGGAGGCACGGTGGACGACTGGTTAGAGCGTCTGCCTAACAGTTCTGAGGACCGGGGTTCAATCCCCGGCCCCGCCTGTATGGAGTTTGCATGTTCTCCCCGCGCCCGCGTGGGTTTTCTCCGGGCACTCCGGTTTCCCCACATCCCAAAACCATGCGTGGTAGGTTAATTGACAACTCTAAATTGCCCGTAGGTGTGAATGTGAGTGCGAATGGTTGTTTGCTTGTATGTGCCTTGCGATTGGCTGGCAACCAGTTCAGGTTGTACCCCGCCTCTTCCCCGATGATAGCTGGGATAGGCTCCAGCACGCCCGCGACCCTAGTGAGGAGAAACGGCTCAGAAAATGGATGGATGGTGTTTCTTGGACACTCGGGTGAAGAGAGGGGTGGAGCTGTCAACCGACCACCAACTCGTAGTGAGTTGACTCCGATGGTGGGGGAAGATGCTGGTCCGACCTGACAGACCCCAAACGAATTATGAGTCTGCTGAGAACGTCAGGCAGAGTCCCCTGTCAGAAGGAGTATCAACTCCCACCTCGGGGAGAACTTTGCCCGAGTTGAAGTCACCGAGGTGGTTAAAAAGCTGCTCGGTTGTCTAAAGCTGACGTTTGAACCTTGACAAACGTCCCATTTACACGACAGGACTCAAAAGATAAAAAGCAAAAGGCTTATAGATAAATATTCCCCAACAAAAACAAAAGCGTCTTTATTTATTTATTCATATGTATATATATATATTTTTTTTTTTTTTTTTTGCTCTTTTCTGACACTTTTCGGAAAATAGAATACAGGGTTTGGCTTCCGTGACTGCTTTTTTGACCTGGATATTTTCTCTTATTGTTTCTGAACAGATCACAGAAGCCTTGGAGCAGGACGACCACGCCAGGAAGCAGAGGCTGGCCTACAAGGTGGAGCAGCTCATTGCCGCCATGTCCCTCGAGAGCTGAGGGTAGAGAAAGACTGAGGACCGATGTTGTCTCGACCCGTCGTGCAATACGGGCGTACGCCTGCTTTAGTTTGTGTCCCAGACTCCGTCCATCAAGGCACATGGCCCTCGAGCTCTGAGGCCCTAAACCAAGGAAGGGGCATCAGCATGGAAGGCCACAACAGTACTTATTTATTTATTGGTGTTGTCTCCCGGGACATTGTCCAAATGGAACTTTTGTGCGTATAAGTGTCCAGTTGTGTGTGTGCAGGAGAAAAGCGGAAGGGATGTCATGCTGGACTGCTGCATTCAGATTTTATTTTTATACTCTTTTAAATATGATTAGTTACCATTGGAACCACCCTCCCAAGGCTTCCCTAAATGTCGATGTTGGTCTTCTCGCACACTCTCGTCCGGATGGAAGAGTCAAATGACTAAGATAGTGTACAGGACAAATGAGTGAAGGAAAGGGACAGAGGCAGCATTCATCTGTAAATGTAGCAGGTGAATGGAGAGAATTTTTTTTGTTAGTTTTTTCTGGAGCGTAAATGGAAGTGGGCTTCCAGGATGTTTTTTGGGGCTCATCATTTTTTTGTCAAACAGCTTCTTAAACCTCAAGTACTTCCCCGCATCGCTGCTCATGCCAAGCCAAAATCCTTAATTTGCATCCCATCCTCTTCTTATCGTCCTTTGTTTCCATGCTGTCCCACATCACACACGTCAGCTGTTCAAGCGATCAATCCAAGTGCCAAGACGTCGAGCTGGCCAGTCGCAGGCCTCGATACGACCACAGCCGATGTCTTTGCACAAGCAGCAAGAAGCCAAGCTACGAGTGCCAAAAGAGTCTTGCTCAAAAATCGGTTAATGCTTTAAGTGTGGAACTTAGAAGCTTGCTTAGATTTGCTAAAGGAGAGTGATGCTAAAGGTACAAAACAAAACATCAGACTGCTTCTGTTGAATTATTTAAATAGTAACCTGAAGACAGTGAGCTTTCTTTCTGCTGGTAGTTTACGTCTTATGAGTAGATTTGTCCATTTTCTTTCAGCGAACGATCAGCCAACACAGGTATTAGACAAGGATCACGTTGTAATTGGCTGGGCAACCGGGTAACCGGAACATGTCCAGAACCGCAGTTTAAGTTGGATTTTCCCAAAGCCAGATCTAGAGCCGGATCCTGACTGCGATTGACTGGCGATTACTCCACTGACGATGAGTCACCTGATCTGGGCTGACCTGACCAGTTCATCAGGGCTTGGCAGTGCCATTGGCGATGCACCAGATTGTGATCGCCATTATCCGGGTACCAAGGCATTGACTGGGAACCGATCGTAGGGCAGATAGTAGTCCACATGTACGCATGTGGACTGGTAGCCTATCAATCAGAGTGCAATTGACATATTACTGAGTGGGAATCCATCCAACAACAGCTGTATATGATCACAAAGCTATTCTGTTCTGTAAAGGGCAGCAAGTGGATACACAGGATAATTGTACTTTTTGCTTTCTAGTGGAAAAGCATCTAATAGTGATGCCTGTCACTATATGTTGCTGGCCTAGATGAAGATGGATACTATTAATGGATACTCGCATTACTTTTCGTAAATAATGACTTTCAGACCAATTAAGTGAAATTGGATCATTTCCCACATCACAGCTGATGATCGCTCACTGCACACTAATGTTCAGCGACACAGCTGTTAGGAATTGCTGACTTAAAACATTTGATTTTAAATGCAAAGAGGCAAATTCTGAACCTGGCAATGGTGTTATGGCTGCATACATGTTTGTTCACAGCGTATAGTTGAAACCACGTAGGGTGAAAGGTGGCCTTAGATACCCTCCCCCTCAGTTTTCCCAATATCATTAGTCCTCGACAAAGCAAAGAGTATGTGCTGGTTCGGGCAGACATTGCCCCACTCGCCGTTTGAAGGGACGCATCAGGGAATGACGATGGGGAGGGAGGCGAGGGATGGTCAGGAGACCCCCTTCAGCTTCCTGCTTCTGCTTTGAAGCTGTTCTTTGATCGGACTTGCTGGTGTTGCGCCGGAAATAGTGAGCTAACGGGCAAGAGGAAACCAGGGCAAGGTAATGACTGTGACGCTGTGGCCATGTCCTGCCAGTAGGGGCGCACATGAGAACATGCCGTGGTCAGTCAACTTCCGTACGAATACCAATGCTTCCTTTGCAAGCATATTCGTCAAACTCACAATAGGTCCACAAAATAATTACAAATGGTGACATGAAAATAATGTTGTCATGCTGGATACCTGCTAACCACAATAGGTGATGAGGTTTCATATATATTTTTTATATTTATTTTGATGTATTTATTTGTAAAAATAAAAAACTAAATAGGTCTGTGGACATTGACATTCATACCGATGTAAATACCCTTTCATCTCTGCTTGATGTTATTAGTTGTTCCCAATTGTTAGATTTTAATATTTGACTAAACTTCAGAAACCTGCATGCTAAAATGTTTTTGTTTCGTTGCCCTTTTTTCTTGCAAGTCTCATCAATCTCTTCCTCTGCTTATTGTCACTCATTTCTCTTAATAGACCTTTGACGCGGTCCTTTACCTACATTCTATGCTGTACTATGAAAAAAATCCCAGGGGTAATACGCTGACTCTTATATTACAATAAAACTGTAGCGCTAACAGGGGTAATGTCGGGAAAGCGTGTGCAAGCTCAACTGTGACAAAACTAGAATGCTGCATACGGTCGTCTCTGCTTTATTGAGCATTAAAGGAGCATTTACTGAACATTTAAAGGGGTGACTTCTGTTTCCATGGCAACCAATGACAGTGCTGGGGTTTTGCAACTAGGCTAGCTGGTACTTGTTATCCACAGCCCAGAGTCTGAAAAGAAGACCAGGAGCGGGACATGTTCACTCACAGAGTCAGCACCTCATCACTAAGCCACCAAATTGCACTTGTCAATTAGCGTGCGTGTGGCGGACACATTGCAAAACACAATAGCCACCCGCTGACCCCATGTTGACAACTTCACCACATTCGAGTATGTGGCGGTAATCAGACGATAATGCCTATAACGCTGTTAGTTAACACTATTTTGTGACAAACCTCCAGCTCTGCTTACCTTTTGACACGATGTTTGTCAATGGCTGATCTTCGCCCAGCTAAGTTGCCAAGTCATAAGCGGAGAAACTTGGTTTGGGGGGGTGGTTATTATGTAAATGAGTTAGTCAGAAATTCAGAACATTTTCAGAAATCGGCAGATAACTACAGATTTACTTGGTGGGTTAATGGGTGGGCAGAGAGTCAACTATTTGTAAACAAGCAGTTAAAAAGTCCATCTTCCGTAATACGTCCCCTCTATTAAGAGAAACAAGAATTGTTCATAATCAAAACAGTATCATTCAGCAAATATCATCATCCATACAAATGTTTTTGTTTTTGTTTATTTATTTGTTTTTATTTTGGAATACACTGCTTTCATAGCGCTCATCGTCTGACGTCATGTAAAATCATCCCGATGCCCATTCGGTGTGTGCGCACACAATGCTTCTTTTTGATCAAAGTCTTCAGCGTATGCGAATTGTATCCTCCTCATACCTCACATTGCTTGTATGGAGTAATGCTTTCTATCATTTGAAACAGGACCTAAATGCCTTCTCCTCTTCCAAGGGATGAAATGTTTGTCTCAGTGTGTTCACATTCTGTGCATTCCGAGGCTTCGAGGTACCTCATCCTCCAGAGATTGTCGGCTGAGAGAGTTTTTAATTTGTGCTTTTAGTTTGGCCTGCTCCTCTATCTGCGGCTCCTGAAAATCCATTTGTGCACCCCGTGAAACACAGCTGAATGCACATCTTCGCTCAAAGATTTCTTTTTTGTTCTAATTATTCAATGATAGCTTGTTTCCTCACTTTGGATTCACAGCATGAGAATGCTTTTTTTTTTTTTATTCTTTTATTCTTCTTTTTTGGTTGCTCACGTGACATCTGGATTGTCACTCCACAACTCGACCTGGAGTTGTTCACTAACAAAAAGATGCTTTGTGCACTTTTTCTTCTCTGTTGGTTTGTCGAAGGGCTGATGTTGTGCTTTTGGCTAGCTCGTGTCATTCCATACACCAAAAAAAACATTTTCGCTGCAGCTATTAGACAGAGGGATCAATGTATTACTCCCGAGTAGTAAATGACTGCCCTTCCATTCAACACACCTTGTAAAAAAAAATAAAAAAGTACAAAAATCTTCGTAGACACTGGAGTTCTGTAAAATAATAATTACTGGCAATGATAATAATGGCTGTCTGTCCTTGTAATTTTATAAAGGTCTTGTGAAAATTGTAAGAAAATTAAGGTATTTAAAAACTGTTGTTCTCTTTTTATTTACTTGCTTTGATTTTATGATTATATATTATTGTGTACCTATTGTAAATATGAAGCACACCTATTTTGCAAACCAAGGATTCACTTTATACCATTGTTATATATGAATAAACTTTGCTGGTTAAAAAGTGCATTCACAGTCTTTCGTTTAATCTTTTCAAAGCTAATTGGCTTGCATGCAGTGCTTAACACAGTATTAGACCACCACCCAATCTAAGATACATGCTACAGCAGCCCTAAATTAACAGCACTGGTAAAGTCACTTTTTTTATGTTTCTGTAAAGACACCAGAATGTAGAGGCACTTTACCCAAAATTATATCCATCCATTTTCTGAACCACCTAACCTCACTAACCCTATCCCAGCTATCTTCAGGCGACCCTGAACTGGTCGCCAGCCAATCGCAGCCCAAATTATATTTTAATGATATTCATTCATTTTAAAATGCAATGTTTTATAATAAAATAGAGGGGGGGGATACATACATACAGTACATACATACATAGGCACAATAAAATTCAGAGTACCAAACAAGTAGCAAGACTTGGAGCTGGGTGATGTTGCCACACTTAATCCTTAATTTGTACAACCCAAATTCCAATGAAGTTGGGACGTTGTCTTAAACATAAATAAAAACAGAATCCAATTATTTGCAAATCATGTTCAACCTATATTTAATTGAATACACTACAAAGACAAGATATTTAATGTTCAAACTGATAAACTTTATTGTTTTTAGCAAATAATTATTAACTTGGAATTTTATGGCTGCAACACATTCCAAAAAAGCTGGGACAGGTGGCAAAAGAGACTGAGAAAGTTGAGGAATGCTCATCAAACACCTGTTTGGAACATCCCACAGGTGAACAGGCTAATTGGGAACAGGTGGGTGCCATGATTGGGTATAAAAGGAGCTTCCCTGAATTGATCAGTCATTCACAAGCAAAGATGGGGCGAGGTTGACCTCTTTGTGAACAAGTGCATGAGAAAATAGTCGAACAGTTTAAGGACAATGTTCCTCAATGTACAATTGCAAGGAATGTAGGGATTTCATCATCTACCGTCCATATTATCATCAGAAGGTTCAGAGAATCTGGCCAAATCACTGCATGTAAGCGGCAAGGCTGAAAACCAACATTGAATGCCCGTGACCTTCGATCCCTCAGGCGGCACTGCATCAAAAACCGACATCAATGTGGAAAGGATATCACCACATGGGCTCAGGAACACTTCAGAAAACCAATGTCAGTAAATACAGTTCGGCGCAACATCCGTAAGTGCAACTTGAAACTCTACTATGCAAAGCAAAAGCCATTTATCAACAACACCCAGAAACGCCGCCGGCTTCTTGGGCCCGAGCTCATTGAAGATGGACAAAGTGCGAAGTGGGAAAGTGTTCTGTGGTCCAACGAGTCCACATTTCAAATTGTTATTGGAAATTGTGGACGTCGTCTCCTCCGGGCCAAAGAGGAAAAGAACCATCCGGACTGGTATGGGGCTGTGTTAGTGCCAATGGCATAGGTAACTTACACATCTGTGAAGGCACCATTAATGCTGAAAGCTACATACAGGTTTTGGAGAAACATATGCTGCCATCCAAGCAACGTCTTTTTCATGGACGCCCCTGCTTATTTCAGCAAGACAATTGATTGAACCCCGGACCTCAGAAATGTGAGGCAGATGCTCTAACCAGTCGGCCGCTGTGGCGCATTATGAAGCATAAAATACGACAACGGAGACTGTTGAACAGCTGAAGCTGTACATCGAGCAAGAATGGGAACGAATTCCACCTACAAAGCTTCAACAATTCGTGTCCTCAGTTCCCAAACGCTTATCGAATGTTGGTAAAAGAAAAGGTGATGTAACACAGTGGTAAACATGACCCTGTCCCAGTTTTTCTGGAACGTGTGACAGCCATAAAATTCTGAGTTAATGATTATTTGCTAAAAACAATCAAGTTTATCAGTTTGAACATTAAATATCTTGTCTTTGTAGTGTATTGAATTAAATATGTTGAACATGATTTGCAAATCATTGTATTCTGTTTTTATTTATGTTTAACACAATGTCCCAACTTCATTGGAATTGGGGTTGTATTATATTAATTTCTATTTTCACAAGGGGAGGGCGGGAGAGGGGGGCAGGGGGGGGTCTAATCCCTTCTTCTTCTAATCCTGTACCACTGAGACCAATTCAAATTCATGTGGGATTTAATGCCCTGTAATGCCTTTACAAGCAGTCACTGCATAAAGATGACATTCCATTCCTGTTTATTCTGGGTTGGATACTCGGGCTGCATTACAAGGTCTATTCAATATTTATTATATTGGCTGACTGAGAACACAAGTCTTGATTTCAACATCCAACATCAGAGTCACGGGTGAGCTGGAACCCATCTCAGTTGACTTTGAGTGAGATGTGGGATATACCCTGGACAGGTCCTCAGCCAGTCGTACAGCAGATAAGACAAACACTCGTTAACACACACATTCACATCTATGGACAATTTAGAAACTGAAATAAACCTAAAGTGCATTTTTTTGGATTGTGGGAGAAGGCTTCAGTATCAGGAGAAAAGTCATGCAAGCACTGGGAGAACAAACTTAGCATAGGAATGGGGGGGGCAAAATTCAGACCCCTAACCTCAAAATTGTGAGACAAATGTGCTCACCACGGGTCCACCGTGCAGCCTTTGATTTCAAAATCCACCCATCCAGCCATTTCACCGCTTATCCTCACTAGTGTCGCGGGTATGCTGGAGCTGATCCCAGCTAACTGCGGCCAGGAGGCGGGGTACCTCCCGAACCGGTCGCCAGCCAATCGCAGGGCACATATAAACAAACAAACATTCGCACACACATTCATACCTATGGACAATTTTTGGATTAGTCAATTCATGCACGCATGTTTTTGGGATGTGGGAGGAAACCGGAGTACCCGGAGAAAACCCACGGCAGCATGGGGAGAACATGCAAACTCCACAGAGGCGAGGCCAGATTTTAACCCGGGTCCTCAGAACTGGCGCATGTGCTCACCAGTCGTCCACTGTGCCGCCCATTTTAAAATCAAATGTAAACATTTTTGGGTCACTTTGCTGTTACTGTTTATAGTTTAGTTCGGTTTGCATGAATGGAAATTAGTCCATCCATTCATCCTTTTCCCGTACCGCTTATCCTCACTAGGGTCGCGGGGGTGCTGAAGCCTGTCCAAGCTGACTCTGGGCGAGAGGCGGGGTACACCCTGAACTGGTCGGATGGACATTAGCTTTCTGCTAAATCTGGTGCAAGCATGTTTTCGTGGCTATTGATTTGATTAATATAAGTGCATATTGTCCATAAACGAAAGAAATAAAACATATTAGCCATGTTTGTTGCTGTGATCGTGAAGGGTATGAAAACTAAAAGGACCTGTATCATTGAGTTGCCGATTGAAACTGAAAACGTGCAATAACTCATTAGAGTCACATTTTGAAACTGTCACCGATTGCAGAATGCACCTGGTTTACAATTTAGAAACATGTTTTTCCCACAGGAAATACTGTCCATAGAAATAACTCTAGTTCAGGGTCAAACATTTTGCCATTATGAAACCTTTTAATACATCATTCACTGCGATGAAAGTTTATATTAGTCAACTGGAAGCCAACTGTTTACTGCCACTGTTGAAGATATTCAGCGAGTAAATTTTTCAAGAGGTCGGCGTGAAGGAGGGTCTCGTCCAGCTTGTCTGTGAAATACGGGTTTGTAAACCACTGTGATGACTATCTAATCCCTGCAGATGATGCTGTTGCATCACTTTGGATTGGAGATCAGCACAACCTTTGAGTGGAAGATAAACATTTAAAAGGTGAATTTTGGTTTGTCACTTCGATTATGATGGAGATTAATGCCAATATGTTGGAAGTTGGACAAGATTAGGCACTTTACACCTGAACAGTATGTAAATCCATCCATCCATTTTCTGAGCCGCTTTTCCTCACACGGGTCACGGGCGTGCTGGAGCCTATCGCAGCTGTCATGGGGCAGGAGGCGGGGTACACCCTTAACTGGTTGCCAGCCAACCGCAGGGCACACAAAAACAAACAACCATTCGCACATACATTCACACCTCGGGGAAATTTAGAGACGTCAATTAACCTACCATGCATGTCTTTGGGATGTGGGAGGAAACCGGAGTGCCCGGAGAAGATCCACGCAGGCACGGGGCTCTAACCAGTCGTCCACCGTGCCGCCCAGTATGTAAATGTCTGGGATGAATAGAGTATGAATAATGATAGTTGGTAGAAAGGGTGTTTTGCGATTATGAGAAAAGATGACGCCCTTGATGGAGTGAATGGCGAACACCATGTCAAAAAGCCTCACTCGAGCCATGCGGCGAGTCAACGCCGCTGACTGTGTGTTTCTTAGTTATATATCTGTAAATAGATTATTATTTTGCCATCAAAGGTTCTCTCAGTCTTGTTGTTTTACACTTTGAGGTGTCACAAAAGCAAAAGGTCTTATGGTCATAGTTACTGGTCTGCTTGACACGTTTCTTTGTTTTTTGGCCTTTTGGTCAGAAACCGGTGTTTTGGGACAAACCAACCCACGTTCTACTGCTGATTACTAAATAATGGAATAAGCTAGAAACAAACTTTCTTTTTCATGTGAAAGAAGAGAGTGTACTCTTATTTTGGGTGGTTTTAGTGCTTACATTTTCACAGAACACAATATTCTGTGGGTGTTGAAAGACTTGCAACAGCCTACAAACATAAGCTAATTTAGCATTTTGCTTGCTAGTTAAGGTAACATACTTTCATAAAATACAAGCCTGAGCCAATGCTAGTTAACTTTTTTTTTTCTTTTTTTTTTTACCAAGTTATCAAAATGGTTATTGTACTATATAATTAACAGTAAAAATATTTTTTTTTTTACATTATTTTTCAGTGTGGCAGCCCGGTGATCGACTGGTTAGCACATCCGCCTCACAGTTCTGAGGACCCGGGTTCAATCCCCGGCCCCACCTCTTCGGAGTTTGCATGTTCTCCCCGTGCCTGCGTGGGTTTTCTCCGGGCACTCCGGTTTCCTCCCACATCCCCAAAACATGCACTGTAGGTTAATTGAAGACTCTAAATTGCCCGTAGGTGGGAATGTGTGTGTGAATGGCTGTTGTGTCGCAAGTGCAAAAAGATGTAAACCACCAACATTTTTAAAACAATCAAAGGCTACCGTAACATTTCTAACAACTGACATATGGTGACACTGGAGTCAACTCCGCTTACTCACCTCGGTTACGACTTGGAGCTGCTGACGTAAGCGGATTGTAAACCGAGCTCGGGCGTGGCGGCAACCTCACGGAGTCCTGCGACAATAAGTGGAGCTGGCGGCATTAATTAGCTGTTTGCATAATGCATACAGGCGTACGGAAACTTTTCGTCTGACATTTGCTGACAGGGATTTCTACCCTGCCGAGCTCAGCTGACCTTTCAGCGGACGAGTGTGACGGTCGCCGTCTTGCTTGCTTGCTCGGACTCGTCCCGACTACCTGATATGCAAATGAGGCTCTCGCAGCAGGTTGACTGACGGCCTCCTGATGTTCCCGCCCGCCTCTCTTTTAAGACAGAGACGTGGGCGGATAGAGCAGTATGATTCTATTCAGTCTTGTAATGTAACACAGTACAAATACTTCATGACTGCTTTCCCGTATCTGTACTTTAATTCATTTAATTCACTTCTAGCAACTTTTTACTCCACTACATTTCTGAAATAAAATGTATACTTCTACTCTAATACGTTTCCCTGAACCATCTCCACAATAATATCACAAGAAATTGTTCGTTGCTGTCGAACCGCAGAGTACAAAGCGGAAGAATGGTCCTACCCGTCCAGAGGTAGGCACGCAAATGACCCACTGACAAGATCAAAGCATCTGCTGCTGACTCTGCTGCTCCCGCAACATCTCCAGCAGCAGATGACGAGCAAAACGACTACAATGAGGATAACGTTACACATCCATCGGCGTCTTTACAGGGATGCTTGTCATACATCGGATGAGGTGCCTCTTACGTCACCCTCAAGTGGTGACGTAAGAGGCACCTCATCCCCATCCAACCTGAAGAAGCACATCAAGGTAGGTTAAATTCATTTTGATTAATCCAGTAAAGTCCAAATGTCAGTGCTCTTTAGTTATGATGGGCTTCTTAAGGAATATGGCGAAGATGATGGCCAGGCTCACGTGAGAGCTAACTTTGCTTTTTTGCCAACATGTAGATCTTTAACTATTGAAGACAAAACAATTCAAAGAAAGAAAAAAAAATCTAAATTTGAAATGCTCACTTTAAAAAAAAACATACTTCCAATACTTTTGATGTGTAAATATTAAATACAGATGCTTTATGACCTTTACTCAAGTAATAAGGTGACTTTTTACGTCTACTGTTATTTTCTGTCAAGAAACTTGTACTTTTACTCAAGTATCGCTTTCAGGTACTTTTTACAAAACCGGTTATAGTCCTTAGCACATCTGCCTCACAGTTCTGAGGTTAAGGGTTTTAATATCAGTTTTGGCCTTGCTGTGTGGAATTTTCATTTTCTCCCCGAGCTCATGTGAGATTTCTCCAGCATCCTCACACAATTAAAAAACATGCATGTTAGGTTTATTGAATGCTCTAAACTTCCATGTGTTCGTATGAATGCTTGTTTGTCGAGACATTTTCATAATGGTTGTAAACAATAGAAACCAAGGTACTGCTGGGTGGCAGAAAACCAAGTCAGCTACTGCTGACTTGAACTGTAACGATAAAAAAAAAAACAAATTTGGCTTTGGGGGTTGCGTCGCCAGGTATACCACAAAAGGTTTAGGTTGTTTAAAAACAAAAATAATAATTACAAATTAAATTAGTCCTGTCTGTGAGGAGGATAAATCTAGTGGACTTCATAAATGGTTGTACAGAGATGATCGCAAAAGCTGTGGCATAGTAAACACTTCTAAAGGACAGAAAGGTAATCAACCTTGCATTTTCGGGTTTCTTTTCGATTTTCTAACAGGAATGTATAACATGTTGCTTGGGTTGTCTTTTGAGTAATTTAGCAAAACATAATGGCCACCCTGCTACCTAACATCATCTCTACACCGTACGATCCATTTTCACCATCAAAAGAGCACGTCTGTGCCATTAATTCAATCGAGCAACAGAAAAGTGAGTCTGGGGGGGCGGTGGGTCGTGGGTGGGGGGGGTTTGGCTGTTTGGCAGTGGTGCCTGGCAGCCCTGCCCCTACCCCCCTCGGCTCACTGACCTCTCCATATTTGAATGCACCATACCACTCAGGGGGGGGGGGGGGGGGGGGGGGGGCACTGATACACTGGGTAGGGCCAATGACTGCCAGTCAGGGACCTGGCAGTCATAGTAACAGTGGGGGAGGTGGGTCTCACTTACTTGCATGGCGGTGCTCCCGAGGCCGGGCCCCCCGGGCTGGATGACTGCTTGGTGTTGGGGCTGACCTCTCATGGCCCGCGGCTGCTCTTTGGTCCCCCCCAACTGTTCGACTGATCAAGTCTGATTCTCAATAAACCTCAATTATAATACCACAGCGGAAGCTTCAAAACTCCACTGTGACACAGTAAAACTGTTCCGGCAAAAAAGGATACCGATTTTCCATTCTGCTTGACCTAACAGCCGAACAGGACAAAAGAAAAGGAAAAAAAAAAAAAAGAGAAAAGTGAGCCTTAACACTATGTCTGAATTTACACCACGTGTATTTTTCAATCAACATACCTGTTGAAAAATTACACCCAGATTTCACCATTTCACCATGAAATCACCATTCAAGCCATTGACCACATTTTTTTCAATCGCTGTGCCTTGATCAAATGCCATAGAAGGGTCTCCTTACGAGTGATGCCATAGGAGCAATTGCCGAGCACAAGTGTTGTCATGGTGAAAAGGTCTATATGTGCCCTGCCATTGGCTGATGACGAGTCCAGGGTGTACCTGGCCTTTTGCCCGAGACCCGAGTGAGAATGAGCACCATAGAAAATGGACGGATGGATGTCATGATTCCCACCAAATGTGTCATGGCACATTATTGTCCCGGGAGAGGTGTGCCGCAGGAAATTATCCAATTTCGCTGAAATTGTCACAAACGTTATTTTATTTTTTTTCTATCGCTGTTCATCTCTGTCATCGACATACAGTGACTGGCAAAATTGAGACGGGATGGTCATTATATCAGTATATACTATATATACAATACTTTTTATGAACAGCTGTGAGATTTTTCTGAATATCAATAAAGGTTGGGAAACATTGATCTAGTGTGTACAAACCTATACACACACATGAAACCGCTGCTTTCAGGGCGCAGGTGACGAATACGCCTGCCAAATTTCCCAAGCTGAATCACTCATTTGCATATGCTGATGTTAATTACGGGCAGGCCAATCAGCAGGCTGCCGTGACAGCTTGAGCATCACACGCCGCTCTTCCGAGCACCCCCGACACCCACCCTCACAGGTCGTCATTTGCACACTTACTCCCCCGACTGATAATAAAAGATAATCACCTCCCATTTCCTTCATGGCTCATTCCCTCCTGCTCGCCGTTGTCTGATTCTCCACGCTGAGCTCTTATCTACAGGGGCAGGGCGGGCATGTCATGTCGACACGCCACCTGCCACAAACTCACCAGGGGGTAAAGTCATTCAGTGTCAGATCCACACGGGTCAAGAATGTGAGATCATCCATGATGTGGTCTCGTTGTGTTCGGATGCTTCTGTTAAGACACATTTATGTAACGTACACTGATGAACGTGAGACGATTGTGCCATTGACTTTAAGCAAACGTCACTCCCCCTTCGGACTAAATCAGAAACGATAGTTTTACTTAAATAGCATTTTCATTTCAAACAAAAGGTTTGAAAGGTCACACCAGGCCTACCGTGGATCCCTTTCTGCCATTTATTTGTTTTAAGTGAGTACCTGCAAATGTGTCTTTTATCATAGTGACTGATAGGATGGACACCTCCGGGGTTCTTTTGTATTTTGAAAGGAAACCTAGAAAGGGAGTAAGGAAGGATGGAAGATACTGAAAAAGGACAATAAGATCGGTCAGAAGAGAAGAAATGAATCAGGAGAAAAGGAAATTAGAAAGGAATCAATTTTTGAAAGTGTTGGAAACAGGTAGAGAATGATGTTTGGGTGGTTAGAACATCTGCCTCACAGTTCTAGGATTTGGGTTTGAACCCTGGCTTCGGGAGCAAGACTAATGAGGAAGAAAGAAAGGAAATCAATGAAAAGAAAGTAGGTCAGAAGAAAAAAAAATTCAAAGTGAAAAGTGAAGGAATTGGGGAGGGGGGACAATAGTCAAATAGTCTGGTCTGTATAGAATATTTTTAGGCAAAAGTACTATTATTGATTGGAACGAGATCATAAATATAATTTGAGACAAACTATTATATTTAAATGTATTAGAGTGATGTTTTTTTTTGTTTTTTTTTTACATTGGTCCAGAGTATTATAGTATTGTTCAGTGTACCTCCTAAAAATGGAAACAGTAGTATGATGCCTCCTCTTGCTTTATTCACACTGGTCACACTGACAGTACTGAGTAGATACCAAGTAGCTAGTAAAACACTAAATTGCAGGACATACAAAAATACAAAGCTATCCAACATTTGTAAGGGATTTTGTGAAGGGGTGGTGCATGGACCAACAAAAAAGCAATTAAATGTCAGTGAGAATCAGAATAAATGTGCTTTTTTTTTTTTTTTTTTTAAATCATTTGATCACATCACCCCCCCAGAAAAATAAAGGCACTGCGTGCCTGTTCACCCTCCTCCTCCAAGAATCAGAAGCAGTCTGCTAACTAACATAAATACAAAACTGCTTATTTTCACCCTTTTGTTAATAGATCGGCCTTACCATAGAACTACACTTTACTGAGTGTAGGTATGTACAGTGTAATCATTATTGCAGTCATTCCCAACCACTAATATGAAACTAACAACTTTTACTTGAAGGCAGAGTTTGCAGTCCCCCCCCCCCCTCCCCCCCAAAAAAAAAATAACACCTTTTGTCATATATGTTCAAGCTGTCTGTATGACCGGACAATAGAATATGATTGCCAGGAGGCGTGACTGAATACTGTGTTAGTCATTTACTCATACACACCGTGCACATGAAGCCTCACAGCTTCACGCAAATGTCACTATTTATTGGCTGGATTATTTAACTCCGGAAAAGGAATTGGACAGCTCTCAAGACAAATCTAGGGTAAACATATATAACAGTGATGTCCTGTCCACGGACAGCTGCATTTGGCTGAGCTTAGAAAACCACCGCTTACATCACTGTTCTCACCGGGACGTCAGGTAAGTTTATCACCTCTTTTATATTTTTAATTGCTTGTACATTCCCCAAAATAAATCAAACAAAATAATATTTCATTTGGCAACATTCCAACTCATGCTTGATTGATCCAAAAAGTATCTATTTCCTAAAAATACAGCATCTTTGCTCACCTATCGACGCTACTGACGTATTGTGACAGAAGTATGAAAAGCTCTTCCACTAGATGCCACTCACTAACCTGTTGTTAGCCAACACCTAATACCTCAAAATCGAACACTAGTTGCCATTCATATAAGAGAGTAAGTCACGGCATGCAAACACTAAGTAAATTTATGAGTAAATTAGGAGATCATTATTTCAATATACTATATATACTTTTTGTGACATTTTTGTTTGGTGGTCTGCTGTGAGTTTTGCAAGCTAAAATATGTGCCTTTGCTCAATAACGGTTGCTAAACAGCATTGCTAAAACAACAACTCTAAAGGTGGCCAGCATTGTAGTGTGCGTGCCACATCATTAGTTTACCGTTTTTGTTTTGAGGCCTCTGTCTGTCTCATGAGACAGCGGCGTCTGCGACTGGGTCAGTCCATGGTTGAGTTACAGCGCTTGCTGTGGCTAAAGAGCCTGATGCGGGAAGGTCTCCCATGTTTTTTCGTCGCTCCAACAATGACCTCTACAGATGTAAACATTACGGAAGCCCTGGTGTGCCAGGTCGCCAGAACCCCCCTCTCAGGCTTGCTGGCAGAGTCCTACATAAAGGGGGACCGATACAGTTGGCGTCAGCGCAGACAATTTCTCAAACACCCTGTCTGTTCATCATCCTCCATCAACCAGGAAATATCCTACTAAGTACAAATTAATCAGAATCATCTTTATTTGTCAAGTATGTCCAAAAAACACACAAGGAATTTGTCTCCGGTAATTGGAGCCGCTCTAGTACGACAACAGACAGTCAATTGACAGAGAACACTTTGGAGACATAAAGACATTGAGAAAAACAGTCACTGAGCAATAAAGGGTTGCTCGCAAGGGTTTCAAACTCATTTTTGTCACAGGCCACATCGTAGTTATGGATTCTGTCGGAGGGCCATCATGACTAAATCCATATAAATGTATAATCGCCTCATATTACATTTTCACAGCAAAGTAATGGCAAACCAATTTTAAAATCAGTCAAATATTATTCAGGTTATTTTAAAAGGCACATTGGTAACCAACAAAATGCTTGCGATATCTCAACGTTATTAAATGTTGGTATTTTAGTAAGAAATATGAAGTTGATGCCTATGATTAGCTTTCGCGGACCAAATAAAATGATGTGGCGGGCCGGATTTGGCCCCCGGGCCTTGACTTTGACACATGGTATACAGTATGACCATTAGCATTGCTAAAACACTACACCTAATGCTGGCCAAAGTCTTCTGTACAGTATCGAACTGTAGACCTACATGGCAATATAGCGTTAACAGCGTTAGCCACATTGAGTTGTCTGTCTTTCCATCCGTTTCATTTGCTGTTTTTGTTGGGGGGGGGGAGGTGGAGGGTTTGTGCATCTACCGAGGGTTACCCCCGCCTCCACCCAACTACTTGACGCTACCCTGCTTCCATTGTCCAGGTGTGCCTGGGATGAAAGGGGCTGGCTGTGGATGCACTTCTTTGAGAATTATTTAAGGCTTGAGTTTGTAGGTGATGAATATTTGATGCGAAGGCCCCCAGGGTCTCCAGGTGAGCCCACAGCAGCACTTCAGACAGCGGCGGCTAGTGAGGGTGTGGACGGCTTCAATAACGCCATAATAAAGAGATTTCTTTTCATCATAATATTTTTAGGCTGTACGTCCAAAGCGTAGGTATGAAGGTATACAATTTTGGTCTGACTCAGATTAGCACCCTGAGGGTTGTGTGAAGAAAGAAAAAGTGTGCTTTTTAAAACACACTCGCGCACACGTCTGAGTTTAGGGCGCCATCTAGTGGCTCGACATCTCCTGTTCATGTATTGTGCTCCAAAACATTTTATTTTTTCCTGTATTACTTGTACTTGTTCTATTCATTTAATATTACAAATACGTACAGGTGCATCTCAAGATATGTGAATACAGTGGAAAAACTCATTTGAAAAAGTACCACTCATATATTATATATGAAGAGGAAAATACCTTCCAGAAGGCCAATTTCCACCTAATTTCTTTTAGAAATTCTTTCATGGACAAGACCAAAAGTCACAACATTTGATGTAATGTTCAAATTACTTGAGATGCTAAATTTGATGTTTAGCTGGAAGCCTTAATCATGAACATTATTTTTTAAAACATCTAATCATATATTAGATGATATTTCACTGTGTAGTGAATCAATTTAACATGAAATTCACCTTTTTTCAACTGAACTAATGGAATAGATTACATTTAATTTATTGAAATGCACTTTTACTTTTGATTGACATTTACAGTTTATGGTGATGTATAATTATAAAGAATCACAGGGTATTTGCTGATATTTTGGTTACCATATTTAGTTCCATGAGCTACATGAGAGACAGCTAGGATGCACTGCAAACTTACAATATTACAATTAATATTACAATATTAAATTAACACCTCTCTGACAGTGTCAAACTGATCATTATTAGAATTTTTTGTCAAGTCAGATTTTACTGCATCTCATTGTTATCAAGTGTACCCAATGAAGCGCCACCTGTGGAAAAATGAAGACTGAGATACTTTTTTTTTTTTTTCTCCATTTCAGTATCGAAAAAGGTTTGGTAACATATCTTTACTTGCGGGAGGGGAGGATATCAAAGAGACAATTGATGACTGTCAAATGTTTACCTTTAGTCACTAACACAATATGAAACAAGATGTGGCAATTGAAAACTTCCTGAGGACCAAGTCGTGTTGTTCAGAACTGTCTGCATGGGTTGCTATGGTAATGACAAAGATGACAATGAGGCCTAAAATAGTTTCAACTGTTTATTGTAAAGTCCTAACCTTTGCTGCAGCATATTGGATGCCTTGCGCACACACGGCCTCTGAGCACCATCTTCTCTCAAATGACTACACAACGGGATTAAACTCTTCACTATACATTGTTGAATGACATGTACATGAGCACAGCCATCCACGTACTGCTGTTATCAAGTTGTAGTGCTCGACTTCTTGTTTACCATGTGTTTGGCTGATACAAACAGCGGTTTTTTTTTAACACTCAAAGCCGTCTTTGGTTTAGCGATGTCCGCAAAGTTGTTTTCTTCCATGTCTATATTAACGAAGTTGTTGTTTATCAGTTTGAATAATGTTTTCCTGCTGTTCGCTCACTTGCTGCACCATCATAGTAAAATGTCTTCCGCTGAACTAACATAGCATCAAATCCTTTTTTTTTTTCTTTTGAAACACATCCTGGCTCAGAGGTGCTTGTTGCCCAAATTCGCTGCGGCTCTGTGCTCGCCATGGTAAGCCTGAGTTTCTCCATCACCACGCCAAAGTATCTGTCTAGAGTATCTAGCTCAAGCATTGTTTCCATACCTTTGAGCCAAGGCAAACATTTTACAGTAGCATAGTCACACCACCAAAGAAAAAGTTTATATACTGCAATATTATCATCTCATCTCAATTCACCCACAAATTTACTTAGTGTGATATCTGGGTGTGTTCAATTGAACACAAAGCTATTATTCTGTTAAATGAATAGCAACAGGTTAATTATATGTTCAGCCATCTAGTGGAAGGGCATTTCATTGTTGGTCCTATGTCACTGTCGTAGCTACTGTAGATGAGCAAAGATACATTATTGGGAATAAGAGAGTATTTTTCAGACCAATTGAGTGAAATTGTAAAATGTCCCATAGTATAACTGATGATCTGTCAAAGCACAGCACATGGGAATCACTGGTCTAAAGTGTCAAGCTAGCTATAGAGCTATCGTGGAACTCCTAACCCAGCATGATGCACATCCGCTTCAAAGGTAGTTCTACTGTTTATGTCAGTTCAGTTCCTCTTTGGGTTAACTTCCGTCGTGTTTGTTTGTATTTGCGTGGCAGCAATTTGCAGTTGCGTTGTGGACGTTTGGGGCAGTGCTTTCCCTTTTGTATCGCCGCAGAGTTTTTGCCCCCACTGTGCCTAGTTCCCGTCTTCGCCACAGCTCGAGGAGAGAGGCAAATCAGGGTTGCTACAGTGTTGATTGTCCAAGTGGTGTTGCTGTACCATTACTGATCCACACTGTGTACCGGTGCAGACTGGGTCACCATGCCCAGGTTGGTCCATGCCAAAAAAGGAGGAGGGAAGGTTGTGCACATCCCTCTCTCTCTTCACAAAGGCAGAAAAGGATGACACACAGTTTCCAATAAAGTGGTCCGCTTGGCCTAAAATATACAAGTCCAGTTGGGCAGAGTCAGGGTGCAGGCTCACCACTTTCACCTGCAGAAAGATGAATCAAGTGGAATTCAACTCACACTCTATACTGTATATTTGTCAAAAGTAGTCAGGAAGCAGACTAACATATTACCAACAAGGTGCAATTTTCATTTTTTATTCACAGCGAGACTCCAACTGTGACAACTTCAGTTCCTTAGCCCAGTCCTTAACACCTTTTGCTACTAACCCAAAAGAAGAAATCGTGTGCCGTGAACAATTGCACTCGTACTGCATTGGTGAAGCCAAAACTCAGGGGAAAGTAAAACAAACAAAAAAAAGTTACCAACAAGGTTAACAAAAATCACTATTATGTCTTGTGATTAAATGAGTATTCTGGCCACTCTGAAAATAAAATGAAAACTATGATTACTAAAAGAGTCACAGTGTTACGAAAATAACATTTTTACAGGTTATTGACTATTCTACTTTATTCTTGTAATATTGCGACTGCACTAGGGCAAAATCTAATTTTTTACCACAATATTACAACTTTATTATGGTAAGTAAAAATATGATGCATCATAATATTACAGCTTTATTCTCATAATAAAACAGTTTTCCACAAAATATTAACACTTTATTCTTATAATAAATAAATATAATTAAAACGTCCCTATTGTAATATTACAGCTTTACTCTGGTAAAATGCATCTTTTTTGTTGCAATATTACTACTTTAGTCACAATTATATTTGTAAAAATAATGTTGTTTCAATATTAAATTATACTTTTGCTACTTCCTAAAATTACATTTCTATGACTTTTTTTTCTTTTTCCCCCCATGTAGTATTTGTTTCTTTTCAGTGTGGCCGGGGACGCTGCGTTTGCCGATGTGTCCATGCGCCACCAAAATGCTTTCATTGTCTTGGGCATCCGCTTGTTTTCCACCCTCTGGTGTGCTTTGTTAGTACAAGCAAGCAGAAGGCCGTGGCAAGCACCGTTGAGGGAGGCGGATGAGGAGATGGCCAAACACTGGCAAGAAAGCAGCACTGAGATCCTCGTAACTGGCTGTCAATCTAACAACAGCCAGACTCACAGTTGGCCCAGCAAGGCTGAAAGACTGCAGGAAACAGATCTGCCCCGAAAATGAGGTCCCCGTGGCGAGAAATATGCTGAAAAACTGTCGATAAATCTTGATCATTCAGGTATTTTGGTATAAGCCTGCCACAAACATGTTATTACAACTGGGAACTATTTTAAACAGTGAAAAAAAGCATGTTTCCTCGAAGGTTGCATTCAAGACCTCAGCTGTTGACCTATCTTGAACGTTACTGCTACTTTGTAAACATTTTGCAATTCCAACAAAAACCGGTGCTGCAGACGAGCCAGTAGCAAAGAGAAAGTGTGAGAGAGTTTTGTCAAACAGTTTCATCACCTTGCCCTTGAAGAGCTTCTCAATGTCGCTGCTGTGGGACTCCGAGTCGGTGGCGATGTAGACGGAGCGCGCCGCGGTCTTCTTCACCCACAGCGACACGGCCCTGCGGATCTCGGCCAGGTCGGGCAGGCACATGATCGTGGTGAGGGGCAGCGCCGTCTGCCGCTTGTAGCCCACGCACTGAGGGGAGGCCATGAAGTGAGGCCCCGCTTCGCCACTCTTCAGCAATTTGCAGGCGTTTTGCTTTAAGGAGGAAGATAATGGAATGGGGGAATGATAGGAGACGTTGGTACATCCTCAAGGCTCCAGAAACTAAGAGCAAGTTTGCACCACAATGAAAAATCACAGCAGTTCGAGTGTAACAATTGAATTTAATTTGTGGTTGCCGATTCGGTTCCAGGAGGATACTGGTTCATTTAGAACGAGATGATCTGAAACGATTCAGTGGCTGGAAATCAATTCAGTAACTTTTTAGCCAAAAATGCATCCAGTGTGAGAATGCGGGTGAAATTTCTCAGATTCTTCGTTTCTTGTTAGGGAATCGGGTAAAAAATTAAATATGACGATTTTCACTCAACAGACACAACAAGAGCACTGTGGTGCGCTATTAATGTTTTAATTGTGATATTCTGTTTGAGACACGGTTTGCAAATGTTTTGTGTTTTGAGTTGTGAAAATATTTTTGACATGAAACCAAAAGCACAAAATGACACGCAAGGATGCGTCTGCCGACAAATGTGTGTCTTCCCGTCAAACAGGAACTTTTGCAACTACCAAGTAGTGATCCACCAGATTTCGGCTTCCGAAATGTTTCAGCCGAAACGGCTTCGTAATTGGCTTTGGTTGTGCTTCAAGTCACAATCGCAGAGTACGTGGCTCGGCCGAACCTATTGTTGACCACACACAAAGATTTGCCATTGTAAATATTGAATGTCTGCCCCAGATTGGGGGGGGGGGGACTTTGTACACACCGTAATCCACAACACAGGATAATCTCTCAGAGCTACCCGAGAGTCGGGCCTTTACTGACCTTGAACAGAAAGTGGGATAAATCATCAAATTTGGCATGTGTCTGTGTATGGGACTTTAACTATGCGAAGCTGCGCTACATCCACATAGATGGCAGAACTCCAGGCAGTATTATGCTGTGGAATACTACTTTGCCATTAAAAAAGGAGTTCAGAAGATTCGGAGAGATTCTCCCATCCTATTGAAAAGTATATTTAAAAAAAACAAAATCAATTAATTTAGTCAAATGCTGATCCTTAGAGGAGACCCTCATCGCCAACGAAATCTCACCCAGTCGCTGCCAATCCTCAAGTGAATGCCAAGATAGGGCCGGGTCAGGAGTGCAGCGATGTGCTCCTGTCCCTCCGCCGCCATCTTGTCTGACCAGATTATGTAACGCTGCAGGCGAACATGATCTTCTACCACCGGGAACTGGGCCGGAGCTCCAGGCAGGGCTAGCACAGGGTGCTCGTTGGATGGGAACCTAGGGGACAATGCGGGCAAGGGGGATAAGATACTGTAAATCTCAATAAATTAGAATAGTGTCAAAATCTTGATTTAGTTAAGTAGATGACTGACTACACACACTCCAAGTGATTTTTATCATGATTTTTTTTAATACTGTAAATACAGGATGTATCATTTTACTGATTATAGCTTGCACCAAATGAAAACCCCAAATTCACCATTTCGAGGAACTACAACAGAGATCACCAACTGGCGCACCGCAGTCCGGGTCCGGACCCAGAAGCAGTTCCATACGGACCCACACCAGTGCCAAAAAAGAATGGTTGTGACTCAAGACATACGCGGCACTTCCTTTTTTAATTGACTGAGCATTATAGGCCTTACAGTAGTGATGTACCAACCAATCACATCTGAGTTCAGCCACCCCCTTCAGCCAATCGAATCTGTATTCAGGGGTTAATCGCTGACTACGCGCATCCCAGAAAGAGACGAGGAGAAATGTAGCAGGTGAGAAAGAGAAAGAGACTCAAAAGACAGGGAAAAATCTGAAAATGACCGATAAAGCAAAAGAACATTTGGAACAAATGGCAGTTAAAATGGAACAGCCACAGGAATTTTTGTTCATACTTCTCGTTGGGAAGTTCCCACTTACTAAAAGTGCACATATGTGAAACGTAAGGCAGCTGGGAAGTGCAAAACAATATAACAAATTGCGAAACACTTCAGAAAACAAATTAACAAAAGTCAAAACAAATCTACATTTCAGAAAACAAATGACCAAAACCACGACAAAAATGTACATTTAAAAAAACTAATGAACATAAACCGAAAAACATTTCGTATAAATATATTGACGCGTATTAGGAATCCGACGCCCTTTCTTGACAAGACACGCCCCGCTTCAACATGATTGGCTTCTGCATAGTGAGGAGGATAGGCTACCCAGATGTAACGAGATGACCCTCCTAAATATGCATCACATTTGTACAAAATAAAAAAAACAAAGGACGTTTGTTATGGTTAGGTTTATGACTAGGGTTGGGGTTAAGGCAGATTAGGATGGGTTAAGGTAAGGATTATGGTGGGTTAGGGTTAAAACTGGCGCATACCGAGCGATCCCGTCGAACCCGACTGAACTATGGCGCAGTGTGCGTGGTTCGGCAACTGCTTCCGCGAGTGGCCGATCGGTCGGCCACTGCTTTTGCCGTGATTCAAAATTTGAATCTCTGTCGCGCAGTGTTTTAACATTGCAGTTTACATTCAATGAAAATGCACAGAAGATTTCCCTCACGGTGAAAATACATTTCCGAGTTTATGAGAATTTGAAAGACCGCAAAAGCGAGGCACAACACGAGATGAACATTTGACTACTCAATGCATGCTCAATTTTGAGGGAAACAACTTTTTAAAAATGTTATTAAAAAATTTTCAAGGGTAGACATTGTGGAAATGTGGTTCATTAATAGTTGGGTCTCTCAAGGGCCTGCCCACCGATCAAATGTTAAATGAAACAACCATGTAAATCTTTTGTAAGTTACCTACAGTATCCGTCTGAAAATGTGTCTTATAGAGCCATTGTGAATTTTTGTTGATTTATATAATAACCAGTTCTCTCCACCCATGACCAGGCAGCTAGGCTGGGCGAAGATCCACCATTTTCAAGTGACATCCAGACTAGACGAAAGCGCTACCACATGACATGTCATGGATGCATAGGTTAGCTCTACCTAAGAGCTCCATTAGCATTAGCTTCTGGTAACAGGCACGTATTCGATTATTCATCGAAAGTGCAGATGGAGGTAGAGAGGAGTTTGTGTATGTCGAAATGGCCACCACATGAACCCCATTCACAGAGCCGCACACTAATCGACAAAGTCTTGGTGATGAAGCGCTACCTCCGCAAGTGAAAACACAATCGATGCTTTAATTGTCTTTAAGGCTGGCTCTTCTTCTTTTGTGCACGCTAGTAACTCATTATCTCGGCCCCCGGTCACCCTGGTAACGCAAAGCATAGCTCAACTTCATGTTGTTGTTCAAAACTTTTTGAGAAGGAATCAAAGGCACCTCTGTTAGTTGCAGCAAAGTTGAGCACTCAATGTTGCCTCACTTGGTTCAAGACAACATTACTCAGCAATGAATTCTACACAATCCACAGTTCTTCCCGAACAATTAATCAATGCCCATGCTGGTCTCAACATTGTCAAAAGTTGAATAAAGGAGTCTACTCACTTCTTTAACCAATGCTGCTGATGATACGCACTGAAGGAAATACCACTAAACAACACAGACTCCTCAAACTCCACGCCGACATAGTCCCAGAACGGACCAAAAGGGTTCCCATCCTGAAAGAACCAGAACCACACACACACATTAGAGCAGTGATTCCCAACAACTTACATTATCCAATTTCACCTCATTTGTCTGAAAATGATTATTTATTTACTGCTATTTTTATGTATTTATTTTTTGGTATCTCTTGCTGCCAACAACGTAGTGACAGGCAGAACAATTGAATGTTCTTTCACTAGATGGCATAAGGTATATAATTAACCTGTTGCCAATTATCCAACATAAAAGTCATGTCACACACACACACACACACACACCAAGTACCCTTGTTATTAAACAAGACGAGATGATCATTATTTCAGTATACCTGTAGATAAATTTTGTGATATCTTTATTTAGTAGAGTGCTGTGAGATTTTTGCATCATGTAAAATATGTGGCCTGGCTCAATAAAAACATTGGCAAAAATTACATTACAGCAATAATACTGTGGGAAGCCCGAGGACGAGCTGGTGATAGGTGATGAAGAGGCCACTAGAGGGCAGCGTTTGATACCATTTGACAAAATGCTAAAGCAAATGATTATCTGGGCCATTTAAGCGCTATTAAACCACTTGGAACTAGAGTGCGATAACTCAATTTGTGTGTTTGAATGATTTTAAAGTATTATGGCTGCTAAAATCTGGGGGATTTATATCCTGGCTATGTACAGTACATGTCAATGATGACCTATAATGCGTCCTTCGAGTCTTTTACCACAACAGAAATTGCCACCACAATGTATTTACCAGCATGTATGCCACCATAGTTGAGATGTTCTGGGTTGGAGTCTCAGCTCAAGCCTTCAAGTGTGGAGTTTGCATATTTCTCCCTGTGCTTGCAAGGGTTTGAACAGTCTAAGTTGTGCAAATGTGAATGGTTGTCCATTTATTTGAGCCTTGCAATTGGCTGACGACCACTTTAGGGTCGACACCGCCAATCACCAAGTCAGCGGGCATAGGCGTCAGCTCACCTAATGAAGAAAAGCACAATAGAGCATGGATGGACGGATTTGCCAGACAAGCTAACAGGTAGCCTAGCTTCTTCTACTAGTCCCTGCTCTCTATATTTTTTGGTAGCACGGGTACGCTGTGGAACCATGCCGGTCGCTCACAAGTCTGTCCTACTTCTATGCCTTACTTCTGGCGTGGGTGATGAGACGCTTAATTTACTTGTTTTATTTTAATTTATTATACTCAAAATAATCCCATAAGGGGAAATGTAACTTGTCGGTGGAGATATTGTTTATAGAGTTTTTGTGCTCGTTTAGTCATCTTGAATGACACCCTTTTATTGTTATGTGCGTTTCCTCACATTTTAAAACTCTGTTAAGATAATCTTAATGTGTGTATCGTGTTGCTCTTTTTGGGACCCCCTCCTTCCCCACGCCCACACACGCATAAGTCAGAGCTTGCTGCTCCATTGCACCCTCAACCTTCATGGGACAGGATCTTCTGTCTGCACTCCGCTGAGCTGCTGCCTCAAAGCAGTAGGCTTTCCTCTGCCCTCTGGGCCAGTGTTTGTCAGCCAGCTCCTTCATGAAGACTTCCAAAGCCACCACGCGATGGTATGCTGACAAGGCCTCGAGTTTGAAGAACTCACTGTAGGGAACATGGACCTGAATGAATAATCGGGAGGAAAAAGAAAAAATAAATCACAGGGCACTCATGACATCATGCACAAAGATGATTTTTCAATTGTATTGGGATGTTTAAAATGGAGCCGCTGCGGCTCATCGTAAGATATCCCACCAGACATCCTCCAATTGGTCATGATACTGTACGGATCATAAAGGTTATTCAATAGCGCAACAAGTTCAAACGATGATCGCGTGGAAATCCACACTAAATCCTCAGAGTGCCCAATTTAAAAGGCAGCCTTGCCTTTTAATTAAGTGCAAGGCCAAATCTCCAAACACTTTTGTCCATAACGGACTTCTAATACATAACAATAGATAGACTTACATTGGTGTAAGGGGGACTGTGATGACGGTAAACAATCCACGGAGGGACGGCCAGGGTTCGGTTTAACATTTTAGCAAAAGCCAGAGAACCCAGGAAGTGGTCTGCCTGGTTCCCAAAGCGACCTGAACACAGAAACACACATTTCAAATTGCCAGGTTTTCATGAAAGTAAGTATTCTGTCTAAGCTGAGACCATATTTTAAGGGTATTTAATACTATTGGATTTTCAGTGAAATCTGAACAGGAAAGAGCATCAGGTGATGCAGAGACACATGATGTGGTTTCAGAACGACACCAGTATGGGTCAGGAGAAGGAAGCAGTATAAAATCTTCTAAACGTTTGCAGCCAAGTAATAGTGACACAAATTTGGAAGTGCCAAGCCACCTTTTAATTTAAGCCTCTGTATGAGTTCGAAACGTATTGCTTGCCATTTGCAATTACATAGCCGTGTGGTGAGGTGTATAAATTTGACCCAAGAAACAAAATTTGGGCCAAATCCAAAATTTCCCGAGGCACGCAAATAAATCATCCCACTCCACCCTGTCGAAAGCTTTCTCCACAACCATCGTAACCACCACCTGTACTACCTCACTAGAAGCGGGACTTTTACATTTGTTGTTTTTCTGTTTGTTTCTTTTAACTACGACGGGTCACGGCCTCTGCGGTCATAAAGCTGCTTAAAATAAAAGCGATTATTACCCATGCACGGGCAGTACAAAACATATCCATTTTCATCCCACTTGAGTTCTTTGGCAGCCGTCCGATAAGTTTGAAGTAAGAGTGAACAAAGAAAACAAGTCAGCGTGAGAGCGCGAGACGGTAGCCTGCACACCGCCATTGGAGTTCATAACATATCCCAGGATGCAGTGCGCCAGCTAGCGCTTCTTTCTTTCAATAAATAGTGGCGTGGAGCGTGTTTAAAGCGTGTGCTGCCATCTGCAGGACCGGAGAATGCTGTCTCCGTTATAAACCCCTGCCAATATGAAAACCCCAGACAACCACTTTCTGCTTCATGTTTGTGATTTATCCTGCTTCCCGCACAGTCGGAGAACTTACTCCCTCACGTTTACTCAAGTAGCATTTTGGATATTTTGTACTTGTCAAAGTAGTTTTAATACAGCATACTTTTCACTCGAGTATTTATTTGAAGAAAAAAAAAACAAAGAAAAAAAAAAGCAACATGGATCCACTTCATCTACTGACTGACTTTTTTTCCATTTGATTCTGTTGAGGACACAATTTTAACGTACTGCACTATAATTGTATATGCCTTTGTTCTGGTCCTCCCGAAAACATTGTCATACCATGTATGTTGCAAAATAAGACCCCTCCCCAAAAAAAACCTTCCTGTTTTGCATTAAATTGCTTTGCAAATCCCCACACAGGAACTAAAATGTTCCTAGCTCATTTATTACATCTTTTTCATCATCTCTTCATATAGGTGCTCAACATGCCTAAATCACTCACTGTGCTGGGTAACCATTGCAACACATGGCCTGGGTGGATATGACCTAACAGAGTGATAAGATTCCTCAATCATTTTTGATGAAGTGACTCAACTTAGCCCTGAGTCTGATGTCATCAAATACATTTAATGAATAAAACACATTGTTATTGATAAGTTGACGTTTTCTTTCTCTCTTTGCATTCAGTAAATCTCGTTTTTCTTCTTCTCTGATGCTCGGCAGCTGGCTGTTGTTTCCCTCCGTTCCTGTGCACGCTCCTCCCCCACCCTTCCAACGCACACTGTTTTTCATTGTTTGAGATGACAGCAGTGATAACAATGCAGAGAGCCATAATTCACAACCTTCTATGAATGGGTATGGGGGGCGGGGGTCTGTTTTCTTCAGGTGAACCGCTGACACACATAACAAATTGCAAAGAAACCATTCTCCCGTATTATAGCCTACATGAAAGACTTCAAACTGCAGTTATTACCAAAAAAAAATGGAAATAGTATTTGGTAGATTATTTTTCTGTTCTTACAAGGCTTCTTTTTTTGCCAATACATTTTACACTGTTAAAATAATAATAAAGTGCGGAGCATGTAAAATGTGCCAAATCTTCACAGCCTGTGCCAAGTACTGGCTTACTCTGTGGCTGCTATTGCCTCATTTGGCGTTCTTCGGTGGACTGAGTGATTAGAGTCTCATCTGGAACGAAGGACGAACCAAGACATACTGGCAGATTGTCAGATGCCCTCGTCAATGACCGAGCTGATCCACAAATGTTAAGGTCAGGACTGTTGATCTTTTCTACTCCCACAAGGCCACGGGGCGAGCTTTGTCATATTGGAGGACGGACTTTGGCGCAAGACTGTGCTGATATGCTATTGTCACTCGTAACAATCTCGTCTCTGCATTGTGCATGATAAAACTGCTCAAGTTGTCATTTCAGCACAGCAGTGACTTAGCATTTAGTTCAAATTCTTTGGGGTAACAATTTCATTTCCTTGTTTTTAACCTACAACTTCCTCAGACGTAAAATGTGCTTAAGAGGAAGAAGCTGACGTCTGTGAAAGATGATCAGGAACAGGCTACATATTGTGCTTGTTGTTCCGCTCATGTTTATTGTTAACATTTAGTCTGTGGCCTTTCACAAGGAAGTCGTACTATAGTCGACCTCAAATAATCAATCTCACAATGTTAATGGCAACCTGGAATCATTTAGTAAGTTAACAACCTCCTTCAGTGGCCTAAGTAATGAAGTGCCAGCTACGACCATGTTATGTTAGCACTAGCGTCGGTCAACAAATGTTACCGATCAGTGAGTTTATTTCTAACACTGTCAAGTTCTGTTCAAGTTTAGCTCGATCCGTCATTGCTCCACTTAGTTTCTGACCATGTTTTTGTCACATTTTCACAAGTTTATTTTTATTAACAGCGGGTAAAGCGACAATGACACTTCACAACAGTAGACGAGGAGCCCAGAATTAACGTAATTAATAATTAATGTATTTAAAAAAAATAAAATAAGCTAGATATATAGACAGATTCAGAGGCTAAGGCTTCACTATGCTGTTTCTTTTTTTAGTAGTCTTCCTTCAGTGTGTTTTCCAGGGATTAAAAAAAAAAAAGCTATTTGGACCTATGATGGCGTTCCGGTCTAGTCCAGCAGGTGGCGTTTTAGTGCCTTAGCTGCATGGACTGGACCCTGCAAATGTTCCACCCAACCTTATCAACATGCTGCAGAGCCCGATGGTCCACCTCATCACAGAACAGAACAGTGCTGCTCTAAGATAGGCCACAGCTGCTCATTTGTTACATCAGCAAGCATAAGACTACCTGTTGTGTAACACTTGTGTTGGGACCAGTTCTAATCTCTGACAGGGTCAAGTTTGGTCTCATTTAAAGAAGCTGGACTCGTTCTCCTGTGACCATTTTTTTGAGGAACACTTATTTTATTAAATCTGTAACTGTCCACTATACAAGAGTACTACTTTTGCACACTTATGCACACATCACACACAATAAAGAAAAATATCATATAGAAAATTATTGTCCTGTATTCTAATATGACAATCCTCCATCCATCCTTTTTCTGTACAGCTTGACCTCATGGATCGCTGGTGAGCTGGAGCCTATCCCCAGCTGAGTTTAGGTGAAGGGGAAGGTACACCCTGGACTGGTCGCCAGTCAATCACAAGGTGCATGTAGACAAACAACCATTCAGACTCAATTCACACCTACAGACCATTTTATAGTCTAACTAACATGCATATTTTGGCGTTACGCCTAACTAATTAACTCCTTACTGTGTTTTGCATAACTTAATGAATACTTTGTACATTTTGAACATCCATTTTGCACTGAAGCACCGGATATACTGTATTCCACTCGTCCTTTCTTTATTTAGCTGTTCTATTTGAATGTTCAGTTTTTGGTTAGGTTAGTTTGACTTAGGCTTAGTTTATCATGGCCTTTATGCCTGCTGACTTTAGGCAAGAGACTATTGACAGAATGGCAGTAAACTAAGTTCAATCAATGAATTAAAAGTTTGGACTGGAGCCCTCACCTGTCCTTGGGTTTTAATTCCTTATCTTAGCAAAATATTTTGGACATTTGTATGCGTCCAACTTCATCCCAGGTGGCTCATTGGTTCACTTGTTCGACTTCTACACAGGCAGCATTTACAACTCTGCGATTGACTTGCGACCAATCTGGTGTGTAGTCAACCTTTCACCTGAAGTTGTCTGGGAAAGGCTTCAACTCCTGTGATGCTGAACAAGGCAGTTGGTAAAGAAAATGGATGGTTGGATGCGTTCAATTTTTGGGGAAGAGTTTGGTAATGACCTTTTCATTTCACACAAAGCTAGGCCCATGCCAGCACTCGCTCAGGTTCAACATCTGTAACATTGACCTCACAAATGGACACAAATTCCCACAGACACTCTGAGATCTTGTGGAGAGACTTCACAGAAGAGTGGAAGCTGTTGAAAATGCAGACAGGGACAACCCCATGTTTTTTCACTTTCACTTCCAATAGTTTTGTCCGTTTTGTGTATTCACAACAGCGACATCTCATCCCTCAACTTGTAGCCGCAGCTTTTGCCCAACCTTTTGTGGCTGTTCGTCGCCCAATCTCCATTAGAGCAAACCATACATCTGTTTTACAAAACAAAACCCTTAAAACAAACACACACACACGTCGTCATATCGAGGGGATTGCTGTTTATTTGCTGGCAAGCAAACAAACTCCAGATGTGAAGTAATTGCAGTGAGGGAGTAGCTGTGTGCGGCGACGTGCACCTGTGTGTTTTTGAGTGGACGCTTAGACGAATGCAGAAAGGAGGTGTGAGGACAAACGTGAGTTGGACTGACACAGGAAGAAGAGTCACATTAAGCAGACACAGATGTGAGAGCTTTATTTTCGGGAGCTCACTGTTATCTCCTGTCATGAGACTGGCTGCAAATCATCACAACTAATGAAGTGTGTAGTCAGCGGAGAGGTGGGGGAGGGCAGTGTCATCATTATCTTGCACCTCAGGCTGTATCCAAACGTACTAAGACGTGAAGGAGAACCATCATCTTTGTTGTTAGTGCTCACTAAATTTCATGAAATGATGAGTTAAATGAATTTAACCCATCACAGTAGTGAGCACTGAGGCAGGGGGCACAACATGGCTTTCGATGCCTTGCGCGAGAGCACTTCAGCCGTGAAGGTTCCAAGGTATCGGGTGCTGTTCTTCACCACAATCTTTCCTCCCTCCAGTGCTTATACCAATGCTGTTAGAGAACATAAAAACATATTAGTGATGTGACAAGCGTATGACAAAGTAGAAACAGAACAAAAAATAGAAGTGCACTAATAGACCACAGTCCTCTGCCAAGGTTGAACAGTTCACAAAAAGTGAGAAAGAAATGATCACGTGCCACATTTGCGTCGGCTTGTCTGACTGAAGCGGTGGTTTGTGCAATCAACAACATGTGCTCTAACAAGAACGAGGCAGTAGATGTCATAGAATGGCATTGATTGTGAAGGCAAACAAAAAACACTTACAGCCAGATAACACTTGATGTGTGTTCAACACATCTTGGACTGGTCGCCAGCCATTCGCAGGCACGTACAGACAGCCAACCATTCACACTCACATTCACATATGTGGCCGATTTAGAGTCTTCCATTAAACTAACCTTTTTTTGAACGTGGGATAAAGCTGAGTAAAAACCACACAACTACAAGAAGAATATGCAACCTCCACACAGGAAGTTCACAGCCAAGATTAAACCTTAGGCAGATGTGCTAACCGCTATTCCATCGTGCTGCCTCAACATAAATTTAATTACACTCATCAAAACGTGCTTTATGGAAGTTGGCGTTGTGTGCTTTATGTAATGGAGAATGATGTACTGTATGATATTAGGATTTGATGGACAGGACTCTTCCATTTGCCTTCAGGCCCAGGGAGAATACGTCCATCATGACTTAAAAGGGCAATAAGAGAAAAAGCAATTCCTCTATCAGCAGTTTTACCCGCCTTAGCACCAGAATTCTTGCCCAGCACATGTACTGTATCATCCTTCTGCAAAGTTTCATGGAAATCAGTTGCATGGTTACTACAGAATCCTGCTAAATAATCAAAATAATATTATATTATAGTATTTATAAAACATTTTTCATACAGTGAAATGCACCTCAAAGTGCTTTACATGTTTAAAATCAATCCCCTCCTACCCCTTCTTGTACAGAACAGTTGTTTGTTACTTCCACCTATAAGACGATGTTACAGATTGCATTATGTGAAAACTATTAAACCAATTTTTAAACTTTTTCGCCAGTGGATCAAAGGGGGGGAAAAAACAACTTATTTAACAGCACTTTTTTTAAATCAACATTTCCCTTAATTTTGTCAACAAATATTAATAATAAAAGTGAGACACATGCAAGTGTGTCTGGTTTTGGCGTGAGAAACAATTTTGTCCTGGAGGCTTGCTTGGCCAAATAAAAATGTGCATTTGAAATTGAAGCAGAAATCAGAGCGAGGATGTAACTGTAGAATGTCAAAAATTATTATGTGACTTTCATCATCCAAGTCTGTCAGTCACTATATCATTTTTAAGAAGTTTAGTGGAATTTCTCCCATATCAGATACCTGGCTCATCATCTATTTTGTTTGAAAGTAATGTAATATATTGAATGTATTTCTGTTGATATATTTTTAAAATCATTTGCCAAAAATCCTTATTCCAAAAAGTCATGTATATGTGTAAGCAATAAATGGTATACTTGATGTCATGGTATTGAGTTCCTGAAAAAGGTAATACGGTTTCATTTGTCAATTGATACATTTTGAGATATGCTAATTTTAATTAATATCCACATTTTAAATTGTATAACAATAGTAATCTGATTTGAGCAAATCTGTCACTGTTAATTTGAGTGTGAATTAATCTCAATTAAGGACACAATCGAACATAGATTCCTTCTGTGCACAACTTTAAATTGTTCGTATGTTTTATTTCAGCAAAATCATAAAAAATAAATAAATGTGTCTTTATTTACACAATGACAATCAAGCTAACGTCCCGTGAGTTTATAAAACATAATTTCTCAATCACTCTTGGTAATTGAAGACGCCTTTTCACTTGCTTTTCTCCTCTTGTGTATAAACTGGAACGGAACGAACACTAAAGCACTTAGTCCCGATTTAAAAAAACAAAAACAAAATTAGCAAATCCAACATGATCAAAAAAAAAAAAAAAAATTGTGTTAAAACAATACCTGAACATTTTATGTCCCAAATAGTGAGCATGGTCACTGTTGTCATCCACTTCTTTACCAGGAAAAACAACAACAACACAGGTAGGTACCGCTGTTGCGATTCGGGGGCGTGTCCACTAAAAAGAGGCCTCCGGTGCCTTCACAAACAGTCGGAAATATGAAACTTCTGCGATGACTATATATGTATATATAAAATGTCGGAGGCTCACTATATAGAAGAATATAGTTATGAAAGCGACGAACTACAGTAATATTTAAAGTTTACTATATAATTTAAAAAAATGGTAAAAGTATTCCGAATGAAATTATAATTTTAAACACACACAGAGTATGATCCAAGTTATTCATGAATACATGAATATATCCAGCGCATGTGATGGAATTGTTCTTAAAAAGGCTTTTGTAACAACGGATCGTTATAATGGATGGAACACTGAGCGCGTATGACATGAGCCTGAAAGCATCACGGTCCATTGCCCCACCCCCACGTTCCCTGGCTGCACAAACATGTCCCCCCCCCCCCCCCCCCCCCCCCGAGGGCTCCATGAGCCTGTGGTAGGGCTCGAAGGAGGAGGGGGTGACGAGGACAGAGGAAACCAGTTGATGTGCCCTGGAAGTCATTCTTTCACCCCCTCGACAACACTGTCGCATGACGCACACACGCTGAGAAACGACACCAATTAGACAGAAAACAGTCAAGGTGTTAAACCATTTCAAATAACAAGAAAAATTGATTCATATCTTTGTATATCTGCATGCATGTGGTAAACGTTCAATAATCCCGGATTTGTCGGTGTAATCCACACAAATGGCAACACAAACTTTCGCGGTTTGGCTCATGCACTTTGAATTTATTGAATCTTATTTCTTTTGTTTGTTTGTATTCATTTATTGTTATGTTTATGAAGGTGACAAATACGAAAACACATCATCGTTTGAGACACGATGTAAAGACAATGTGCAGATGAATGATTTAAAATGGGGATTTCAATTCTAGTTTGACTCGAGTCTCCAAATGCTGTCGCAACAGCTTTTTATGACACATTTTAATAGATTTGAAATGATGAAACAAACATGTATAAAAGGGCACTACCGTACTATAGTGCCCAGCATGCAAATTTAGCATGCGTTTATTGTACACAAAAGTTTGACAGATGATAATTAAAATGTAAATATAAAAGGAAAGTGGATAAACTTTATTGCCCATTAAAAATCATGCATATGCAAATGTTGTGACCTGTTTTCTTTTTGTCTGACACACACAAAGATAATTTCTTAATAATTTGAGATACTGTACATGCATTTCATTGGACGGTGACAATTGTAATGGTTTAAAGGAACGTATTAATTAACATCATTTCATAATAATTCCGTGTGGATTGGCTACATTGTTGAATCATACCAAAAAAAACGCTTTTCAAATAATTATAACGTATTATTTTTGCGTTGAGTGTTAAAGATGCCGAAATATTCTAAACGTATTGTTTCAGACATCATACGGAGACAATGTGCAGGCGTTTTAAGTGAACACAGCCTGGCTGTTGGCGGGTGTTAAAATGCAACACACAGTATAATCTGTCCCGGAGTGAAAAAAAAAAAAAGAAAAAAAAGTTTGTGAAAGTGGCCTGACGTCACACTCCCACAATGCTTACCGCCCCTCAACTCGGCTGCAGCCCGAGGAGAGTCGTGCACACTCACTTCCAGGCCCCGAATATCTACATTATTGGGAGGGGGAAATCCTATCAAACCATTTTGACAAAGCAAGCAAAGAAGACTTCGAAGGGAGGTGCGTGTTGTTGGTGGCGTGGGTTTCCCCCACGGTGGGCGATCTGCTCGGGATGGACGCTTACCGGGGCTCCAAGTGAAAGTTGACAAATGCGGCGCTGGAAACTTTTTGGTGGGTAAACTGCTTCTTCTTCTTCTTCTTCTTCTTCTGTTTTTCTTCTTCTCCCTTCTCCCCCTCCTTCGCATATTGTGTTTGCACGTTGTTGTGCGTGTTCGTGTTGGAGCCAACTTTTACGCAACTTTTTGACGCCGTGCGGCTGACGTGCACTTCGACTTGTTATGGATTTGTTGTTATTTCTGAATAAGCGCCATTGGGCTTTGCGTCATTTGTGGCGTATTTCAATGACTGTGTGTGTGTGTGTGTGTGTGTATGTGGCTACAGACGTTTAACACCGCGACAAATATGTCGCTAAAAAGTGATCGCGACAGTTTTGGGCACCTTATTAGGACCCTTCTATTTTTGTTGTTTTTATGTCAAGTTGTTGAGTTTGAGGCCATTTTGGGAATTTAAAGACCCTCGAGATTGTGGGAGCGTGTAAAAAGTGTGTTGAAAGTGGATTTTAATTGAGGCTCGTCGGTGCCAGGGGATTAACCGTTGGTTTTATTTTGTGGTGATGGTGCGTTCACTTGTCACGTTGCTCATTAAGCGTGGAGATGTGTGTACCACACGTATACAACTGTCCTCCTCGTGGCTTGTGTCATGTTTGCGGCTCCTCGTTTGTTTTTGTTCCTTTGGCCTGCGCGTGCACGCGCGCGTGCGTGATGGTGTTCCCCCCCCCCCCTGGAAGTAGAACAAGTGGAGGATGTCTAATACGGTGAAGTGGTTGCTATGTTATTGTATTACAGGATTATTGTATCTGTGTTTATTTTGTGGTTGTAGTTTGCAGTGGAATTCGATTTGCTGATATTTGCAAATTACTTTATGTTTACCTAGATTATAATGGAGAATAATGTGGCAAATATTGATCCCACAAAGTCAAATATTGTTATGTTACTCGGGATTATAAGAAGAATGACAATACAAGTGTAACCGCTATGGTTGAACACAATCTCTTTTGGTGAAGTGGCCCAACTTTAATTTGTTCAGATTTGCAATCATTTTTTCTCATACAAAGTTGTATGTACATTGGTTAAACTCTTGCCATCATAAAACATTTGTTAACTGTACAAGTAACATTTTAAGTTGCACATCCTGTATTTATACAGTGTATTTCACTATGGTGAATCTCGGCTTATTCGCAGTTCACTACTTACATGTTCCCCTATTTGCCTTCTTTTTTGTTTCTGTGGAACTCTGCTCTGCAGTGAACAACTGTCCTACTGTATTCATTTTTTTGGGCTTGTTCTGAAATGCCTTAACGGTCCCGGATAATAAGAAAGTGGTAAATGATGTCAAGGAAGTATGTAGACGTGATCATCTCGACTGTTAAGATCTTTGTAAGTCGTGTAAGAGCTAAGTTTAGCCTGTATTGTTAGTGGGCGTTACAGTGAGTCTTGTGTCAAGTGATATTTCTCAAGGCTGCAAAAGCAACATGCATGCACACCTCCAGTGTATTTTTTTCAAAATGAAATACAATAATCTGTAAACTATTTATTTTGAAGGATAAGGGCAAAATAAGTTTAAAATGACATTAAAGTGTTTTGGGACAGCTGTTTCTTGTATTTTTATGGTTTCATTTATTAATGTAGGCAATTCTAAAGATTTCTAGGTGGAGGGCATCAATTATTTGCATTAGTTTTTCACTATTCGCAGTCGGGGTTAGTTCTTTCCTCCGTGAATAGTGAGGGTTCACTGTATTGCAAATGCAGTCCTAGATGGGCATCATATGCATGCATGCACTGTATGTGCACACACTTGCTTCGGGCCGTCAACAGAATGTGCAATTTGTAGTTATTTCAATAATGGTGCCCAATCTCCAAGCTAATCAAGACCGCCATCCAATCTGCAAGCAATTTAAAGAGAGCTGCAGAACTTCATAAAGTTATCGGTCGACGGCAACTGAGGGGAAAAATACAATGCTGAAGTAGAAGTGAACTTTTAAAATATGAGGTCACAAATCATACAGCACATTTTTGTTCATTGGTCAAATGTACCTGTTAAACTTCTTTGTTGTAATTGGTAATAAAGGGGATGTTTTTTTCTAGTGAGACCCCAGTTAGTAAATTATAGATCTTATAGTAGGCCCAAGTAATGCAATAGTTAGCATTATTGCTTAGCCTTAGTTGCTGCCACTCTTGTTGCATTATGATGATAAAGTCAAAAATCACATTATAGAAACGTATACCGGTTCCTAGGGGTTGTGAAAAAGGTTTACTTTCTATCCAATTTGATGAATAATGTCTATTATTACAAATTCATATATAATACAGTAAACTTTCGCTGCTCACTGGAGAATTATGACATTTTCGTGGGCGCCGCCATCCCTCCACGTCCGCTTGACGGCATCGGAATTAGTGTCTTAGTTTACTAGAAGGCAGATTTATTTCACAGCGCACACCTCCCAAGTTAAGAAATATTGATGAAAAGGACACGTGGTTCGGAAGAAAACACGGAAGTCAACCGGACGTGCGTCACACCAAAGAATACACGCGTGCAAAACATTTATCAGCCCTTTAGAATTATGAGAATTATGTCAAGCCACCGCCACACTACTTTCATTCGAAAATGAAGATTATTAATTCATTATTATACATTTTCGCCTCTCATCAATAATCATGGCGGTCTCGCAGGAGCCGCCATATTGATATCTGTAAATGGTCGGGTGTGTTGCAGGACGTGCTTGGAGTTTCCGAACGCACCCCATATCATATCTGTCGCTACGGCCGTTCGATGTTTTTTCTTGTACCGCTACTTCAGCGAACACATCTCCCAATTTTACAAAATGTCAAGGGAAAGGGAAAGTTACTCTGTTGTGTCACTTTTCCATACAGAATGTGTGTGAATGTGTGAAATTAAGAAATTGTAATTGGAAAAAAAAAAATCCTCTGTGCATGTGCTTCTCCTAGTCCTTTTTGGCCCCAGAGATGTAGAGGAAAGTGCCAGGTGGGTGTGACCGTGGTCGTCGGCATGGCATTTTTTCTTTTTCAATTGAGATTTCGAGGCACAAATACTTGTATCTGTTGAATTCTGCAACAAGTGAATGCACAGGTAGAGTATGTGTTGTGACCCGGGACAAGAATCTGAACAATTCTACGATCACGTCAACTATTTGTCAACAAGTGCTAACCTCTTTTGGCTTTTGGGGAAACATCTAAACATCTAACATCTAACATCTAATTTCATGTAGTAAGTTGCCTCATGTTGCTGGCCTGCCCCATGTGGCCAAGACGCGGAATGTAGCAAGCTCGTCGAGGCGGGCATTTTTGATATCTCACCCGTGTTTATGGTTGGTGCGTCGAAGATGTGTTAATGCGTGTCCGTGCGTGCGTTTGTGTTTGTGTGTAAGCTGGAGCTGCCTTTGAGCTGGAGGGAGGTCTTCGTCTTTGAAAAATCCCCCTCATTTCTTTGCTCTCAGTGTGGGCAGCGGCGGCGCTGCTGGTGGAAGAGGCAACAGCAGGCTGATTTCCATGAGAAAAGAGCGCCAGTTGGGTTAATGGAAAGGACAGCCCTCTGCGGGGACAAATGGCAGTTAATAACCAGGGAAGAATCGGAAAAGCTGCAATCCCTTTTCTTTGTACTGCTTCACCTTCTGCGAGTCGGGATGGGCCAGGGAAGAAGAAGGGGTAAGGGGGTGGGTGGGATGGGGGGAGAAAGGACAACGGGTTCATGTGAGAATGGATGTTTTGGCTTTTTTTCTTCATTGAAGGGCTGCAAGAGGATTGTTGTGTTTGTTGTTTTCTCACGAATGCGGCCCACACGGGAAGTTTAGGAAGAAGTGAAATGGAATACGCTGCACTGCAGAAGCAGCAAATGCATCGCACCAGGAGTTTGTGTACTTGTGTTGTGAACATACTTGCTTTGAGTGTTTACATGTGTGCTTTCTGTGTCATGGGACAGTCAGGAACTGTAAGATATGTAAGAGCTCCACCAAGGAGGTTACGTTTGTGGCTGCTTGTTTATTCATTAGCAGCATCGCACTAAAGCCACATTGCTTATTTCTGCTGAACTACTGTATGTGCATTGCTAGGGCCGGAGGTGGGTATCTATGGCATTGTACAATTTGTTGCTGATCCAAATCAGGATTGTTCAGCTTTGGCAGAGAGATTGGGTTAACTCTGTTTCACTTGTTTCACTCTCTTTAATGCGTATTTCTGTTTTTTTTTTTTTTTTTTTAATATCTATGTACAGCACTTTCTTTCAGCTGCAGTGCTCTATAAATAGTTGAGTTGAGATGATATAAAAATCTGCCACATATTTACATTTCCTCCCAGTATGAGTGATTTATGAAATGAGTACATAGGTTTGAAAATGTGCTTTTTCTAAATATGTACAGCCAGGTAATTTAAGGTCTTGCAAACAATTTTTGACTTTGGAAATGACGTCATTACATTACATTGGAGTTACCCTCAGCTCCGATCTGTCATCTGTAAGATACTGTATGTTGATGGTGTCAAACAATAGGCCCCGCCAGGTCGTGGCGGGGATGTGATGACACTGTTCTGCTTCAGCGCTCTGTACAAATCTGAGGGATAAAAACGCGACAAGGCGGAAAAGCGGAAAAGCTCATCCAAATGGTGATAATGCAATTGATAATGTGATAATGTTGCTAATCACCTCATTTTACCTTCATCACTTCCCACCAGGTGAAAAAAAACATGCTATTTCTCCCTACAAAGTTGTGATTTACCTGCTTGCTTTAAAAGTGTTTAAAGATAAGCTAGTAAAACTCATAGGGCTTTTTTTCTGTATTACAGTCCAACCTCTATAGTTGAGCACAATCATGGTTGTTGGTTGACCTCCTATTTGTTCAGCTTTGGAAACATATTTTCCCATAGGAAATAATGGATCAAACTGTCACTATTATAAGCAAAGCAAAGCAAATTTATTTATATAGCACATTTCATACACAAGGTAAGTCAATGTGCTTTACACGATCAAAACCATTTAAAAACAAAGAAAAAAACTCAGCTTATAAACATTTGAAACAAAGAAGAAGACAAAAAAATTTAAAACAGCGTACAGCGCAAGAAATATCATTTAAAAGTGGAAATGCTCTAAAAAGCATGGGAAAAAAGAAGAGTTTTTAACCTGGACTTAAAAACATGCACACTTGGGGCTGACGTCACTTAACATACAACATTTTTACCTGTACAGATAACATTTTTAATTGTTGTACAATTGTAAAAATACATTAACAACTAAACAAGGTCTTAATGACAAAGACAATAAAGGTGTGTCGCGTTGGAGATGCACGCAAGTGGAAAAAAAATAAATCTAAAATCAATAAAACACAACCATACAGGGACGATGCGTATGGAAACCCTGGAGAAGTTTTTTTTTTTTTTCACGAATATTTTGGTTGTATTTGGAATTGCGAGACTGACCTCAGGGGTGTTGAACTTCAAAAGTTACACTAATCTCTTTCACACTGCGGCGCCGGTACAATTTATGCGGCTTGCCCCTTTCGGACAGAATTCACCGGAGCGGGACATTGCGTGTTCGGCCGTTGCAATTGAACACAATGAGATCATGTGATGGGTTAGAAACATTCGCATGTGACAGCAACGGGTGTTAAACTTCACATCCTCTATACGGCTTTCAGTTTACATGGTCCCGACACACGGTGTTACCAGGTGACAAACGGCAATGAACTAGTTTGCGCAGTGGCAAAAGAATACTGTACATTGTCACATGCCACGAGAAGCTACGTTCAGTTAGCCTTGTACTTGCTGTGTTTTTTTTTTTTTTTCATTGAACTGTTTTTCATTAATGGTCAAGAAGTGTTTTTCATTGACTGTACTCTTTCTGTATTCATTTACTGTAATGGCTGGTGCTGATGGATTAGCATAGATTTGTGATGGACTACAACGCGTTCTGATTTACATAGAAAATCAGGTTTTTTTTTCCTACCATAAACCGAGGACCCTGTACTTAATTTTTTTGCCGGTCAACTTCAAGTCCCCCAGTCCGCATCAGTACCTTACACAAAAGACAGCGAGCCGGGGAAAGGCCTGCTTGTGTCCAGTGTGTAAGGGGCGAGTGTAATGTCCTCAGTTGATGTCTTACTTTTTCTCTTCTTGTCGTCGCTCTCTGTCCTTTTTCTCTTGTGTGGGGCAGAGGAGCCCCTCTTCCTGAAGTTAGCAATACATATTTGGGCACACAAATAATCAAATGCACATTGGCAACAAAGTGCCAAGCAAGAAGTGGTTATATAAATAAATAATGTGATTCAACTGAAATATGAGCAATTCTGTTGCCGTTACTGTTAGCCTGCTCAAATTTATTTCAGAAAATTGATCCCAAATCATATCGACTATTTGCTCATTTTGTGGATTGGTAAATTGCTGTTGGAGGAGAAATACTGCAGTGCTGTAGTTTTCTTGAAGAAAGCCAACTATTTCATAACTAAAACGCACAAGTCAATAATACACATGCTCACAACCCTTCACAACAGCACAGTTTTTTGGGTGCAGCATACTTTCTGCCGGACCCTGCAGTATGCCAGTCAGAAATAGTAAGAGGATGCTAGATGCTTGAAGCACATACTGCCACTTTTCTTTGTGGCTCTGTTTCTAGGAAGAGCCAGGCAGCTGTGGCTTTTCAGAACGTACATCCATCCATCAAGCGGCACCCTTAGTTTACCCCACACTACATACTCCGGATGTTCAGTCAACGCTCAGGCCAATGTGGCTGCCATTGAGGGGTGGGGGCGAAGAAGCCCCCCCCCCCCATGCTTTCTTCAAGGAAATTGCCTGAAGTATTTGGAAATATGAATATCTCCCTTTCATTATCGCATTATCACACAAGTTACAGTATGTTAACCATAGATAATGGTTTGTTTGCTAACAAACAGGACTACAAAAACAAAACAAAACAAACAAAAAAACCTTGATGGTTTTACCTTAAATCTGTTGGTGGGATAACAAATGGGCATGGGAGCAACCCATCCATACAACCCATATTGTCTTCATTTTAGTTGCTATAGCATAAATAGAACAGTTCATCTCAGAAATAAAGCTTGGGGTCCATCTTTTGGAACCAGATAACAGACAAACAGAATTCAACATTTTTTCCCCCCAAATTTTCCTCAATTTCTCAGTGAATAATGCTTGAATCATGTCACAAAAGTCACACATATGCAGAAGTTGGATGGTTCGTTGGTCCCCCCCCCCTTTTTTTTTTTTTTTTACCAGTCATTCATGCAGGCAAGATGGAACTGCTTTGGAAACATGATCTTGATGAAAGTAACTAGATTTCACGCAAGTACAGCGGCACCATCACTTACAAGTGCCCAAAAGTTTGTGTCTTTGGAGTTTTCTTGGGTTTTTTCGGTTATACTGTACATAAGCTGTCACTTTTGTGTTGCCAGCCAAAATTTGAGGTACTAGCAATCTTGTGGGCGAAGGAGAGCTATCTATTTTGCACTGATAATCCAAGTCATCAACATCTTTCAGTCCATTTCCACATCTTTGAAGTCAATCCATCCAGTCCTTCTGTGTTTGGTCCTTCATGCATCCCTCTCTTCCTAGGCTAAGTTTACACCCCCGAGGCCACTTCCGCCAGGCTGTCTGCAGCACATTTATTAATAGGCCGCCTTCACTAAGTGCAGCACTAATTTAGGCCCTCAACTTTAAAGAGGTTAGGACAGGCTTGCACTTTACCTTAAACTCAGACTAATGCGTGTGACTGTAGGAAGAGCTGTTAGTATGAGTCGCTGTATGTTGGGTCGAGAGTGGAAGTGAAAACAACCCAAAATAGGGATGGATGGCATGACTGCCATCATTTGGTGGAATTAATCAAATAACTGGCCCTTCATAGATCCCGTCAAAGCTGTTTTTTTCCCTGTGACACTATTCTGTGTGAAATGTAGAAACACATATAAATGGGGAATAAGCTGTCTTTGATTTTTACACTGAACCCAGCAAAGGTAGGGTAATGCCGCAACTGTGTGTGCTTTTGCACAGTGACACGGCACACCTATTATTGGATGTGTAGCGAGATCAATGCTCCAGCTTTAGAAAGAAACCAAAATATAATTACAGTAGTATCTCACATTACAGGTTACCCGACTGACAAGGTTTCCAAGATACAAGCCATCGTCGGCCCATTTAAAAATTTGAGCTACAATTACTAGATTATGCTGAGTGTCCAGCATTACACTAAAGTTTTTGGTGTGATTAACATTTTTTAATATCAAGTCAAAAACCCTGCAACAATCAATTTGTGTATAAGAGCCTAGAATGTGATTTTTGTCATGATAAATTTAGCAATACCCGAAACATTTCCACACTCGATCTGTACTTTTTGTCCTATTTTTTATTTTTTTTGGCTGCTTTTATAATCATAGATAATTTGTTATCACACAGTCAGTAGCTCCAAGTGCCAAAAAAAAAAAAAAAGCACAACAAACTCATTGCCAGAAAGTGTTTTGTCAAGTGAATTGCAAAACGATGCTATCATACCAAAGCATGCACACTGTTGTCTTGGTTACAGTGTATAGGTCTGAACTGGGCCAAAACATTGCCATAAATTGACTTTCTTACTCTCACTCAAAGAGGTTAATTGACTTACGCTTTACCGTTACCTCTCCAGGAGGTTATGTTTTCTACTCCCTTATTGATTGTTTGTTACAAGTTACAACAAAGTTTGTTACCAACTAAAAGTAGATTTGGTAATACTTTAGTGTAGCGCTGTTATGACTAAAGGACAAATGGATACACTTTTATGATCTGGATTTTTATGACAGGGACATGACATAAATGAAAAAGATGTGTTCAGATTTTAAATGTGTTACTCAGTATTAGAGCCCATTTTTTTCCGCTGATCCAAACTGGGAATGTTCGGCCTTGGTGGAGGGCTGCACATCACCGTCCTGGTCTGTTCCACATCCAGTGTTGTTGGGGGAAAAAAAAAAAAAGTTGATTTATCTAGTATTAGTTCGTTAGAATTCTTCATGATTAATCTGAATTCTTACTAATCATGTTATTTATTTACATCATCAAACATCAACCAATCATCAATTATACAAAGATTTGTTAAGTTTTATGTTGATAACAGTGTACCATATCAATTTTGACTGTTGAATGTTTTATATTGGATAAATCCTTATAAATCATTGGCAAACATGCATACATTGAAGTAAAAAAAAATAAGTTTTACTGACCTGAAACCCCCCCACCCCCTCCCCAAAACACATGCATTATAATTCCTGTTGATTAAATTTACAGCTGCTTTCGATGCATAAGGATACTTAATGCAGATGAAATTTGTTTTTAACTCCTAAATAAAGATGGTATGGAACTAGATATGTTTGGTGCTAACAAAAACAGAGAATTATGGCTATTGCATATTACTGCTGAGAGCTGATGATTGGATTGGATTGGAAGTGACATAAAAATAAAGTAAAAGTTCTCCAAATTACAGTGTACTTTTCATTTCAATAAATGTTTTCAAAGTGAATTAATCAGACCCTTAAAACAACTGAAAAGTAAAGTTTTAGAGCACTTAACCGTATAAATATATACATTTGTTAGGGTCTAAACCATTAAGAGTTGATATTGTTTCATTAAATTATTGTGAAGTGAATCCTTTCTTGTTGCTGACTATTTGTATCATGGGATGGAGATCCGACAGTTAGTTCTTTAGTTCAAATTAATCACAAACCTTTGGATTTTAAGGCTTGATCATTAAAAAATTTTTGTTTAATTTTCAGTAAATTAAACTTGGAATTGTGGCCTAAACACAATTTGAGAATATCCTGTTCTATTTAAGATGAACATTGATTGAGAAAACAATTGACAGAAGAATCGATTGCTCAAGATGATTATTTGATAGATATGAATACTTATATTTTCATTAGTTCTAATATCATTTTATACGTTTAATGGCCTTTGGAAATCTGATGTGTTTCCCCCCCTTTTATTCCTGATGTTGAATCAGTGAATTGCAAAGCAATTCCAGCAGATTCTTAGTTTGTTATGCACAACAATAAAATGATTCAACCAAAAATATAAAAATAAATCCTTTTCATCAATCAATCAGTGCTTTTGTTTTGATTACCATATGGTATGCTTTTGACAACAGTTTAAAATGAAATGATTACTATTAAATGTATTAATGCAGTGAATTATTATTACTACATGTATTACTGCAAATGTTTTTTTGGATATAATTACAGTTATTTCATCGCATTTTGGAAGTTTGCTGAGGGTTCACTCTTTTAGTTGTTTGTAGAATGCGTATGTGCATACTAAGACATACAGTATGTTTATTTGTCTTCTGGGGATTGATTTAGGTAGTATTCTTTCCATAAAATCTTTTTTATTTTATTTCGAACTATGGCATAATAGCTAGCTCTAAAAATAACAAGTGAATAGTTTAAAAAAACAGTAAAGTTAGTTGAATACATCCGCAACAAATCATCATTCATATTCATATCCCAAGTTAATATTTGATGGATTCATTGGAATGCCTTTGAAAGTAAAACAAAACAATCGTGTTTTATTCCACGTATTGAAATTGCTTTAAAATGTAACAGCTAACTAAAATGAGACACGCTTTCAAAACCTGAACGCCTTGGGCCGCACTGATAAGATAAAACATGATAATGATTTGAAGGGAAACAGAGCAATAGCAAAAATCACAATTTTAATCAGTAATAAATTTGCAATTGCACAGGCAAAACATTTTTATTATTGTACTATGATTATGAAAATGCACTTTTATGAGAAAATATTTAAGTATGAACAAATACAGAATCATTACAACAGAATAAATGTTTCGTTTCACAAGTAATGAAATGCTCAATGCTCTCCACATTTTTTGGCTGTAGAGTCAAGTCAGTTTTAAAATATACTATTTTCACCCCTTCAACCCTTGATTTTATAATAATAAGTGGGCTTGTGTTATTTTTCAAAGTGACACTTTAAAATTCTTAATTATCAAACAAGTGTTAAATGAAGTTAACTGCGGTGTAACTGTAACCATTATTTTAATAACTGATTAATCTGTTGATTATGTTTTCTATTAATCGATGAATCGGATAAAAACATTTTTTAAATTTCCATCCCTTTATTCAAAAACATCACATTATCTCAAATTGGCAGTGCAGAAATTCCAAGAACATAAATTGATCATGATTCTGTTACTGATTCTGTGCGTAACACGTCAGAAAATACAGAAAAATGTTGATTATTGTTTGGCAGATTAAAAGCAGATGTTTGCAAATATCTTACTTTTATTAAACACAAAGGTAATCCGTCTGCTTTCAAAGAGTACTACAGAAATCTCACAATATTTACTGTTGAAATGCTGAAATTCCGAGAACTTAGACAATTTTAAGTCAATCAATGGCTCAAAATGATTAATCGATTATAAAAAACTGTTGCATGTTCTTCCTATTCTTTTTTAACACCCTTTTTTGAGGCTGCTGGAGTTCTTGTGAGGTACGCACACTCAGGTATGTCATCTGTGTCAAAGATTTTATGCGACTTTCACTTGGTCAAATCACATGAGTTTGATGAGAATGTTCCACTGCAGAAAGTTAAGAATACAAAGCAGACCAAGTATTTGGCATGTAAACCGTCCATAGCTTTATTTTAGAAGCGGATTGATTTTTTTTTCATACACTTACTTTAATGGTACAATTACATAATAAAATAGGCTTTCCACGATCAGTATTTTTGGGGCCGATCACCGATCAGTATTCTCTAGCATTTAAACAAAAGGTAAAACCTCTAAGGGGCATTCAAGGATTGGCCACTGACATAAGTTTAAGTTTTCAGTCCGGTCAAACCAACATTAATTACAACATGACATAAATAATTGGTGCTAACTTCCATCCATTTTCTGAGCCGCTTCTCCTCACTAGGGTCGCGGGCGTGCTGGAGCCTATCACACGTATTGTCATCATTTTATTATTACACACCCCCTCCCCCACACAATACATTTGCGCAAGCCATTGTTGTTGTCGTCGCCATGGTAACAAGTGTATCCGGTCATGTTTGAGTTGACAAGATAAAGCCCAGTGATCATAAAAGACAGGATGCGGTGGTATCGAAATACAATATTTTATTGCAGTAGTCTGACACTGCAATCACAAAAGACCACATTTGTCTTGCAGTCTGATCCAGGCATTACGTGTTGTCTGTCCCATACCAGCGACATGTTTTTATTATTATTTTTTTTCAAATAACTTTATTGGCGGTCAAATATTTACAGTACTACGTCAAAAGACACGCGACCAGGCTAAAAATAAACTACCTTTCAAATATACTGTACATGATGCCGACGCGGAGTAAATGTCTTTTGTGAAGCCGATCAACGACGTAATTGATCGGATCGGCGAATTATGACATTATAACCGATCAGCCAATCAGCATAAAATGCTAATTATCGTCCGATACCGATCGAGCCGATCAGATCTAATATAAGATTCATTGGAGGATGCCAGTTAGGACAGATCTAGGGCTACCAACATGCCTTTTGACTTTTTTTTCAGTGTGAGCCTAATACTTTAAATGTTTATCCGTAATAGTTTTGCTTAGTTTCTGCTTAGTAGGTTATAGATACAAATATGCAGCTTAATCAAATTTGACGTGAGGAACCAATACCTAAAGATAAATGAAAATCAGTGTTTGGAGGCTTGGTGAGTGATTGACGTTGGAGCTCATTTATGATTCAAACATCTGGACTTTGAGGTTCTTGTTGGCTTTAATGTATTATTCAGCACACAGTTATGTAGATGCACGCTGCTGTTGCGGAGATGGTGAGTGCTGATTCAGCCAAGTTTGGATGAAAGTTGATACATAGCTGGTTTAACACATGAATCACACACACACCCACGCACATACACACGCAGTTGGGTCCGATGACTGTTGTGCTGCAGAATGAGACCGAGCAGTGTAAAAGTATGAGGGGGGCAGAATGTAGCCTCCATGTCTGATGACACATCCCCTCTTCCTTCCGCTTAAGAGATTTTTATTAATGTCTTGGCCACCGCACCCTATTCACCAGCCTACACTTAATACAAAAAAAAAAAACATGCAACTTCTTCCACCGACTAAGATATGCAGAGGTGGGTAGAGGACACAAATATTGTACTCAAGTAAGATACTGTTACTTTAAAATAATATGACTCGAGTAAAAGTAAAAGGTAGTCCTCCAAATATTTACTTGAGTAAAAGTAACAGAGTACTCAGTGATAAAAACTACTCAAGTAAAGAGTAACTTGTGAGTAACTTCTGATATCCATCCTTCCATCCATCCATTTTCCATACTGCTTATCCTCACTTGGGTCGGTTTGAAAAAAGAAAATCAGAGCATGAACATAAAATGAAAAATAATATATGGGAGTTTTTAAGTGCTCAAGAACCAACAACCCATGCATTGGGCCCTACAGAAACATTATTTGCTTGATTCACTTAAATGACTGAATGAAGAAACTGTTTGCTGAAGAGACCCATTGATAGTGTGTTTGTGTGCGTGTGTGTGTGTGTGTGTGTGAGACCATAAGATTGGGCTAATGTTGCTAGATGCACTGCCAAAACAACAATAAAAAACATCTGCAACTTACCGCAAGGTGTTTTTCTCAAGTTAGAAGTGGGCTGAAATATCCAAGTTTGGGCAGTCACAATTAAAGAGCTGCATGACAAAGTTGTTGTTTTTCAGTCTGTACAGTAAACACTCGCGTGGCTGTTGTTTTTTTTCTCTCAAAATGGGTCACTTTGATTGGCCCAAAGGCTTTGTGTGCGTTCATGTGACTGCCTTGTGCTGTCTGATTGGTGAATTGGCGTCAAATAACACGAGTGATCGTGTTGGATTGGCGCAACGTCGCCTAATGCAGAAGTCGAACATTCAGTCTAAAAATAGATTGCGCACGAAATAATGGATAAATAAAAGTAGCAAGCGGTATGTCGACCATTGTCATAGTCTCCCGGATGTGTCCTTTGTTGTCCCCGGGTCTCCTCCCGGTGGGACAAGCCCGGAGCACCTCACCAGGGAGGCATCCAGGAGGCATCCTAATCAGATGCCCGAGCCACCTCATCTGGCTTCTCTCAATGCGGAGGAGCAGCAGCTCTACTCTGAGCCCCTTCCAGATGACCGAGCTTCTCACCCACAGCTCGTGACCATAGGTGAGGGTAGGAAAATACGACCAGTAAATTGAGAGCTTCGCGTTTCGGCTTAGCTCCTTCTTCACCAAAACGGGCCGATACAAAGTCCACATCACTGATCTCCCGTTCCATTCTTCCCTCACTCAACTTGGGGCAGGATCTCATCCCAGACCCGGAGAGGGCACTCCAGCCTTTTTCGACTGAGGACCACGGTGTCAGATTTGGAGGTCCTGATTTTCATCTTAACTGCTTCACACTCGACTGCGAACCCCTCCTGTGAGAGTTGGAAATCACGGCTAGATGAAGCCAACAGAACCACATCATCTGCAAAAATCAGAAATGCAATACTGAGGCCACCAAACCGGACCCCCTCTATGCCTAGGCTGCGACTAGAAATTCTGTCCATAAAAGTTATGAACAGAATTGGTGACAAAGGGCAGCCTTGGAGGAGTCCAACCCTCACCAGAAACAAATCTGACTTACTGCCAGCGATGTGGACCAAACTCTGACACTGGTTGTACAGGGACCCAACAGCCCATATCAGGGAGTTCACTAACATACTCCCGAAGACCCCCCCCCCCCCCACACACACACACACACAGGACTCCCCCAGGGACACGGTCGAACACCTTCTCCAAGTCCACAAAACACATGTAGACTGGTTGGGCGAACTCCCATGCACCCTGGAGGAGTCTGCCGAGGGTGAAGAGCTGGTCCACTGTTCCACGGCCATGACGAAAACCACACTGCTCCTCCTGAATCTGAGATTCAACTTCCCAACGGACCCTCCTCTCCAGCACCCCTGAGTAGACCTTATCAGGGAGGCTGAGGAGTGTGATCCCCCTGTAGTTGGAACACACTCTCCGGTCCCTCTTCTTAAAAAGTGTGACCACCACCCAGTCTGCCAATCCAGAGGCACTGTCCCCGATGTCCATGTAATGTTGCAGAGGCGTGTCAACCAGGACAGCCCCATAACATCCAGAGCCTTTCGGAACTCTGGGCGAATCTCATCCACCCCCGGGGCCTTGCCACCGAGGAGTTTTTTAACCACATCAGTGACCTCAACTCCAGAGATAAGAATGCCTGCCTCAGCCCAGACTCTGCTTCCTCATGGATCGGCGTGTCGTTGGAATTGAGGAGGTCTTCGAAGTATTGTCCCCACCGACTCACAATGTCCCGAGTCGAGGTCAGTAGTGCCCCATCCCCACTATACAGTGTTGATGGTGCACTGCTTACCCCTTCTGAGACGCTGGATGGTGAACCAGAAGTTCCTTGAAGCCGTCTGGAAGTCGTTCTCCATGGCCTCACTGAACTCCTCCCACGCCCGAGTTTATGCCTCAGTGACCACCAAAGCTGCATTCCGCGTGGCCAGCCGGTACCCATCAGCTGTTTCAGAAGCCTGTTTTGGCCTGTTCCCACAGGCCAAAAAACCTTGATAAGTCCTATCAGGCTTTTTGGCCTTCTTCAGTTTGATGGCATCCCTCACCGCCAGTGTCCACCAACAGGTTCGGGGGTTGCCGCCACGACAGGCACTGACCACCTTACGGCGACAGCTCCAGTCGACCCCCTCGGCAATGGAGGTGCGGAACATGGTCCACACTCAGTGTCCCCCACCTCCACCGGAACGTGGTGAAGTTCTGCCGGATGTGGGAGTTGAAACTCCTTCTGACGGGATTCTGCCAGACTTTCCCAGCAGAACCTCATAATACGTTTGGGTCTGTCAGGTCGGACCAAGATCTTTCCCCACCATCAGAGCCAACACACCACCAGATGGTGATCAGCTGACAGCTCCACCCCTCTCTTCACCTGAGTGTCCAAGACATGCAGCCGTTAAACCGATAACACGACCACAACTTCGATCATCAAACTGCGGCCTAGGGTGTCCTGGTGCCAAGTGTACGTATGGACACCGTTATGCTTGAACATGGTGTTCGTTATGGACAATCTGTGATGAACACAAAAGTCCAATAACAGAACACCGCTCAGGTTCTGATCAGGGGGGCCGTTCCTCCCAGTCACGCCCTTCCGGGTGTCACTGTCAATGCCCACGTGAGCATTGTACTCTCCCAGCAGAACAATGGAGTCCTCAGCTTCTTCAGCACCCCCTCCAAGGACTCGAAAAAGATTGTGTACCCTTAACTGCTGTTTGGTGCATAAGCACTAATAACAAGTTACGGCCCGTCCCCTCACAAGAGGCTACCCTCTTGTTCACCGGGGTGAACCTCAAACGCCGAGCCGGGGGCCAATACGTATACACATACCTGCTTGGCGCATCTCACTGTGGGCAACTCAAGAGTGGAAGAGAGTCCAGCCCCTCTCAAGAGGACTGGTACCACAGCCCAAGCAGTGTGTGGAGGCGAGCCCGACTATATCTAGTCCGAACTTCTCGACCTCACACACCAGCTCGGGATCCTTCCCTGCCAGAGAGGTGACGTTTTACGTCCCTAGAACCAGCTTCTGTAGCCGGGGATCAGATCGCCAAGCCCCCTGCCCTTTCGGGCTGGACCCCATGGGTGCAGGACGGCCACCAGGCGTTCACCTTCGAGCTCCACCTCTGATCATTGTAACGGAGTAAAAGTAGTGATTCTTCGTCACATAAATACAAAAGTAAAAGTAAAAAATCTGGTGCATTTAAACTACTCTGACAAGTACAATTTATCCAAAATATTACTTGAGTAAATGTAACGGCGGGAATGTAGTTCGTTACTACTTGCCTCTGAAGATATGTATTTGTGCGCTCTTTACACCCACTTTGATCAAGCAGGTTCCAGAGAGCCATTGAGCATTTTACAAAGTCCAGGTCAAGAAACATCTTCACAATTAATGCCCTCTTTATTTATCTGAACCCTACAGTAAATACATTATACTCAAATCAACTCATTGATAAAAGTTTCAAAAACAGGAAGTTTCCATCAGCTGTAACTTCTTACAGCCTTAAAAAATATGCATGAAGGCTCCATAGGAAGCAGTTATGGCGGGTAGCTAAAGTAGATTGTTATTGTTGATGTAGCAACCTAGCGTCACCATCTTTAGTGGTCCTGCAGGAGACCTAATGTAACCCTAATGTTACTGATAATAGCTATGCGCACTGCTTGTACACATATTGTAGGGTTTGATTTAAATCCCAAATAGCTGCCTCCAAATTGAGTGTTCCCTCCAACAGCGCTGTTGTTCGGTGTGTTGCACATGATCTCTTTAGATTGCGTCGCAGTTGTCAACAGCTGTAAAAGTGGTAGGGGCTGCACTTTACATGCCCCCGATGGTTTTCACTATTGAAAATTTTGAGAGCGCATCACAAGTGTAAAATCAAGTCTTAAGAAGAATCATCTTTTTATTATTCTTATTCTTTTTATTGCCGTGGACACACATGCACACAAATTCTTTCCTCTGCAGTTGACCTATCACATTTGTGGAGAAAACAAACACACACTGTTAGTGGCACACTGGAGCAGAGGGCTACTTAAGTGCCCTGGGAGCAGTTCAGGTATCGGTGTCTTGTTCAAGGACCCCACAGCCATGGGTCCGGGGGATGTTGGGAGCAGATGGTCTGTTGCTGCATCCTTTCAAGTGGACTTTTTTTTTGCCCACATTCTTCTGCCAATTGGTGACTTGAACTAGAGTTCCCGTGGTGGCAGGTGACAATCTTAACCACTTGGCCATGTCTGCGTGGAAGAGGCAAACAAACAATACTGAAATCCATAGCTCTGATAAGCTAGGGGAAGCAAGCAACTGCATAAAAGATTTCCATTTAATTGAAACCAACTTAATTTACAGAGCACTTTTAAAACAACACTTGATCAAAGTGCTGTATACAGCAGTGATGTTTAAAGAATAAAACATGAAAAATATGATGATGGTATGTGAAATTAACTATAAAAAGATAAAAACAACAGTTGTAACAATAAAAAAATGTTTTGTTTGATTTAACTCGTGCCGATTGTGTGGGAATTGGATGTACAGTAATCACTTTTTTATTGTGGGTTTATGTTCCATATATATATATATATATATATATATATATATATATATATATATGTCGTAAAGGCGTGGTGGACGACTGGTTAGCACATCTGCCTCACAGTTCTGAGGACCGCCTGTGTGGAGTTTGCATTTTCTCCCCGTGCCTGCTTGGGTTTTCTCTGGGCACTCCGGTTTCCTCCCACATCCCAAAAACATGCATGGTAGGTTAACTGAAGACTCTAAATCGCCCGTAGGTGTGAATGTGAGTGCGATTGGTTGTTTGTTTGTATGTGCCCTGTGATTGGCTGGTGATCAGTTCAGGGTGTACCCCGCCTCTCGCCCGAAGATAGCTGGGATGGGCTCCAACATGCCCGCGACCCTAGTGTGGATAAGCGGTTCAGAAAATGAATGTGAAAATGAATCGTAAAGCTTCATGCATTTTTCCACTTGGGAACACCATCCCCACATTCTACACTATACAGTGCCGTGAAAAAGTATTCCCCCGTACTGGCCCCCTTCTCAAATTATTTTATTTTTTCATAGTTTCCCTACTTTAATGGTTAACATTATTAAAATAATGTAAATATCATGTAAATTACTTTATTTCTTGACTGTTCCGGAATTTCTTTGGATCGTGTAATTTTGTTGCAGCTTTTCTAGATCTTTTTTCCAACTTGATTTTGTAGAGACAGATTCTGTTTAAGTAATTTCTTGATTGAACAGGTAATCAGACTTGGAATTGTGATTAATCACAATGAATTCATGATTTACCAAAGGGGGTAATTAGTTTTGCACACAGTTAACTGAATAGTTTTCTTTTCCTCAATAAATGAAATCACCATTTAAAAACAGCGTTTTCAGTTAACTTGGGTTATATTTGTCTGATACTGTGTTTACATTTGTTTGATGATCTTAAACATTAAAGTGGGGAAACGATGCAAAAATAAAAGCTTCTGAGAAGGGGGCCCATACTTTTTCACGGTACTGTAGTACTGTATCTGTGACGTCGAATGTGTGTGTGCCTTTAAAAGGCAGGCCTGGCCTTTTGATGTGGAAGTCAGTGCATGAGAAGGTCGACTTGGCTGGCTGTTCACTAGCTAAACCGTGACGCACTCTACGTGTTGAGTGACGGCGTCAGTTTTGGCCATCGGCTGGTCATCCAAGAATGCGCTTGTGTTTACTGTATTTGTTACCCTTTGCTCAATAAGGCGATTGAAAGTTTACCAGTGGCTGTGTCTCTCCTCCCTCTACCCTAACCACCTACTTGCGGAGGGATTACAATTTGTTCTAACAAGCAGTGGTAGGCTATATTAATTTAGCTAACGATGATAACATTAACTGTGTAGTTATGTAACTTTGGCCAGTGATTACTAAAGTGTGGTATGGGCATGTGGGCTCTCTCCAGTTTTTTTGCGATAGAGTACAATGAATATATAAAACATTTAAAACATGAAATACAATGAAACTTTTGAATTTGGCATGTAGCTATGCAACAGCTTATTTAAATTTTCTTAAATCCATTACATTAATTAAAATTTTTTTTTTTTACTTTTCATGTACAGCACATTTTGTTACTTCTCAAGTACATTACATTTTTCAAGTACAGTTCAGCTGTATTTAACTTAATGTGCTTTTTAGGACTAAAACCTCGGCTTCTGTATTTTTTTTTTTTTTACTGTATTTTAATGTTGGCCGTTATAATGGTGCTTGGAGAGATTAAGATTTTTTTTGGGGTGGTACTTGGTGTAAAATGTTTGAGAACCACTAACTTAAGCCATTTTTAGGCTACTTTGCAATGGGTACATTCCACTTTAGCTCGTTTTATTAAGGATAAAATGATCCCAAACCTTGGACAACGCAGAATCCCAGCGAATGATTCACTACTTAAGTAAGGCAGATTCGAACCCAAAACCTCTCGACTGTGAGGAAGACATGCTACATCCTACATAACATGCTGGCCATGTACTACAAAGACATAAAAAATATACAAAAACAAATAGTATGATAAACATTTTACAAAATCACTCAACTTTCTAATTATAGTTTTTGATCAACTTGGGTATTTTATGATGGTTGAGTTTTCATTCGAGTATGTTCCCATTCATTTTCATTGGAATCCACACGGAATGAATCTGGATTTATTCTATTGATAGCTAGATGGCTGATTGCTTTATTGTGTGGCATGAGAAATAATAATAATAAAAAAAGTCATCCATCCACCCATCCATTTTCTGTACTGCTTATCCTCACTAGGGTCGCATGGGTGCTGAAGCCTATCTCCGCTCGATAGGGTGGACCCTGCAGCTCAACCACAACCCTCAAGAGGATAAACTGTAGAAAATTCATGAAATAATTGATTTCACAGGTAACAAATGTTTAAGCCTTAGTGTAGGTCTCTGAGGGCTCGGATGTGTTAACATCATGCATTTGTTCCTCTGAGGTGTTTATGGATCCCCTGAGCTGGGTTCAGCCCGGCCCATGTTTTGATCACTTCTGCCTTGTTTGTCAAGCATAGTTCTATGTCTGCTTACTTTCTTCAAGAGGGCTCCTCTGTACCATTCTTCCCCCCCAGCTTTCCTTTGTCCCCCCACCTCTTCCTTTATCCGCCACTCCCCCCATAACCATAACTAAATTAAATCCCTCACCCACTCCACGCATTCCACCAGTTTCATAAACACACACGTGGTAGCAGACATTTACAGTACCAACATGGATGCTGTTAACAAGAAGGGAATGAGCAGTCTTTTTTTCTTGAGGAAACTCAGATCCTTCAACGTGTACTGCAAGATGGCAGAGATGTTCAAACAGTCTGTATTATCAAGTGCCATCTAATTTGCTGTTGTCTGTTGGTGCAGCGTCAGTGCCAGGGACGCAATAAACTCATCAAGAAGGCTGGTGACATCATGGGACTGAAGATGCACAGTAGATGGTTGATTCAGTGAGGGACCAAAGATCACTCAGTGAAACTACTCTCTATCTTGGACAATCGTTCACTTCTTCTCCATGACACACTACGGCTGCAAAGGAGCTCTTACTCAAACAGATTTATGCAGCTCGCTGCCAGAGACAATGCTTCAGATCATCTTTTATACCATTCTGTATTCACCGCTGTCTGTCTGTCTGTCTCTCTCTGTTCATCCGTCCGTGCATCTATCTATCTATCTATCTATCTATCTATCTATCTATCTATCTATCTATCTATCTATCTATCTATCTATCTATCTATCTATCTATCTATCTATCTATCTATCTATCTATCTATCTATCTATCTATCTATCTATCTATCTATCTATCTATCTATCTATCCATCCAACATCCCATCCAACCCAACCACCTACCTACCTACCTACCTACCTACTTACCTCCCTACTTCCTCCACATGCATACTCTTCCCTCACATCTCTGCATCCATTCTCTCCTCCCCTTCTTCCCTCCCTCTCCGTGCTCGTCCAACAACAAGTTGGGGAAGCGAAAGTGGGCCGACAACGACAAGTCCCCTTTGCGGCGTCCCCTCCGAGGCCAGTGTGAAGTTTTCAGTTTGATTGAAGGCCTCTTTTCTGTGGTGTGCGCTGTGAAAGCTGTCCTAATTGAATGATAAAGTGGCCCGAGATGGAGTGCAGTGAATAGGCAACAATGGCCAGCCTGTGTGTGGTAGAGAGATTCTGGTTCAGATCCAGCCTCTGCCTCTCAGCTCCGAGAGGGGGCCTATTATAACACTCTCTGCTGGACTCGGTCACGTGACATGCTCTCCCTCCTCCCGTGTCCACCAAACCTCCACTCTGTGAGACCCCCCGAAAGCCCATTCGAAGCCGGGCCAATCTCGTCATATCATCGGCTCTCTGCTCGGGTTGGTTGGATCGTTCTGTTCTGCCAGCAAGCATCTTTCCGTACCGGCTGTTGGACCATGCATTTGTTTGTGGGCCTGTACTGTACATACTGTATCTATTCAACCAAAGTGTGTGTGTGTAACATTATAGGCACATAGGAAAAACAAATAGATGTTGAGATCCATCAACGTTTTGGGAGTTATGGAGGAAATTAGAGAATAGAAAAACAAAAAAAAAGAGGAACACAATCCCTTGTTCTGATTTTAAATATTTTGTCCCCATATGAAAAATTACAGAATTAATTGGCCATGCAAGGACTTCATTAATATTCGTAACTATCACACAAGTGTTAAAAGAAGTTAAAAACAACAAAAAATGTTCTCAGACATACTGTAACTTTGATTACAAGTGAGTGGGCTCTGTTACAAACGTGCAGAGAATCAAATCTAAACAACACTTTTGCTGACGTACAGAATTCCAAACAGTTTTTTTTGCGTTCAGACTGGACGCGAATTTAACCACTCACCCAACTTGATTACATAAATGGTCAATGCAGTTCCCATGAATAGGCACATGTATGATGCGTTTGATACAATACAAGTGGGACGAGCACATGAAAATTTGCTTCTTTGCCCATTAGCTTGGGATGGGAAATTTGAACTTCAAGTCACAAATTGCATCGTGACAGTCAATCGGCTTGGACAATGGCGAGGAAACGGCCAGTCGGGGGGACGGGCCATCTGGCTCACTGCCGTGAACGCTCACATCGCACCATCGCCAGCCGAGAGAATCGTGAGGTGGTGGGCCTGGAAGCAGAGAAAAACTCACACAATCACAGGAACCAGCCGGGAGGACGCGTAGAGCTTGCCGTGGCTGCTCATAGCACTTAATAGTCAGACGCGACTGCGCCCACAACCCGATGAAGAGTTAGGAGGATCATATCAATGTGCCGTAAAATTAAGCCAATGCGCATTCATCTGTATAAATAGCTCGCGCGATTTAACTTGTGCGAGAAAGTTCGCTTTGCGTTTGACTGAATGTAGCATTGGACCTTTCAAATGCTTTAATATAGATTCTTTAAAGTTTTATGATCTCTTGACAATTTACCATTTTGATAAGGAATGAGGAATTTCAAACTGAATTAATTCACTGGGCTTCTCAGAAATTAATCAAGCATAATATTCAACCCATCCATCCATTTTCTGTACCGCTTATCCTCACAAGGGTCGCCGGCGTGCTGGAGTCTAGCCCAGCTATCTTCGGGCGAGAAGCGGGGTACACCCTGAACTGGTCGCCAGCCAATTGCAGGGCAAAATTCAACCACGAGAACCAATCTCAATCAGGAAATAATAATTATGTGCAGTTTTATAGTTGAATAGTACATTTGAAAATTCATTGTTTATATGTGATTTTCGTGACCTAAAAATACCCAGTACAGTACAAAATTATGTAACTCAGTATAAAAGAGCTTAAAAATGTTTGAAGTTTTGAAGTTTATCTAAACTTCCTGTGATGGTCTAATTCTGCCCTGAAAGTGCCGTTATCACGCTGTGGTCACGGGTGCTTGGGAGGGGCAAGAATGGCGTGCTGGTTGGAGAAAGTTTTTGTGGCGGCGAGTCAAGGGTCGCTTTTATGAGCCTCAAAGTAAACGCGCTTCCTTTTCCCATCTCCGTTACGACTGGATGTCATAGAAAAGGGCTTATCAAAAAACAACTGCACTTTACACTTTAACAAAATGCAACCTTACCAGGTCTGCCAAAATTTTAACCGCTGAGCTGTAGCCATCAGTTCCTTTGTTGATTGGCTGTTAGCATAATCAGCATGCTTGGTAGAAAAGTGACGGCTGATGTTATATTCCTCTAAAACCGCAATGTTTTCTTAACAAATTAGACATACAGCCTTTGACCAGACTTCAGTGAAAAAGTATTTAGTAGTCCAGTTTTATATTAAACACTCGGCACTCAATGTTTACTCATCCACTCCCGGGGCCCTGCCACCGAGGAGCTTTTTAACCACCTCGGTGACCTCAACCGCAGAGATAGGAGAGCCCGCCTCAGAGAACCCAGACTCTGCTCCCTCATGGGAAGGCGTGTCGGTGGAATTCAGGAGGTCTTCGAAGTATTCTCCTCACTGGCTCACAACGTCCCGAGTCGAGGTTAGGAGCACCCCATCCCCACTATACACAGTGTTGATGGTGCACTGCTTCCCCCTCCTGAGACGTCAGATGGTGGACCAGAATTTCCTCGAAGCCGTCCGGAGGTCTTCCTCCATGGCCTCACCGAACTCCTCCCATGCCCAAGTTTTTGCTTCAGCGACCACCAAAGCTGCATTCCGCTTGGCCAGCCGGTACCCATCAGCTGCCCCAGGAGTCCCACAGGCCAAAAAGGGCCGATAGCACTCCTTCTTCAGCTTGACAGCATCCCTCACCGTTGGTGTCCACCAACGGGTTCGGGGAATGTCGCCACGACAGGCACCAACCACCTTACGGCCACAGCTCCGGTCGGCCGCCTCAGCAATGAAGGCGCGGAACATGGTCCACTCAGATTCGATGTCCCCCGCCTCCCCCGGAACATGAGCAAAATTCTGTCGGAGTTGAAACTCCTTCTGACAGGGGATTCTGCCAGACGTTCCCAGCAGACCCTCACAATACGTTTGGGCCTGCCACGTCTGACCGGCATCTACCCCCACCATCGGAGCCAACTCACCACCAGGTGGTGATCAGTTGACAGCTCCGCCCCTCTCTTCACCCGAGTGTCCAAGACATGCGGCCGCAAGTCCGATGACACGACCACAGAGTCGATCATCGAACTGCAACCTAGGGTGTCCTTGTGCCAAGTGCCATGCTTGAGCAAGGTGTTCGTTATGGACAATCCGTGATGAGCACAGAAGTCCAATAACAGAACACCAGTAGGGTTCTGATCGGGGGGGCCGTTCCTCCTAATCACGCCCTTCCAGGTCTCACTGGCGTTGCCCACGTGAGCATTGGAGTCCCCGGCGGGGGCAATAAGTATACCCACACCTGCTTGGCGCCTCTCACCGTGGGAAACTCCAAAGTGGAAGAGAGTCCAACCCCTCTCAAGAGGACTGGTACCAGAGCCCAAGCAGTGTGTGGAGGCGAGTCCGACTATATCTAGGCGGAACTTCTCAACCTCACACTATTGTAAAGAGATGTAGCTATGGAACCTGTTGACAAAGCAGCGTTTAATGAAAGGCTGCAGACTTTCTAGAAAGTCTGCAGCCTTTCTCCCATCTCCCGACTGCATCTCTGGAGTTTAGCCACAGTGATCTTTGGTTTCTTCTTTACCTCTCTCACCATGGCTCTTCTCCCCCGATTGCTCAGTTTGGCCGGACGGCCAGCTCTAGGAAGGGTTTTGGTCGTCCCAAACGTCTTCCATTTCAGGATTATGGAGGCCACTGTGCACTTAGGTACCTGAAGTGCAGCGGACATTTTTTTGTAACCCTGGCCAGATCTGTGCCTTGCCACAATTCTGTCTCAGAGCTCTTCAGGCAGTTCCATTGACCTCATGATTTTCATTTGCTCTGACATGCACTGTGAGCTGTAAGGTCTTATATAGACAGGTGTGTGGCTTTCCTAATCATGTCCAATCAGTATAATCAAACATAGCTGGACTCCAGTGAAGGTGTAGAACCATCTCAAGGATGACCAGAAGAAATGGACAGCACCCGAGTTAAATATATGAGTGCCACAGCAAAGGGTCTGAATACTTATGGCTGTGTCATATTTCAGCTTTTCTTATTTAATAAATCAGCAAAAATTTCAACAATTCCGTTTTGTTCTGTCAATATGGGGTGTTGTGTGTACATTAATGAGGGAAAAAAGTATTTAAATGATTTTAACAAATGACTGCAATATAAAAAAGTGACAAATTTAAAGGGTGAGAAGCTCGGTCATCCGGGAGGATCTCAGAGTAGAGCCATTGCTCCTTCACATCGAGAGGAGCCAGATGAGGTGGCTGGGGCATCTGATTCGGATGCCTCCCGGACGCCTCCCTGGTGAGGTGTTCCGGGCACATCCCACCGGGAAGAGACCCCGGGGACGACCCAGGACACGCTGGAGAGACTACATACTTTGGCTGGCCTGGGAACGCCTCAGGATCCCCTCGGAAGAGATGGATGAAGTGGCTGGGAAAAGGGAAGTCTGGGAGACCCTGCTAAAGCTACTGCCCCCGCGACCCGACCTCGGATAAGCGGTAGAAGATGGATGGATGTACAAATTTAAAGGGGCCTGAAATCTTTCCGTACGTAAAAGGTGAAAAAGTGAAAAAAAGGGATCAGTGTTGGTGTGATGCTGAAGTTTTGTAATTGAAAATTGTGTATTCTTACAACATTCAAGTTTAAACCTTTTTTTTTTTTTAAATGAAAAAAATAGTCTGGTATCTTGTAAGGTTCACATTTATTAATTATTTTAGATTTTAAAAAATCATGTCACCATGTCATTTTCTTTTAAACTATCCATCCATCCATCCATTTTCTGAGCCGCTTCTCCTCACTAGGGTCGCGGGCGTGCTGGAGCCTATCCCAGCTCCAGCTATCTTCGGGCGAGAGGCGGGGTACACCCTGAACTGGTTGCCAGCCAATCGCAGAGCACATAGAAACAAACAACCATTCGCACTCACAGTCATCCCTACGGGCAATTTAGAGTCTCCAATTAATGCATGTTTTTGGGATGTGGGAGGAAACCGGAGTGCCCGGAGAAAACCCACGCAGGTACGGGGAGAACATGCAAACTCCACACAGGCGGGGCCTGGGATTGAACCCGGGTCCTCGGAACTGTGAGGCTGATGCTCTAACCAGTCGCCCACCGTGCCGCCACTTTTAAACTAAATATTTCCAAATAATGTAGTAGCAAAGTTATAACGTTCAACTCGTTACATTTTTATTTAATTAAAAAAAATTGTGTGCAAGCTTTCAACATTTATTTTTATTATTAAAATATGTGGGGTGGGGGGCAACAAAAATATGCAGAAGGCCGCAAATGGCCCCCGGGTAGGACTGGCCACCACTGATCTGATTCTTCTACTATTATTGTTGATTTAGCCATATTACTGAGAACTGAGCACCCGGGAACGATCACATTTTTTCCTCTTTGCCATCACTGGTACTCTGGTTCGGTATCATAAAAGATAAATTTTATGGGTTGGAATTCTGACAATTGTATGGAACAGATGTTTGACTAATTGTGTCTGGAGCCACTGGGGCAAAATGAAGTATACTACTTGGCAGAGGAGGCACTGTAAGGTTCTGTTTTGACTTAGTTTTTTTTTCACTGTTAAAAAGATTATTTAGATAGATATATGTGGACAATTATAATCAAAACCATAGTTGTAATGTTACTTGTGTTTAACTATCTAGACTGTCCTATTGTTCTGCTGTGGTTCTCACCCCTAGTCCCCTTGTCCACTCTGTCCCCCTGTCTTTCCCCTAAAGTCCTTTTCTGTCTGGCTGCATTTTCAATAAACATCAGATTAATTAATAAATAAATAAATAAATTAAGCAGAGGAAGTATTTCAAACTCCCCTGTTGCACAACAAAACTGTTCCAGCACAAAGGCATACAGATCCACCATTCCGCAAGGCCATGCAGCTGAACAGGACAGGTTTAATAATAAATAAATAAATAAAATCATAGAGACGAGGTACACAGAGTGACAGATTCAGATGACCAGACTCAGGCCTATGTCTACATGTATACGGGTATTTAAAAAGAAATACTTAAAAAAATAATATGACTTAAGTAAAATTAAGAAGTAGTCCATCTAATAATGACTTAAGTGAGAGAAAGTATTCAATGAAAAAACTGCTGAATAACTTCTGATTCATTGATTTAAAAAAAAAAAAAAAAAAAAAAAAACAGAGCATGAAACAAATAGATAAAATTATAAAATAGGAATGTGCACATTTACACTCTTGTTTCTTCCAGTCTTCACATAAATTAGTCACTTTGAAGACTTGGCATCTGTGTGGGGCCACAGAGACTGGGCCGTATTCTCCCGTATGCTTAAGTGAAAAGTGGCACGTAGCTCTGCACTTTTTTGACTGTGCCCAATCTGCACTTAATTCTAGCATTTGCACATTCTGGGTGGAGTAACCCTGAAGTGTGGGCGTTCCCTCTCATGTCTGACATGTCCGAGCGCGTATTCTCCGTAAGACTTACGAAACGCGTTTTTTCATGTGCAATCCAGAGGTTGTAGTAAGGGTAGCGCCCCAGGAAGGTTAAACTCCATATTGCGCGTTTTGATTCAGTTAACTGTTCCTGTGCTCCAATAGCCCCATTGATGGCGCGCCTGACGTGGCCCGGCGAGATACTGGAGCTGGTCCACTCACAGACTGCCCAATGGCCGTAATGTGTCCCTACCACAAGTCTGACACAATTGCAGTCATCTTAATAGCGCAATGATGCGTGAGAGTTTGAATCATTTTCTTTTTGTTATCTAAAGTATATCATTGTCAGTTGAGGAATCCGTATAAGTGATGACAGCATGGTTACTAGGCAATGCTGATGAACAAAAGCTGGTTCATTCACTTTTCTATTGATGTGGGCGGGCTCCCTGCAGTTCAGTCATGAGTACAGTATTCCGATTTGTGATTAAATTCCTTTTATTGGATTTATTGAAGGCGGAATGGTGGATGACTGGTTGGCACATCTGCCTCACAATTCTGAGGTCCTGGGTTCAAATCCGGTCTCCCCTGTGTGGAGTTTTCATGTTCTCTCTGTGCCTGCGTGGGTTTTGGAAAATAGATGGATGGATGGATGGATTTATTGAATACATAAAATAAAAACACATGCTCCTACATCGTAGCCTTTTAGATTAGCGGTGTGTGTACGTCTCACTGGCGACGATTAACTTCCATCCACTACAGGAGTTAATTTCACATTTGAAGCATGACATATTTCCCAAATGGATTTCAATGGCATTCACATGTCCCAGGAAAACTCCACATTCCGGGAACTCCACTCTCCTGCAGACTTCAGTGAGTCATGCGTCTCAAGCCGTCACAGACAAACTAGCCGGGTAGCGCGGTTGGTGTGTCAGAAGTCCTTACAGGAGAATCGGCGCACCTTGACAGCGTGCAAGGCAGGTGTGTAAAATACAGACTTATGCACCAGCAGGAGAATTTGGCCCTTTGTGCGCGGTCATGTGACTGCCTGGCTCTGTTTGATTGGTGAAATGGAGTCAGACATCACTAGTGGTTACGTTGGATTGGTGAAACAGACTCATGTGAAAGCACGTGTGGCTGAAGTCTCCCTGACAAACCCAAAGGAAGAGATCGTGCAAGCAATAATAGGTAAATAATAGAATAAATTTAGCGAGCAGAATGTAGGTCAGTGTAACGGAGTAAAACTTCAAAAATACTCAAGTAAAAGTAAAAAGTATGTTGCATCAAAACTACTCTGACAAGACGTTATCCAAAAAGTTACTTATGTAAATGCAATAGAGCAAATGTAGCACGTTACCACCCACCTTTGCTGTTGTGGTTATATTACATTGTACCGAAGGCAATTTCCACCTACACACCTGACACCTTCAGTCCAATATGTTTGACTAGGGTGAGTCCTCTGATGTGTACTCAAGATCGGTACAGTTCATCTTATATGGCACACTTAGAAGAGGTGGGCCATGGCCTGGCACGATTGGTCATGCACAGGCAGAGGTGCATGACCAATCGTGCAACAAAGGTGTGTCCTACAAATACTTAAATGCAACTGTTCCTTGTCATCTATTCATGATAATTGCCACTTTGCGTCACATCAATAAATAAAATACAATGACTAGTAAGTCCACTGCACACTCGGTCACACACGGGCATATGAGGCATCAATACAATTACTGTAACGCGAGCTGACCTTTTTATCAATGATAACCACCACTTTGCACAATATAAAAACAATACAGGAATTAGAAATAATCCAGTTTGATAAGAAGTCCACTGCACGCTTGTCACACACGGGCCGATGTGGATGCTGATCCACTGCAGTAACTGGGAGCACCTTGGATTGTGTCTGTCAAATGCAATAAATTGCCTCATAGTTCATTTTGAACGTTCGCACACGCAGTGTGATTTATCAACCCTAAAACAAATTGCAATGACTGATTTTGCATCTTGAAATGCAGCATCTAAAAGTGGATGTCTTTTCAGAGGGGCGTGCATAGCACTTATTCTTTTGTTATGTTTGAGGGTAGACTTGCATATTTTGCAAGTGACCATGGTACCTGTCTCATTTTTTGATATAGCCACATGCTTTAGACACAGCTGCTAATTTTCCACGCGGACCCACCACCCGTTAATTTCAGCGAGGTGTCTGTCCGTGCTGTTGCCAAAACATGATTGGCAATTCATCGATCTCATGCTATAAACATCATTGCGAAGTGGTAAAGTCGGCATGTCATCTCGTTGACTAGAAATTTCAAGCCACTAAATAATGGCCAACCCCCCGGTCTTCATGTGGACATCCGTGATCTAAGGGCTACCTTGGAGCCATTCACCAGATAGAGTAATGCCATATCACCTATGACAAAATTCCTTTCAACTCTGCATTTCTTTGTGTCTGGGTTATTTCAGTGCACTGGGACAATTGTCTGGAGCTGGCATCTCCCAGAACAATTTTACAAAACTCGTAAAACTGCTCTGGGAGATTCCAGCTCAGGTTTCTTCAGGTAACCTAACATACATGTTTTTGGTAACACAGGGACAATTTAGTTCTCGAATGAACCTAATATGGCAAAGCTTGGTAGCTAAGATCTACGGTGAGATTGGTAGGTAAACTTTCGTCATCTGTCCAACCTTTTCAACTGATTTTAAGGATTATGCACTGTATTTCACAAACCGAACAGCAGTATGCATCTTTTGAGTTATCTGGTGTACTGGGTGAAATGACTCAGATTCATTGGACCGGTATGGACCACATCTTTTTTTGTCCCATTGCACATCTGTCTGTCCATTCACATACACAAATTACCCACGTTTGGCAATTGATCATGAGTAAGGCCACAATCATCCAATCAATGCAAATATTTCTTTAAATGTATTATTATACTATGATATACGTATTACATCCAACAAGAGAAAATTGACTTCTTTCTGCTGTATAATATTTGGTTGCATGCTTTGCACCACACAAAAGTTTGTGGAGGTTCTGAGGAAAACCGTGGACCAAAGAGCGTTGGGCTGTGTGCTGAACAATCTGTAAACTATTTGACTCTCCATCTTGAAACCTAAAGCTTTCTTTGTGACTAGCACAGCTCCTTGCATCCCCCCACACACTCACACAATGACGTGTTGGCAAGGTAGTGAGGTGGAAGACCACCCTCTGGCATCCCGGTCATTCAATTCAATGATAAGGAAAGGGCGGTTTTTGTGTGTTAATGACTCACTTCGATGTGCTGCAGTTTCTTTTTTATGTTTTTTACTTTGGCATCGCTAAATAGCAAACAAGTTTAACATCTTGATAGCATCTATCCCAAAATAACTTCATCTTTTGCTGTCTCACTTTGACAATATCTGACAGCAAGTGTATCACTTTGGGTTTCTGTACTTTAAGCTTTGGATTGCTGCATACTGTATATTTGGTCCTGGAAAAATTACGATTCTTTACTTTGGAGTCCAATAATTACATGTCTGCAAGGAAAAACACATTACAAATGCAATTGCTTTTTGCTGTGATGTTGTTATGTCAGGCATTACTGTTGCGGTTATATTTTATGCAGGTGGAGACAAGTGTGAGCAACGAGACGTGGAATGTGGGATGAATCTTTAGGGACTGTGGCAGTTTTAACTGGACGGAAGTGGGATTAATGATTTTGGTGATGGTAAAAGGACCAATGAAGTGTGGAGCGAGTTTACGGGACTCTGTTTCAAGGGGAAGGTCGTGGAAAGAAAGCCAGATTGATTGACCCACCTTGTATTCGGACGTCGGGGAGCGATGACGGTCCGCAAGCCGCTTGTTGGGTGCCGCGGGCCGGTTCAGGGCTGCCCAGACCTCCTTCCAAACCACCTGGGCTCTCTGGAGGTGGAGGTTTCCACGTCATAATTTCTTTCTGCTGGCGACGGGAAAAAAAGCACAGGGGTGAAGTTTATGGGTCGTAGGATCTCGCTGCGAGAGGACTGGTCCAGCTCCGGCATCCGAGGCGTCAACCTCCACCACGAACTGGAGGGAAGGGTCAGGGTGGCGCAGAATGGGAGCAGTGGTGAACAGGCATTTGAGTTTATTGAATGCTTGTGAGGCTGCTGGCGTCCACTGAAAGGGGAGCTGGTGGATGTGAGACTGGTGAAGGAAATACCGACCTTGCTGTAATTACGGATGAATCGGCGTTAGAAATGGGCAAATCCAAGGAAACGTTGCAGTTCTTTGCGGGTCGGGGGGATGGCCCAGTTGATGATGGCTTGGATTTTGGCGGGGTACGGTTTAGTTGTCCTTTTGCAATGATGTAGCCGAGGAAATGCATTGAGGGTAGGTGGAATTCACATTTCTCTGGAGCAGGACTTGGCATACATGGATGCGGTGTTCTTCGGGGGAGTGGGAGTAAATGAGGATGTCATCGAGGTACACAAACACAAACTGGTTGAGCGTGTCATGGAGGATGTCAGTAATTAATGTTTGGAAAACTGCAGGGGCGTTGGTTAAACCGAATGGCATGACCAGATACTCTAAGTGTCCGAGAGGGGTATTGAAGGCGGTCTTCCACTCGGATACGGATGAGGTGGTAGGCGTTTCGGAGGTCCAATTTGGTAAAGATATGGGCTTCGCAGAGGGGTTCAAAGGACTGGTCGATCAGAGGTAGCGGTGACTTATTTTTAATTGCATTGAGTCCTGGGTAGTCGATGCATGGGCAGAAAAAAATCCAGCCCCGACCGGTGACGAGGAGGGGCGTATGAGGCCAGCAGCCAAGGAGTCGCGGATGTAATCCTCCATAGCCTTTTTTTCGGGACGGGAGAGATTGTAGAGTTGGCTGGTGGGAAGTGAAGCTTCCGGCAAGAGGTCTATGGTGCAATCATACAGGTGGTGGGGGGGTGGGGGGGAGGAAGAGAGATGGCCAAGTCCTTGTTGAATACTGGGGCGAGGTCATGATATTCTTCTGGAATTTGGGAGAGGTCCACTGGGGCAGCAGAGGGTGGTGGGTCTTCTGAGGGTGGAACGGCAGAGAGCAGACAGTGGGAATGGCAATGAGGACTCCATCCGGTGATGAATAAACGAGTCCAGTCTATGGCGGGGTTGTGGAGTTGGAGCCAGGCAATACCAAGAACTAAGTGGGTCTCAGGGGAAGCAATGACAAAAAACGAAATGTTTTCGCGGTGATTGCCTGAAATAATAAGAGTGATGGGCACGGTTTGATGGGTGACCAGGGAAATTACTTGGCCATCCAGGGCTGTGACTTTTTTCAAGGATGGAAGTGGTTGGAGAGGGATTTGGAGCTGGTGAATTATTTCTTCGTGAATAAAATTATCATCGGCACTGGAATCAATCGGGGTGTTATGAGCAGAAATGATAATGCAAGCGGGAACGGTCATGCGCGAGGGAACGCAGGTTTGGCTCACCGCGACGCTCTTGGGACGCGGTGAACTTGGTCTTTCTGGTCGGAGGGGGCACGAAGAAATAAAGTGACAGGATTGACCGCAGTAGATGCACAGCCGCTGGATGGCACGACGCTGACGTTCTTGTGGATCTAAACGTGTTTGACCAATTTGTATGGATTAATCGGATGCAACGGGGAGTGACGAAAGTGCGGAAGACGGTGCAGAAGGCGGGTGAGAAGCTGACTTCGTGGTGCTCAGAGTGGGAGAGTGTTTACGCGAGCATAGCCCTCTCTCACGGGCTCTCTCTCGCAGTCTGTTATCCAGACGGATGGCGAGGGCAATTAGAGCCTCAAGAGAGGAGGGCTCGTCCCGGACCACAAGCTTGTCTTCGATTTGTTCGGAGAGACTGTTTGAAAAGATTCCCCAAAGGGCTGCGTCATCCCACCCGGATTCACCAGCAAGGATACGGAAGTCGATGGAATATTCCGCGACGGATTTAGCGCCCTGAGTGAGTGTAAGGAGACGACGGGTGGCTTCTTTGGGGAACGGGGTGATCGAAAACCTTACGGAGTTTGGCAGAAAAAAGGAATCAAACGAAAGGAGGACTGGGAAGGAGTTGTGCCATAATGAAGTGGACCATTTTGCTGCTTTGCTGCAGAGGAGCTTAGTCACATATGCTACTTTGAAACGTTCGGTGGGATAACTGTACGGTTGGAGATTGAATATGAGTGAGCAATGAAGAATAAACTGGCTACATGCTGTACCCAAGAGCAGGCGGAGGCTGATGTAAAATGATGAACAGTTTATTGAGCAAAGGTTATGGAGGTGGTCCTGGATGTGTTGGCAGGCGGCGACATGGACACGTGGCAGGCAGTGGACAGAACAGGCGGCTAGCAGGAATGACATTAGTCAGGAACACTGGGAACGAGGAGACACAAGAGTTAACAAGGGACCGAGGAGTTGAGTGGCTTACTTGAGTACGGTGAGCCGTGGTACCGCTAGGAGAGGCTGCCATACTTTGGCGAGGATTTCCTGGAACGGGCAGGCTTAAATACCGGTGGTGATGAGGCTGATTGGAGACAGGAGCTGAAAAAAGAGAGGGGGGGGGGGGGGGGGGGGGGGGGGGGGGAGAGAGGACGCAAAGAGCCCTCCAGGCTACTATAATGGAACTGCAGGGCAGTATATGACAGTGTCAAGCTTAAAGGTCCCATGCTATTCAAATACTTTAAAAAAAACAAAAAAACTTCTGAGTTCCTTTTATCGGGTTTGCAAGATCATTTAGGTTGAAACTGGCCTGAATGCCCTTTTTCAAACTATTCTAGTTGGTCTTTTTTGCCTGGAAGTTGAAACGGCCAGATTTATCATTAATATTTGATATGTGAATAAACTTCGCTCTGATTGGATCGCTGTTATTCTTAGTTTAAATATGGAAAACAGCTTTGTTCTGATCGGCCATTGGCGATATCTCGGCAGCCAAACATTCATAGTGACGGATCCTTCGATATGGGGTATTACAATGTGAAGCAGAATACACCAAGCGTTGGATTGTTCGCCTACTAATAGGGAACGTGGGTGGACTTGAGAGTTGACGACTCACAAGCCCACTGGGGAGGCGACGTGTGAAATAAAAGAGAAGAGGTTATTTTGAGGGGATGGTGCTCCGCTCCCAGTCAGTCACTTCAACGTAACCGGCGCGCAGCTTTCATCTCTCACATTTTGGTAACAATAACAGCAAGCTTCAATATTTAATCCACAGTTACGTTATACATTATAAAAATAGTAAAGTATTGTTACAAAACACAACACATATATGCTTTTATATCCTGTACTTCCACGGCTTGGGGGCGGCCGGCCGGCCGCTCTACGGCTCAAAACCCTTCCAGCAGTGTGTGAAAGCTTAATGCCATATCCATTAAGCTTATGGCATTAAGCCATATGCATGCGCGGGGGCACACCACGGCAGAGACACTGTAGCCCAACTAACACAAAACACATAACACTTCAGGGAAGATGTATGTTTTCGAGTTGTAGGCATAGTTTGATGGCTAACTGCCCGCTGTAGTGTTAGAACTGGGCCAAGTTATTATGAATAAGTAAGTGGCAAATATGTTGAATGGCCACTGCATGGAATAAGGGTGCTTGGTAGGTATACAGTATAGTGGCGGAGGGCAGACTCATGCAAGAAAGTGTACGCACCAGTTTACATGGGCCATTGGGCTAGCTATTAGCCCTGCTCCAAAAACAACAACTGAGATGGTGAAAAACTGTTGAATGCTATAGTATCTCAACAAGTTAGTCCTTATTTTTTCCTCAGTCTTTGCATGTTTTTAGCATTTACCTTCAAACATATTTAATATACTAAAAAAAAAAAAAAAAAAAATGCAAAAATGACTTCACTGGGTCTTTAATTGGCATAACTACATCCCAGTGTCGGCGATTTCAAATCCACCCGTTTTTGTAAGCCTTTTGGTGTTCAAAGGCTACTGCATTCAAGAGACAAATTGCATAGATGTCAAACTTCAATCTGGTCTTGGACTCATTTTGACCTGTGGAACAGTGGAAAATTTGGGATTTTGATGGGATGGGACCTTAAAGGTTGGCTTTTGTGAATTCAGTAACGTTATAACAGGCAGCACAGTGGAGTAGTTGTTAACATGTCTGCCTGGTGTTGTTGTTTGTTTTCGTTGTTGATGTTGATGATGTTCTTGTTTGGTGTGGAGTCAGTGGGAAGTTCCTATTCAGTCATATGGTGGTTGCCTGTAATGTTGAGATTCTTGCACTCCAATTTTCTAGTCAAGTCTAACCTGCCGATTGCAATTTTGGCCTATTGCAAACTGTAATTGAAAGCACATGCAAACAATTTTGTAGCTTTGCTTTGATGGAAAATCCCCCACCAACTTGCAACAAAGTGCAGCATTTTAAAAAAAGCACAGCTATGAAATCCTAACCAGACGACTTGTTTCATTGGAAAGGATCCAAAAATTATTAACAATTACAATAACTATTGACAATTGCTAGGTGCAGCAATCTCAAACAGACTGGAGCTTCAAAATCAAATCACCATTTTCAACCCAAGTTTGGCCCATTCTTTAAACTGCAACTGCATTTGGAGTATTTGTTAACAGGTCGCAAAGCGGAGGTTTTAACACGAAAATCAGTGTGAAGTGTTTAGTATAGCCTATGCATATATCATGACCATCACAACAATGGCAGACTTCTGCAGAATTGTAAGTTCTTTTGATAACTCTTATCCAGCAAAGTGTACACTGTTAGACGTTTCATATGGTTTTTACAGTAACTTACTGGCAACAGTGTTTTACTTGAATTTACAGTAACTTGTGGGAAAAAAAGTAAGTTACTGTGAACTTGAATTATATTTTTTTTTAAAATAATTAAAAAGTGGGAGGTGAATCATCTGAACTGGATTCTGGTGTCATGCACCACTTGATACTGTACATCGTACTCATACACCAGCTGTGAATCATTATTTTCTCAATACTAGTTGATTAGCTTACCTGAAAGCAGAAATAGGCTCTTTTCTATAGACGTCTACAATGAGCTTCCTCCAATGGAAACATACTGCTTACTACCAAACCCACATGTACAGTATAGAATAGAAGCACGTACAACAACGGACCAGCACGCCCTGGTTTTTACACAGATCTTCAACAGATCTTTAGAACTGTGTAAAATCCCATCCTGCCTCAAACGATCCATCATCATCCCAGTCCCCAAGAAACCTGCAATTTCAGGACTGAAATTATATCAGTATCACCACACAAGTGGTACACTTTCATTGGTCAATGACTGACCACTTCTTTTTTTTTTTTTTCCATTTCCTAACTTTATATTTCATCATAGTGGCTGTTTGCTGTTATACTAGAATTGGCTCCAACTACCGGAGACAAATTCCTTGTGTTTCTTCTAACATACGTGGCCAATAAAGCTGATTCTGATTCGGAACAATGTTTTTCTGCAATGGTGCCACATTGTTAGTGTTCAGTATTTACACACAATAGATTTTTGTGATCATTCTCTTTCTAATATATACATGTATTACAATTTATGCTGCATGAAACATACCCATGCAGTAACACACTATAAACACAGTTACTATATATATATATATATATATATATATATATACGGAAAGTACGGAAAGTTTTCAGACCCCCTTAAATATTTCACTCTTTGTTATATTGCAGCCATTTGTTAAAATCATTTAAGTTCATTTTTTCCTCATTAATGTACACACAGCACCCCATATTGACAGAAAACAAACATAATTGTTGACATTTTTGCTGATTTATTAAAAAAGCAAAACTGTTGTCCATTTCTTCTGCTCATCCTTGAGATGGTTCTACACCTTCATTTGAAGTCCAGCTGTGTTTGATTATACTGATTGGACTTGATTAGGAAAGCCACACACCTGTCTATATAAGACCTTACAGCTCACAGTGCATGTCAGAGCAAATGAGAATCAAAGACATGATTTATTGGCACATGGCTAATTTTATTTATTATTTTTGTAATAGAGTATTGTCTGTTGTGTTCTTTACCATTAGTCTATATGTATTTTTTGATGTTATGGCAATACAGCATGTGTTTTTTAAATTTCCAATCAAATGCTGTCAACAAATTTAGAACATTATTTATGAATAGTACCTAGTAAAATTATACGCTGATATCTTAAGCATTTACGCAGGGTAGGCTCGCCCATTAGGCAATATACAGTAGGTGGATGCTAAGGGCGCCGTCGCTTCAGGAGACGCCACCAAATTTGGAAAAAAAAAAAAGGTGATTAAAACTCTTCATTACTTTTAACTCTTACAAATGGAAACCCTCACTCCCAATTCATATTTCTACGAATGACAATAGATGAGCAATATCCAAGAGAGTGTGACGTTTATTATTTTCTTGAGTCGTGCACGCTGCTAAGCTGGCAACCCACCACTACACTATGACGCAGAGTGCCGAGGCCACCTCAAAAAGCGTCCTAAAATTTGTTTTTGATTGCAAACAGCTTGGCTCTTTCATGCATTTGGGTCTTTTCTGCTTCCGTTCACTTTACTGTTTGGCTGAGGTCTTTGTCGTAATTCTTCATAAGGTATGTTGTTAATTCTCATATTTTATTTCTCCTTGTTGTGTCATTGTCCCCGCTCATCTTCCTCCCTCCATACCAGCCATCAGACTGCCGTTACTCACCCTAAGGTGCCTGCAGCCTCCAATTCACAGAACGTGATCACGTTCCAGAGAAATGCAAAGAATGCAGGCTTCCCATTGCCCATTTTTCAAGGCCCTGTTAATGCAAAAATGTTATTTTACAAGTAGATACCTTTTGACCAAGCACGTACACACACACACACACACTATGGATTTAAAACACGATTCGACTAGTTGACTTTAATATTCTGCAATGACGTTTGCATCTTGAAGTTGACTGTTAAATGTGTTTTTGACATGGACAACACAGACTGCTGTCCTTCTAAATTGTTTTATGAGCATTAGTGTTTTCTTTTACGCTTTGACTAAATGGAAGATAAAGCTTAACATAACGTAATGTAAAATGTAACAGCTGATTTGCTGCTTGTTGTTGATGTACTTGCTATTCTGTGTAAATTCTTTGTATGTGCTGTCCATTGTCAGTGATGATCAGTTGGGAAACTTCCTTTTCTAAGCAAACTAGTTCAAATTTCAGTTCACTGTTCACCAAAAATCAACTAGTGAACGGTGAATTAAGTTCACCATTTGAAAAATGAACTAGTTCACAGTTCTTTTTTTCCAAATATGTTGAAGGGAGGTGGCACGTTGGACTGGTTAACACATCCGCCTCACAGTGCTGAGGACCCGGCTTCAATCCCCGGCCCCGCCTGTGTGGAGTTTGCATGTTCTTCCCGTGCCTGCGTGAGTTTTCTCCGGGCACTCCCGTTTCCTCCCACATCGAAAAACCATGCATGATAGGTTAATTGAAGACTCTAAATTGGCCGTAGGTGTGAATGTGAGTGAGAATGGTTGTTTGTTTCTATGTGCCCTGCGATTGGCTGGCGACCAGTTCAGGGTGTACCCCACCTCTCGCCCAAAGATAGCTGGGAGAGGCTCCATCACGCCCGGGACCCTAGTGAGGAGAAGCGGTACAGAAAATGGATGGATGGATGTTGAAGGCACGTATATAGTGTGTTCATCTGGGTTTTGTCCTGGAAGCCCATAAGAAAACCTGGCACTCTTGAATGAAAATGAACTATAGTTCAAAAAGTGCTCACAGATGCTTGAAAGAGTGCATTCTCAGTAACGTTCATCAAGCAGAAATGAACTACGGCCAGTTCACATACACACAAAATATGAACTACTTCATGAACTTTCATTCATTGAACTCATTCAGGTACAACACTGGTGATGATAGATTATTGCCAGGAATGCACATAACAATTTTGGTCTGATTCTCAAAGGAGCACCTGAGGTTGTTGCTTGGTGCGCTTTGTTTTTTTGTTTTGTTTGTTTTTTTGTTTTTTTTTACACGACACACCAACATCTTCACATGAATTTCAGGACTTGTGGGACTATTAGCTGATTTCTGTAGGGCAGCGGTGCCCAACGTTTTTTGCACCACAGACCAGTTTCTCATGGAGACATATTTTGACGGAGCAGCGTAGAAACAATTAAAAACAAACAATAAGCATTACGCTGACTGTAGTTGTTTTAATTAGTGGGAGCCTTGTGGCACGCACCTCTTCGGCTTGCCGCTGTGCACCGAAACCGAGACGCCCACGAAGCCCGCCATCTCGTCAGCGCTCAACCACTGAGTTGTACTGTTTGCAGCGGAGCTTCTCGTGAAGCACGTGCTCGTGACTGAGCTCAGCTGAAATGAGAATGGAACGAATCAGTTCTTGACTGTTATTCCATTCAGCACATTCACCCCAAAGATTTGATTTTTCAATGATTCAAACGAGTCGTTCGAAAACTGCTCTGTTAAAAAAAGAAAAGAAAAAAGATTTGGTTTTGTTCACTCTGTGCGGCCCATAAAATGTTTGGTATGCAATTTCACAGTTACACAATTGAATCTGGTGCTATTTTAATAGTTTTAGTGAGCATGCACACCACTGATGATCGCAAAACCTTCCCTCCTCCTGTGATTTTTTTCAAGTAATAATACTTTAGCAACAATGGCGTTCTATTAGGTGAATTGGTGTTAAAGTTCTAGAATTTCAGACTTTCTGCCAGTCCGTAAAGGTGTCTGAATGTGATTGGATACGCGAATCGGGCGGTGGGGGCGAGTGCAACCGGGGAGAGGAGCGCTTATGTGGAGGCAGAAGGCAGACAGTTGAGCAGACAACTATTTGAATGTTTTTGTTGTTATTGTGTTTACAGCTGACAGTAACCGTTCATTGTCTCACCAAACAGGCTGTTGATCAACCACTTCTCGTCCTTTTGCATTGTCTGAGAAGACGCTACTGTACTGACAAAATATGAATGATGTTTTCAGTTACTAGTCGACGTCAAAGTCATGCAATCCTGAGCACACGCTCGCACAGATGCTCTCTTCACTCTGGAAAAAAAACCACACGAAGAATGAAAGGGGAGCGCTCACCAGACAGAAGCGAGTTAGCAGCAAAATAAAACTTGAACAAGGGAGAAAAAACATGAAAGAAGGCTGCATGGATGTGTTGCAACCTGTAGACTTTTGTAAAGCGAAGCTGCTTTAACAATGCCTGTTGTATTAAGCGACGCTGACGTTGCCAAACTTGGAGATTGTTTGTTGCTGACCCTATGTGAAATACACACACACACACACACACACACACGGCTAAACAAAAGTGAGTCGCAGCACCCCGACACAACACGCCACATGTCCACACACACCATATTTAGCACTCAGGTTTACAAAGGGGATCGTGGCAGTAAGCAACAGTATCATTTTAAAATACAGGGTGTTCAAAAATGAATTCTCATTTTCTAGTCTAATAAAATAGCCAATTAGGGTTCAAATGATCTTAGATTTTAACAAGGTGTATAAAAACAAACTGTTTAACGTTAAATTTAAGTTTACATTTAATGTTTTACTTTCTATTTTTTAGGGTGAAAAAAGATATTCACCTGTGATGAAAATGCATTTTGCGTATTTGAATATGCTCAAAAACAATTAAAACAGGAGGGCAGAATGCATTTCATCCATCCATCCATCCATCCATCCATTTTCTTCCACTTGACTATATTCATAATTTATAATGTGCCTGTGGATGAAAAAACAAAGCTTGTTTACCCATCACACGTTCAAATGTCAGCTCGCCCAAGTCCTCCCATTAGATATCTGCTTCTTCCTTGACTATTAATCTATCTTCATGGTTCAATAAATGTGATAAAGTGTTCACCACAGTATCCACTCAGAGCTGTGCGTGTCCGATTTGCAATATAGCTGTACAATGAATGAATGGCAGGCTGATTGATGTACACTCGCCAGTCACGGACCACAACTACCCGGTCAAACGTGACCTTGTCTTTGATAGAAATAGTGATGCCAACTCAAAGGACGTGTTTATTTTACCTGATGACTCTAGTGAATACAATCAGCGGTGAAAATGAAAGTAGCTCTTTATACTACACTCTGGGGCGGCACAATTAATCGAATTTGAATCCTGATCGCAATTTTGGCTGCCACAATTAAATAAGCCTGATCGTCGGCGACTTTCTACATTTAAAATGCAAGCACTGCTGCATATGAAAAGTGCTTCATTTGCAGAAGTGCCCGCCATTAACAATCGTTGTCGTGGCTGGCTTGACTTCAACTTTTCAGCTGGCCTGACCGCAATGAAAAAACGCCGGGACTTAATAGAGAGTGAAATCGCAATGAAAATGAACGGGCGCCAGAGCTTTCTAACCAATCAATATATGGAGAGGGCATTCATTTCTGTACTAACAGCTGGGCCGTATGCAGTGGTTCTGCCGCTGTGAAACAGCTTTATGAAGAATATGTTACACAAGCATTTACTAAGGTTCAGCAACACAATGGAAGAGAATTGGATCAATAAATCAATGAGCTGAATTGATAAGGATATTGCTGCAATATGCTCATAAATTAAAGTTTAGGTTTTTATTACAACAATTATGAATCAGAATCATCTTTATTTGCCAAGTATGTCCAAAAAACATACAAGCAATTTGTCTCCGGTAGTTGGAGCCGCTCTAGTATGACAACAGACAGTCAATTGACAGAGAACACTTTGGAGACATAAAGCCATTGACCAAAAAAATAAAACAGTCACTGAGCAGTAAAGGGTTGCTAGTTATCTGGTAATGCCGGTACATTTTTACATGGCATATTGCACTGAAAACAATACATTTAGGAACAAAAATGTCATGTTTTTTTCATTTAATTAAATATGCATTATAAGCGTAAAAAGAGAAATGACATAATAGTTAAAACAATATTGGCACATTTTACGTTTACCCTCTGTAACATATGGGAAAACAATTTTTTTCTCAAACACTAAAAATAGATTGGTTAGTTACCCATTGTTTTCTGCTTGGCAACATGCTGTTCATCTGCATGACTGCACCTTCCAGATTTCAGTTTTATACTGAATTATATTAACTGTAATTCATTTATTGAATTTCAATTTAGTATGTTGTTGCTGAACGATAAATCGTTGGTAAAACAAAAAGCACATCAGCCAGTTACAAAGTACATACTGTATTATTGCTGATAGGTAGCCTAACTTGCTGGATATTTTATACTAATTTTATTTTATACGATATCTATTTTACACTAATTTTGGACTCTCACTAATTTTTTTAAACATTAAAGGGCCAGTGAGGAGGTGGTGAAAGTGTGCAAGTTTGCACTTTTTGCTCTTTACACGACAAGAAGAGGTTGGGGGCGGTGGTGCAGGAGTGTCGTGCGACTGGCGTGACGCCCGCTGGCACTGTGCCCACATCTCCGGCTGCTGCGGTGCGCCGTGTCATGGCTGGGACTCCCTGCCAGGGCTTTCCCCAGAACTGCCCCTAGACATACACATGCATACATAGACACACACACACACATACAATGCTTCCCCATGTGTCAACATTTATTTCGAATGATGTAATGATGTGTGTCATGCACATGGTTAGTTTAGCATGTTACTTCTGATTTAAAGAGAATTAAACAGCATGGTTAATTGTTATAAATAACGAAAGAGCACTAATATTGTGGTACAATTGCCACCCTGCATTTTTCATTTTGTGCAAATTATTAATTATCTGATGTACAGTGGATATAAAAAGTGTACACACCCCTGTTCAAATGCCAGGTTTTTGTTATATACATAAAAAAATGGGACTTAATAACCTTTTCACCAATATTGGGACCTATAACCTATAGAACTCAATTGTAAAAAATGAAATCTTTTAATGGGAAAAAAGTAAAATAACCCTCAAACTAATACTTTGTTGCAGCAACTTTTTATTTATAATTATTATTATTTTTTTTTACGGTATCAACACTAAAATCACAGCATAAACACTTAACACACTTGTATACATTAGACACAGAAGTACAGCATATCATGAAGTCAGTTCCTTGCAATTCCAAAGCACTAACTGAATGACCACACTCATGAGCCAATTGGTTAAACACAGCCATCAGGTGCACGCCCACATGATTGCTTAATTGTAGACACACCAATCAGGTTTAAGCACAATAAAATGCAGCAGGTGAGTTCACCTGTCCTCAACCAAAATGGAAGAAGAGATGTTAATTTCCGTACTGTACAGCGGCACCTCGATTTAACGGACTAAAAGGTGTGGTGGGGGTGTATGGGTGGGTCATCCGTTACAGCCGATTGTCCGTTATAGTGAAGCACCTTTTTTTGTGGCCATATGCACCCATAACTGTGCACAGTACAACATTGCAGTACAAACCTTTTGTAAATAAATATAAAAAAGCTTAAAAATGTAAATTGAAAAGTTTTACATTTTACCCAAACTTACCACGCTGGTGTGCTTGGTGGTAACAGTCAGTAGTGGCAAGTCGAGGCGGGTCGCTTTCATTAGCCGCTAGGAATTAGTGTGTTTCCTCTTTCCAATTTAACATTAAGATTAGATGCCATAGACGAACGGCTTGACATAAATACTGTTACTGTACCAAAAATAGAATGTTCCAGACTCCAGTACAGCTCCAGAGACATCTCTTAAAGTAAAAAGAAATCGCCGCCATCACGCCACGGTGCACTCTCTCTACGCAGAGCCCTTTGCGACAATAGATAGAACTCCTGCCATCGTGCCGCCACGTCAATGCATTGCCTGGAAATGTCGCCACGTTCAACATGGCCACCACATGTCAATGCATTGTCTTTGATGGAAATTCACCACATTCAACATGGCCACCACATGTCAGTGAATTGTCTTTGATGGAATGTCACCACATTCAACATGGGCGCCACATAGGCATGGGCAACGTCTGTTGGCTGTATCTTATCTTATTGTATATTTGTGAGCTGGAAATACCTGTGTAGACAACAGTGACCAATTCTGGAACTAACAGATTTTGTCAACGCGTTTCAGGTGACAACTGGAAACTATTTTTGGACACAAGTAGTGCCCAGATGGTATTTTTCTTTTTAGTACTGTAATTGTAACCTGTGTTTGTCTGATATTTGCTGATCTTACAGTCTTATGCACATTACTGTAGTAGCATGAAAACTGAGACGTTTTGTTGTGGTTCTCCATGTTGACTGGTTTGGGTATATGGAAAGAAATGAATTAGCTTTTCATGAGTCTGCAGTATTGGTCTTGTCTAGTGTTTGGTGAATTTATGTATTGTATATTTGCACTTTCTCTGTGTACTTCACTTCCAGTACTCGAATCACTGAGAAGTCGAATAGCTAAAAGTGTTTTAGGTTAACAGCAGCAGTGTGTAAATGGTTCAAACAAAATAATGTCATATGAAACGTGTATTTCATATGGTAACTAAATAATTTTTTTTACAAATTTGTTTACAGTTTTTACGAGTGATTCATTTTGCTAAGAATCTGAGGTGTTCTGCTACTTGGGTGTGTGGTTGTGTGGATTGTGTGTAGTGTTTTGACAAAATGAGCCCTGTTTTCACGATCATGTTTTGAAATTGAAACTGTATTACAGCACTCAGACATTTTGGGTAGTAGACCATCAGTGTGGCACATCTTTCTGTGCCGTATTTGTCCACTCTTCTTTACAAAAACACCCAATATCTGTCAGCAAGTTCAGACCACCCCACAGATGTCCTATAGACCTGTTCATAATCCCCTCCACCATGACGAAGACCCCAGTTCGAGCTGAAGAAAAACAGGACTTGCCAGAAATTCCTACATTACTTTCAGTGAGGCTGTCGGCATGGCCAGTTTTCTTCTCGTCTCTTGTCATCCATTTTGGAGGGAGTTTTTGATAATGTCACTGTTGTGCCGTATTTTCTCCACTCGATGATGTTCCATGGTGTATTAAATGGCTAGGAAATTATTTTCTACCCTTCTCCTGATGGTTACCTTGAATCAGTGATATCCCTCTGATGCTGTGGAAGCTCTCTGAGGACCAGGGCTTGTGCCTTAAAATGTAACTCACAAATTTTTAGGACAACGACAATAAACTTTTTTCAGCGTTACTCACACTTTAAAATGGTGGCAGGTGTGTGCTGACGCCCGTTTAGTATACATTTGATTTTTAATTCTGAACATATTGTAGTCACATTATCAGTAATAAAAGGGTACGCACACCTTTACCAGTGATTTTTATATCCGTTTCTAAATTTTTTATTTTTTTTTCAATGAGATTTTACAGGTTATAGGTAAGATTAATAATAGAAAAAGTTGTCAAATGATTTATTTGTTTAAAATTTTAAAAGCACAAAAATCTGGTATTTAGACATTTTATATCCACTGTATTATATTGAGTCAATGATGGTGTAGTGGTACACTCGCCTGACTTTGGTGCAGGCAGCGTGGGTTCAGTTCCCACTCAGTGACGGTGTGAATGTGAGTGCCAATGGTTGTCCGTGTCTATATGTGCCCTGTGACTGACTGGCGACCAGTTCAGGGTGTCGTCAGCCTCTCGCCCGAAGTCAGCTGGGATAGGCTCCAGCCTCCCGCGACCCTAACCAGGATAAGTGGTGTTGAAAATGGATGGATGGATGTATTATATTGTTACTGTACCATTGTATTTGTATTTCAAATTCTAAGTTCAAACCTATTTTATGATTCACTATGTAAGCTTTATGTCGCTGAAATCCCAACATGGTCAAAGATCATGCAATAACATTTGCTTTCTTCTAAGCTAAGGCTGAGATTTTAACAGAAGTAGGGAAAATAAACGATATTTATTTTTATTGGTTTGTTTTAGTGCATGTATTTCAGGGTGCATTAAAAGGTATTACATTGTATTTTACAAGATATTGACTTATCTACTTGTCTGGTTGTGTTGAAAGGTTTATCTGATAAAGTTGGTACTAAAATCTTACAAGAAGCAGCTGTGTCATATTTATTTGTTCTTGAATCAGCTGTACACTGTTGACGTAGTGGGTTAAATCAACTTTAAGTTCAGTAACTTCATCAGTAGGGAAACAACGTCAGTTAAGGGTCCCTTTGGGTCGCAGCAGCGGGCTGACATCAGGAAGCCGGTGGCGGCCAGTGGCGGAAGTGTCCCACTGTGACAGTTTGACGTGCCACGTCTCAGGCAGACCACAGGGTGGTAGACTAACTTTAGCCAGAACGGTTTTAGTGGCCACATCCCATGTCGACCGGTAGGAAGGCTATAAAGAGGTTGACGAGGAACAGCCACACACTCTTCCTCTTGGGTGCCACCACTCTGTGTGCAGAGCAACACCCGGGGTCAGAGGATGCAAGTGGGAGAGGAAGTGAAACCTTGCTGAGGAGGGGGCTACATTGTTGGATTGAATACAGATACCTCTGTGCACTGCAGACTTCCTATCTTTAACAACAGTACTCATGGCATTTCAACAATGATCAGAACAGTAATATTGTCATAGGTATACAACTAGCGACAGTAATTTTTATTATGCTTTCTTGCTATGCAAAGGCTATGTTTTGATGTACATGTTTTCCTTTAAATGATGAAGGAACAGTATAGTAATTACTATAAATCTGAATATTTCACCTTCTAATGCAGTGATACTGTTTGAGAGATGCAGCAGCCTCTGTCTCTAAAACAGCCTGTTCTCATAAGAATATAGCAGGATTTCCTACAAAAAGGAATAAAACAGTAGAAGTTAGATTAGTGTCAATGGTTGAATTTTGAAACACATTTTCCCAAATAAAAATAACCTATTCCAGGGTCAAACAGGGTCAAAAACATTTAACTGTGCAGTCAACATTTTGAGTAACAGTAACTGTCACGGTACGAAGTCGTATGTGAATTGAATTGGACCCAAGAGCAGACTGAGTAGATTTTAGAATGGTTTATTGCAGATTGGCTCTGGGAAGCATCTCCAAGGCGAGATGGTGGACCGTCAGGACAAGGAGTGAGCAGGAAGCAGGAACGTGCGCAGGTGAGGAAGCTTGGCAGCGTGGCTGGAGCAGACAGCGAAGGCACGGGAGCAACACTGGAGACGGAAGAGAACAAGGTCGGGTGAGTACAGATACGGATCGTCTGATAGTTACTTGTATTCCACAAAACCTGGAAGTACGAGCGTCGGCCAGTGAGTCACAGACAAGTGATAATACTCAGGCGAAGGTTTGCTGGACTTGGCAGGCTTAAATGCAGGCTGTAATCACTGCTGCTTGAAGACAGGTGATGCTGATTGCTGGGAAAACAGAGGGGGAGAGGGAGAGACAAGGCGCAAGGTGCCACCCAGGCTCCAAAAGAGGACCCCACCCAATCAATCGAGGGGCGGGATCAGGCCCAGGGGTCCACCCGAGAGCAGCCCGGCGGACGGGACACGTACCACACCGAGGGACCCGGGGCGGGCCGGTGGGGGCGACCCCTACAGACAACCCTCCCACCCCACCCAGGGAGTTTTAATTGAACAGAGGTGGAATTGATGAGTTCGGTGATAGGTAATGGACCAATGTAGCGAGGGGCGAGCTTACAGGACTCCGATTGGAGTGGGAGGTCACAGGAGAAGAGCCAACCCATCTGACCCACCTTGCATTCCGGAGAGGGGATCAATGAAGATCCGCCAACCGCTTGTTCTTCTCCGTAGACCGAGTTAGAGCAGCCTTGACTTTCTTCCACACAGATTGGACTCGCTGAAGGTGCTCCCTCACCGCGGGAAATGCCACTGCATGCTCCTGGTCTTTAAACAAAGGAGGTTGGAAACCGTAACATGCCATAATGGGATTCATACCTGTGGCGGAGCTGGTGAGGGAGTTGTGGCGATATTCCACCCACGAGAGGAAGGTGCACCGGGAGGCAGGATGGCGAGCAGCGACGCAGTGAAGAGTGGATTCCAGGTTTTGATTTTCCCCTCTCCGGCAATGGGTAAGGGGCGCAGCAGACCAGCTAGGGGTTGATGTTCAGCCTGAACTCTGGCACAGACGGAGCAGGCTAGGACAAACTGTCGGGTGTCTTTGACTAGGCTGGGCCACCAGAAATTTTGCTGGATGAAATGGATGGTGCGGGTGATGCCGGGATTACAGGTGAGCTTGGAGTTGTGGGCCCACTGAAGGACGTCAGAGCGTGTGGAATCGGGTACGAACAGTCAGTTAAGAGGTCCTGTCTTGGGATCCGAGTGAGTCTTCTGAGCCTCTTTAACCACCTGTTCCATCTTCCAAGTGGCTGCTCCCACGAAGCATGAGGAAGGGAGGATGGATTCTGGTTCATTTGGACTGGAGGGGGGTGCAGGGCATTAAGCTTGCCATTGCGTGAACCAGGGCGGAAGGAGAGGCAGAAATTGAACCGGCTGAGAAATAAAGCCCAGGGATCTTGCCGGAGATTAAGCCCCTTGGCGGAACAGAGATAAGTGTAAGGGTGCCCTCCAACCAGTGTCTGCACTCATCCAGGGCCCAAACGATGGCTAGCAGCTCACAGTTCGCGACGTCATAACTTTGCTCGGATGTGCAAAGGCGACGGGAGAAGAATGCACAGGGATGTAGTTCTTGGGAAACTGGGTCCTGCTGGGATAGAATGGCTCCTGCTCCCGTGTCAGAGGCGTCAACCGCCACCACGAACTGGAGGGAGGGGTTAGGGTATCGTAGGATGGGGGCACTGGTGAACAGTTCTTTGAGGCGTTTGAATAGAAAGGGGAGCTGGTGGAGGCGAGACTGGTGAGCGGTATGGCAACCTTGCTGTATTCACGGATGAAGCAGCGGTAGAAATTGCTAAGCCTAGGAAAAGTTGTAGCTCTTTGCGGGTGGAGGGAATGGGCCAGTTGACGACTGCTTGGATCTTTGCCGGGTCTGGTTGTAACTGTCCTTTGGCGATGATATAGCCCAGGAAGTGTACGGAGGAGAGGTGGAATTCTCGCTTTTCCGGTTTGACATACAGGCGGTTCTCAAGGAGACGCTGGAGGACATGACTGCGGTGTTCTTCGGGGGAGCGGTAGAAAATGAGAATGTCTTCTAAATATATGAAGACGAACCGGTTGAACATGTCTCGGAGGACGTCATTTATGAAGGTTTGGAAAATGGCAGGGGGGTTGGTTAATCCAAACAGCATGACCAAGTATACGAAGTGTCCGAGGTGGGTGTTGAAGGCAGTTTTCCATTCGTCCCCCTCTCTAATGCAGATAAGACCGTATTCCACCGGTCCAACTTTGTGAATACCTATAATCGAAGGAGGGATCGATGTGGGGCAGCTGGGCTTTATTTTTTACTGTAATGTCATTAAGACCGGGGAAGTTGATGCAGGGGCGGAGAGGGCTATCTTTTTTTTCAACGAAAAATAAGCCAGCTCCCAGGGGCGAAGAAGAGGGCCGGATGAGTCTGTCGGCAAGGGAGTCGCGGATATAATTTTCCATCGCCTCTTTTTCAGGACGGGAAAGATTAAAGAGATGGCTGGAAGGAAGAGGGGCTCCCGGCAAGAGGTCAATGGCTCAGTCATAGGGGTGGAGAGATGGCTAGGTCCTTACTGAAAACGGGGGAGATGTCATGATATTCTTCAGGTACCTGGGAGTGGACGGTTGGAGTAGCTGGCGGCTCAGATGAGGTGGAGGTCGGGATGGCCGAAAGAAGGCAGTGGGAATGGCAGAAGTGACTCCAACAGGTGATAGACAGGCGGGTCCAATCTATGTGTTTTTTGAGCCAAGGTATGCCAAGGACTAAGGGAGTTTCCGGGGTAGGAATCACAAATAGCTGGAGGGTTTCACGATGATTACCAGAAATAAGCAGGGTGAAGGGTGCAGTTTGGTGGGAGACGAGTCACCCGTCCAGGGCCGTAACCTTCTTAGGGAATGGGAGAGGCTCGAGGGGAAGCTGGAGCTGACACGCCCAGCCCTCATGAATAAAATTGTCATCAGCGCCAGAGTCGATGAGGGCTGTGACTGGTGTGTTGTGAACGGGACCAAGAATAAATGCGGGAACAGTCATACGGGAGGGAGAGCTTGGGGAGGTGTTGGTTTGGCTCACCACGGCGCTCTCGGGTCATGGTGAGCCTGGTCTTTTGGGCGGCGGGATCAATTGGCTATGAAGTCCACAATTGGCTGATTGTCCACAATAAATACATAATCGCTAAGAGAAGCGCCCCTGCCGTTCCAGGGGGTCTAACCGGCCGGGTCTTGCCTAGTTGCATAGGCTCCTCTACTGAAGAGGAGGCGGCACGGGGTTTAGTGAGCAGCGGAGTGGTTGGAGACGGAGCAGAGCACCGCATGTTTTTTCTTTGCTCACAAGCACTCTTGGAGGCGGTTGTCAAGTTTGATGGCTACTGATATTAAATTCTCGAGGGAGGTGGGTTCGTCTTTTGTCGCGAGGTCGTCCTTGAGTTTTTCTGACAATCCCTTAAAAAACATTCCCCTTAAGGCTGCGTCGTCCCACCCACATTCACTTGCAAGTATCCGGAAATCAATAGAGTAGGAAGCCACGGAACTTTTCTTAACAGACTTTGTCGTGGCTGCTCCGTTTTTGGAATAAGTGACTAAAATTGCAGTGTCCCTCCGGAAGGAAGACAAAATGCATTGAAAATATACATGTGTATTCTAATGTTCTCATATGTGTGCGCATTGCAATGTGTAGTTGTAAAAAGACAGCCTTGCTGTACGTCAAAGGATCACTGCCAATGGTGGACCTCCTTCCCCCTTTTAGGTGGCTGCTCCTGTTCAATGGGTTCACTAAAGCTTGACCTCTCGCCAGTCATAATAGACTTATTGCACTGCTGCAAAGACCCTTGACTCCACCACTACACACAACTACTGTTTTGCCTCCTTTTTATGCTTTTTCCTATTGCCACTGTTGTTCACAAGCTTCAGGTCCACTAGTCCATGTGCATATGTTTTGAATTTAATCCAAACTCACTAAGGCTACCTTTTTGTCGATCCATCCATCTTCTAGTGGTGAGGAAAGAGGGCAGCGGTGCAAAAGGAAGCTCCATTTCATCGCCAAAATGTTATGTCCACTAATGCATGGAAAACAACTGGATGCTCACAAGAAAATTATTCATCATAGAACTCAAGTTGTACGATCTAACCTGCATCAACATCACGACACTTGACGCAGTACGACATACGGTCGTACGATGCTACAATCGTGAAAATATTTTGCCAAAAATGAGACCTGTATTATGGTCACATGCAAAATGCGCAAGTCTATAGACTATCCTCAAATACAATAAAATCACAAGTGAATAGAAATAGTGAAACAGAGAAATGCTTAATTTTTTTCTCGCGTCTTACAACATGGTAACACAATGCCAAAGAAGTTAGAACACGTTTCAACCTCAAAGTAAATTTTCCAACAAGTTCGATTTTCTTAAATTTGCCATTTGAATGTTTAATTTTCAAACAGTTTTTGTCACCGAGGAAACGCACACAATTTGGAGATGGAAGCTTTTTATTGGACAGCAACATTATGTAGAATTAAATGAATGTGCTTAAGCTAGCATGTTTGTGCAGCACATTCGCCTTCTGAGAGGAACTACACAACCCCCACCCCCTTGCTCTCCACTACTCCACCACCACCGACCCCTCCGCCGCCCCCTTGCCTGACTACCCCTCCTCACAAGAGCGGCTGTTGTCACCTAAACTCCACAGCCTCTGTATTTAGGCTCTTCATAAAGTTTAGTCGAGCAGCGCCCGTCCCCTCACTGAGCCAGCATTTAGCCGACATCGTTTAGCTTGCGTCAACCTGCTGCAGTTGTTCCGACGATGATCCACATTACAAAGCATCCAACAAACATTTCGCTCGCCTTCTCACATGCATATGGCCACGGCCGGCATCAGAGGGGTTAATAGCAGTCACTCAGCATGCGGGAGCCGTGGCGGGCGGGCAGGCAGTGCAGTGCAGAGGATGACCTCTGACCCTGCTGGAAAGGAATGTGGAAGCTCTTTCATCCAGGACAGAAACCAAAGACACCCAGGCGGAAAGTGGCGGTTCAATGCTGCTTTCAGCCTTCCTGATTAGGGGAAGTGAGCGGCACTTCCAGCAACCGTACGTACGCGGGCGGCGAAGACATTTTGGAAGCAAAGTTCCCGGTCCGGCTTTTGTGATGAGCGCAGTGAGGCTTGTGCAATTAGACGATGGGAATGCTTGCAATTGTGTTATTTGTGCTGAAGCTCTTAAACCATCTGTGCTTAGATGCTATTATTACTGCCATGCCAACACAATGCCAACACAAATGTATGTAAATAATGAAGTAAACTCAAACCAAGTTTATTTGACATTTATTTTCATTTCTGGATGAAAATCACAGCTCCAAGATTTTTTTGAAATTATTATTATTATTTTTTTTTTTATACACTTCTATGCTTCTTACTTTTTGCACTACATTGTTATTTCTGGTTGTTTGTTGTCTAGCAGTATTACACAGAAATTTACAAACCGATTTTTACTAAACATTATTGAGAGATGGCGTATTACATTAGAAGAATCTACTAAATTTTAGTGAAGATCTGGGTGAAGGATACTTTTGCACCTCATTGTCAAGGTTTGTCCTCCTTTACCTGTGGACAATACATTGAACTTAATGACAGTACTGTTGGACGGTATCTATGAAAAGTGTATTATGTGATGATAATCCAATTCCGGGTTGTTGTGTTGTGGGGTATTTGTAACAAACAAACAAGTGGTGGCCTGTAATTGAATATGGGATCGGTATATGTGTATGGTCTTCACCTTGAATCTCTAAGAGGAAAAACCATTCATTGCAGATTTAGGACTTCAATGCTGTCACATTTATACAAATAAATAAGACATTGTTGCAGCATAATATTATCATTCCAGAACGTTGCTAGGGTTGGAAACTAGAACGTTGCTTCAAGTCGGGGTTCCAACTTGGTAGAGTTGAGCATCTGAACGTGTGTGTGTGTGTGTGTGCGCATGTGTTTGTATGATGCTGCACGAGCCCAACTATGTGTGCTGCATGTCGCTGTTGTGCGGGCGGTGCAACACGGCATGATTCAGGGCAGGAATGTGCGACGTGGGTAGGCTGCAACAATGGAGCCGGGCTCCCTGAGGGTGGTCAATGGGATGGGTGTCACCCCCCTGCATCGCCCCTGCTGGGTGATGATCACCGCACAATGCTACAGCTGTCAGGTCCTCTTAACCACCACTGTAAACACATACACACACTCACAGGAGAGCACACACGTGACATATGTGACATAACATTTGCAACACACAAAATTACATTTTAATATCTCACAGTAGTTATCCTGTGTGTGTTCGTGTGTGCGTGTGTGTTACATGTTGTGTGTACAGTGGTGCCTTTAGATACAAGTTTAATTCATGCCGTGACCACGTTCATAACTCAAAGCACTCGTATCTGAAATGATCTTTCCCCATTGAAATGAATGGACATGGCATTAATCTGTTCCAGCCTCCAAAAAGAAAATCAACAAAAAATGGAATGTATTTTTTAATAGGAAAAAAAACACTTTATAATATTTTTATGTATAAAAAATTAAACACTTTGTGCCACATTTCTTTAATTCAATGGACATAGTGCTGCTCCTTCAGGTGTGCACACAGAGACAAACTTGAAGAAGAGTTTTACAAGTGACTCAGTAAGCTGCAGTAATTTCATCCATCCATTTTCTGAGCCGCTTCTCCTCACTAGGGTTGCCAGCCAATCGCAGGGCACATACAAACAAACAACCATTCGCACTCACAGTCACACCTACGGGCAATTTAGAGTCTCCAATTCATGCATGTTTTTGGGATGTGGGAGGAAACAGGAGTGCCCGGAGAAAGCCCACGCAGGCACCGGGAGAACATGCAAACTCCACACAGGCGGGGCCGGGATTGAACCCCGGTCCTCAGAACTGTGAGGCTGACGCTCTAACCAGTCAGACACCGTACCGCAAGCTGCAGTAATATTAAGCATTTTTGCTTATCTGTCATCATGCGGTGCTTCAATGGGGTTGATAGTATTTCGGTTTCAGTTAGCTGTTGTTGTCTTATAATTTTGTACAGGAATGAAGAATTTCAAATTGAATTCACCTTTTTATCCCCAAATCACACTGGGCTTCTCTGAAAAGTCCGAAATTGAAACAAGCATAACATTCAACCATGAAAACATCTTTTTACTGTAACAAAACAAAACAAACAAAAATTTGACATCTCAATCAAGAAAAAATTATGTCCTACACATGTTTTTGCTTTTTCAATTAATGGATACCCACTGTATATAAATAGTATTCCACACCATATACTGTACATGTGTGCGTGTGTGTGTTGTGGGTACAGGTATGCACTTTGCACTTTGCACCAAAGCAGTCACAGTCACACTGCATCCATATATATATCAGTGTTTGTGCGTGTGTGTGTGTTGTGTTGTGTACACCAACATGTGGTGCTCACAGAGATATAAGGACGCATTTATGTACACATTAACATCCGACGCATCTGTGAAAACACTTGCAGCAAATTCCACCCTGTTAGCTGTCATTCAACTTGGTGACCTCTTACACAGAAAGTGTGTGTGTGTGTGTGTGTGTGTGTGTGTGAGTGCCTGTGTGCGTTCTGCACCACATGGGTATACACACCTCCAAGTACATGCTCTGGAGTCACGTGACCCTGCCGTTGTTGTGTCCGCTCAACCTTGGACTTCGCTGCCGTGTTAGTTGGTGGCAGAGGTCACAGAGGTCACCTGGGGTGCATAAAGGAATGTGTAATCTGAGGGGTTGACGGTTGGTGGGGTTAAAGGTGGACTGCTAAACTGTGGGGCGAGTTGTGTTTTTATTTGACCTCAAAGTGTGCAAGTGTCCATTTTGTGTTGAATTTGGGGTTGACGTTGTCTACCCGAATGCCAGGAGTGTTTTTTTAAGTGTTCCAGCATCCTCATCCACTTTCATGACAAGTACATACATGTACATACACACACACACATGCACGATCACACTTCAGAACAGGAGGATGTTATGTTTGGTCCTAATGTAGTGTCATGGCCATGACAAGACTTTCGGTAACCTCGTCACACTTGTCATGTAGCGCCCTCTAGTGAGTGGAAGTAGCTCATCCGTAAAGGACTTGCTGCAGACACTCATGACAACGACCCGTAGTTGCTAGAGAGATGCTAGACTGCATCCTGACTAAGGGTGCATAGGGGTGTAAAACCTACTGTAAATTTCCCAAGGGTAGTATACCAAGGGAAGTTAAACTGGTACATTTTGGAACTGTCACACTCAAGCATTAATATAACATTTTGTTTAGTCATAAGCAGACATCCGTCCAAATTAATACAACTAAACAGCATGCCAATTCAACAGATTCGTTTTTAAGTAGAACTTTATCAAGTTTTTATTATTATATTGAAAAATCCATTATTTAAATGAAGAATTATAACATGAATGTTGAGGTAAATATTACGCATCCTTCTCAAACCAATCCATTTTAAAATGAACAAAAATGCCACTTCCATCCAAAATACCAAAGATGTCCCATTCATGTTAAAAGAAAAGAGCTCCTCTCCTAAAAAGTCTAGATTCTAGAAATTATCTGCACATGTGATGGAGTAATGCTATGTGCAGAGTTGGGTAGTAATATGCTAAATTTACTCCGTTACATTTACTCAAGTAACATTTTGGAAAAAAATTGTACTTGTGAGAGTATTTTTAATGAAGTATACCTAGACTTTCATTTTTGACTTCTGCATCAGGCGCCGTTGCTACACTCAAATGTTACCACTGATATTTGATTCAAGTTCACAAATCAAAGGACACAAGGTCCTCTATTAGGCTTCGCGGGCCAATCAAAGTGAGTCGTGACAGCCGTGCGCGACTACATTACAGACTACAAAAAACAACAGCTTTAACATGCCTGGCCTGTCTCCCATTGAAAATGTGTGGCGCATTATGAAGCGTAACGGAGACCCCAGACTGTTGAACAGCTGAAGCTGTACATCAAGCAAGAATGGCAAAGAATTCCACCTACAAAGCTTCAACAATTAGTGTCCTCAGTTCCCAAACGTTTATTGAATGTTGTTAAAAGAAAAGGTGATGTAACACAGTGGTAAACATGACCCTGTCCCAGCTTTTTTGGAACGTGTTGCAGCCATAAAATTCTAAGTTAATGATTATTTGCTAAAAACAATCAAGTTTATCTGTTTGAACATTAAATATCTTGTCTTTGTAGTGTATTCAATTAAATATAGGTTGAACATGATTTGAAAATCATTGCATTCTGTTTTTATTTGTTTTACACAATGTCCCAACTTCATTGGAACTGGGGTTGTAGAAACAATATATTTGGAGCTGAATTTTTTTTAATTTGTTATTTTGCAAATGTTTTATTTCATAAAGATTTCATATGCTATGTTTTAGATTAAGTGATATTGATTGAGGGATGCACTGGAAAGCAGAGGAATGAAGATTAGCCAAAGTAAGACAGAATATATGTGCATGAATGAGTGAGGGTTGATGGGGGAAGAGTGAGGCTACAGGGAGAAGAGATAGCAAGGGTGGAGGACTTAAAATACTTGGGGTCAACCGTCCAGAGCAATGGTGAGTGTGGTCCGGAAGTGAAGAAACGGGTGCAAGCAGGTTGGAACGGGTGGAGGAAGGTGTCAGGTGTGTTATGTGACAGAAGAGTCTCTGCTAGGATGAAGGGCAAAGTTTATAAAACAGTGGTGAGGCCAGCCATGATGCACGGATTAGAGACAGTGGCACTGAAGAGACAACAGGAAGCAGAGCTGGAGGTTTCGGAAATGAAGATGTTGAGGTTCGCTCTCGGAGTGACCAGGTTGGATAAAATTAGAAATGAGCTCATCAGAGGGACAGCCAAGGTTCAATGTTTTGGAGACAAAGTTAGAGAGAGCAGACTTCGATGGTTTGGACACGTCCAGAGGAGAGATAGTGAGTATATTGGTAGAAGGATGATGATGATGGAGCTGCCAGGCAAGAGAGCTAGAGGAAGACCAAAGAGAAGGCTGATGAATGTAGTGACGGAAGACATGAGGGCAGTTGGTGTTCGAGAGGAGGATGCAGGAGATAGGCTCTCATGGAAAAGGATGACGCGCTGTGGCGACAAGCCCAAAGGAAAAGAGAGTTCAGCAATATCTGAATTTGCACATTCATATTTTATTTAGTTATTTTTATTATCTTTATTCAACATTCATGCTCTAGTTAAAATAAAATCAGAAGTTACTCACTAGTTACTCAGTACTTGAGTAGTTTTTTCACTAAGTACTTTCTTACTCTTACTCAAGTCATTATTTGGTGGACTACTTTTTACTTTTACTTGAGTCATGTTATTCTAAAGAAACAGTACACTTACTTGCGTACAATATTTGGCTACGCTACCCACCTACCCTACGTATTTGGCTACTCTACCCACCTGCATTTGATTGAGAAAAAGCATAGATATGCAAACAGTACTTGCATGGTTGCTTCTGTCAGAATTATGCGAAAATATATTTTCCCCAAAATTATGTTTAGGTTCCCTATAAAAGCCTACCTTCAATTTGGTAAATTTCTGGTTAATTCCCATTAATTTCCATGGTAGTTTTGCTAATGCAGACTACTGTTGAGGTTCCCTTGAGCAAGGCACTGACCCATAGACCAGCACAGAACCATCATGAGAACTGTTCCAAATATGATTGCCTCATTTAGCAACATTCAAATACACAATGGGCTAGTTGACGATTACCAAATCTGAGGCCGTTGCCCTATGGATTCTGCACCGACCGACCGGGCCAGGTCCTGAGGCCAAACCACTTTCTTGAGACATCTCCCTGTGGCGCTTCATCTCTTTAAATGGACTCTTATGTCGTCTTAATTAACATTGCACACCACCATACGATGTGATAACTGTTGCGCACTCGACATCCATTGCAGCCTGGTCATCCTGAAAGGGGCTCCCCCCCATCTGCAGTCCCTTCTCAAGGTTTCTTTCTTTCCTCCCAAATTCTCACTCGCTGTTCATGCCACAGCTGCCCTAAAATATGTCAACATTAGTTTCCATATAGATAATAAAAGTCAAGTAGAGTAGGTCTTTAAGCCCAAATGATATTTTAACTACTAAAATATTACTATTGTACACAAATGTTCATATAAAAAAGAAATAATTGCGAAGCACAGAACTATTTTTTGATGTAGTTGTCAAATTACAGTTATTTACTTACATTCTTGAGCAGAAAAAAACATTTTAGTGTCGGAATGTTATGCCTGATAAATTTGTCTTCTCAGAATATTAATATAAATTAATTATGTTAATTATATATATATAAATATAATTCGGGTGTAAAAAAGGTAAATAGATATGAAGTTCCTTTCCATTCCTTTTGCAAATGGTAAAATGTCAAGAGCACACTGAAATCAAGAGTCCACATTAAAGCACTTCATGATAAAGGATGGTAAAATATGAAAATGTTTTTAAAAAACTGTGTGATCAAATTTGATTTCTTAAAAAATGTGCATTAGAATAATTTTTTAATATTTACCTGCTGCTGATTTTCATGCAGAGAGCACGGGTTCAATTCCTGGTGGCCCAATACCCAGCCACGGACAGTACCAAGCCCGGATAAAAATGGGTGGGTTGCTTTGGGAAGGGCATCTGGCGTAAACACTGTACCAAACAAATTGTGGCGCCCCCCCTGATTTTGACATTTGCTTAGCAACTTATTAAAGTATTTCTTGCATGTATAGTATATTCTTAGCTGTTGTTCTTGTGTATGCTACAAACTAAAATAAACATCGCCTTTGCTGATCGCACTCCATTTTTCCTCAACTTCCTCAATCAATTAGTCAACAATCAAGTTTACACAGTCCATGTAATTCATAATAATTGAGTAATCAATTAATATACCTTTCTACACTGAGTGCATTCTTCAAATTACCTGCTTTTCGTTTTTTTGGGAAGAAAATTGGTTACTATCTAATTTCTCGCAACGGGACGAATAAAGCTGTCTGTCTGTCTGTCTGTCTGTCTGTCCGTCCGTACGTACGTACGTACTCGACTTTGTGATAGTGAACTTTGTGTTTGTTTCCCTCCCAGCAGAAGAGTCAAGATGCAGAAGAGTATTTGGCACTCGCTGCCAAGCTTGGCTGTTGGAACTGGGTGAGGAGGAGATGTAAAAGGAGGAAAAGCGTAACACATCAATGGAATAAAAACAGACACCAGGAATAGTAAGTATGACACTTTCTATCGGACCAAATACTGTATGTTCAGTAACAGTTAGAGGGACAATGGTGCAGGCTTGCACAAAAGTTTGATGTGAAAATCTACAGTTACAGTGTCTTATTTTGTGACCTAATAGTACCCAGAAATATCCCAGTTCCAAGATGCTGAAAGGAACAGCGCCACCTTTTGACTATTAAATGGATAAACATGGATGCACACAACATTTTACTATCGATTATACTAATAGGAAGCTAATCGCTGTTAAAAGCGGCATTCCCACATAACATACTGTCACATCATGTTTAATACTGGCCAGAGAATATTTGTACAATATGGGGTAGGTCTCCACACTTTATTTCATCTTAGATGTTTTATGTGACTTGCTAGGTGCTGCTGTTTATTAGTAATGGAATACAAATGGGATTAGCAGTTAACTCTTTAGAGCCTACAGTATATTTGAACAATAGCATCTATAAACTGAGATAATTACATCTACTACCTCGTTATTTTCTGCTGGACAATAGGAACGTCTCGAGTGGTACCTCGACTTACAAGTGCCCCAAGTTTTTGAGAGTCACAAGATGTTGGTTGGTCGAGTTTTTGCTTTTATGCTGCGTGACAAAATTTGAGGTACAAGTAATCTTTATGTGAAGTTAAAATAAATAAATAAATAAAATGTAAAAAATAAGTGGGTTTCGGTAATGCCCTTGCATGTGGGCAAGGCCAGCCACAGCCGCCGATTCACTTTCAGCCGTTTATTGAGCAGGACAAACACTCAAACAAATGAATAAAAAATGAGAAAACTCCAGCAGACTCTCCCTCTTGAAGTCACTCACTAGGCTACACTCCTTCAAGGAACATCCAACACACAAATACTACATTATGTACAGTAATTACACTTATGAAAAACCAGTTTATTTTTTTACAGTCTCTTCTACAGGTATGATTTTTTTAAGATTTTTTTTTTTTTTTTTTTATACAATACCATTCTATGATATGCTATTCTTTAATAAAAAACATTTTAATTTAGAAAATTGATCTTTCAGGTGTATGGAACTAATTAATAGCATTTCAATAAAATTTAATACCGCAAATTAGTTTGATATACAGTGGAACCTCGATAATGCACCCATATTACTGTACAGTACAAATTATAATTTTTTTTTTCATGGTCTAAAATGCCCAGTACAGTACAATGTTATTGTAAATAAATATTTAAGAAAAGCTTGAAAATGTATGAACGTTTCACATTTTATCCAAACTTACCATGCCGGTGTGCTTGGCCATGGTGACGTTGTTTACGTACAGTACTCATCATAGGCGAGTCGCTTTCATGAGCCGCGACGAATTCTTGTGCTTCCTAGTTACAAATCCATTGTCAAAGGCGAAGGGCTTGACAAAAAAAAAAAAAAAAAACTGTCAGTCTACCAAAAATAGCATGTTCCAGACTCCAAAGACTTGTGTTTTGTATTCCTCAGAGCCATGCCACTCTCTCACGGTTTATGCACAAAAGGCAATAGATATAACCATCATCACATGGCTGCCACGTCAGTGACCCACATTCAACATGACTGCCACGTAGGCACGGGCGGCGCGCCTTTTGGAATTGGATTTAGTCATATTGTACATCTGTGCCCCGGGCATACGTCAGTCCCATTCGCTGCCTGCATTGCGCCACAACGCCAGTAAATAGAAACTACTTTTGGACACATTGTTCATTCCCGACGGTCTATTTGATCCAATATCCATTATATACTCCTAAATCAATGTACCACTGCAATTGGGTAGAGGTGTTTAGTAGGGGGCACTGTTTGCGGAAACATGGTAATTCATGAGTACGTTATATCTTCAATTTGGTCTTGCACCCTTTTGAATGTTTAATTTATTACACAAGTTGTACCGTAATTTCACATGTATAATGTGCACCCGTGTATAATACGCACCCCCCAAATTGAGCTCAAAATTCTGGAAAACCCTTCTACCTATTTATAATGCATTTTTACAATGCATTATTTTGCTTCTACCCATATGAACAAACTGTTCATATTATTATCTCTATTTTGTTAGTTTTTTTTCCAAAGAATTATTATTATTAATATTTTTTTTATTTAATTGCTCTTATTTTGAAATTCACAGCGCTACTTTTATTTAGTAAATTCGAAAACACACAGTTGTGCTCATATGTTTGATTACCCAGGCAGAATTTGTGATATGGGGACAGTTCTTTAAAGAAAACATGAACGGCCAGGCGAAACACATTTACTTCTATGTTAATGGGATTCAAATTAAATGGTCAAGCATTTCAGAAAGGCATTATCATTAAACAAAACATAACCATCAATAAATTAATGATGGTTGTTGTTCAGTCATCAGTCATATTTATAAAAAAAACAAAAAACAATATTTCACAAATTCTGCCAGGGTATGTAAACTTATGAGCACAACTGTAAATATATGCAGTCATACGTACCCCTGTCATATTGGAATGAAAGTGTAGGCGACACCTTTTTTATAACCACTAGGGTGTGGTGGCATATTAGAATGAAAATGTACACCTTTCTCGTAACCTCTAGGTAGCGGTGGCATTTTGAACTGGAATTGTACAGCTTTTTCATAACCACTAGATGGCGGCATACATTTATAAAATCTGAAAGCTTTTTTTCATTTGCCCCGATACCCATGTATAATGCGCACTATTGATTTTTGACAATTTTTTGGGAGGAAGATGCACATTATACACGAGAAATTACGGTAATCCCCAAAAGAAAATTTATTTTGCACTCTGTAGCTACTATGTTGAAGGCATTACCGTTGACAGAGAACCACATGAAGGGATGCAAGGAGGGTAGTCAGAGGGATGGGGAGCCCCTGAGCTGAGTGTAGGGTGGTTCAGTGCCTTGCTCAAGCGCAGCTCAACAATCATCAGGATGCAGACTAGCATCTGTCCATGTGTCCTCCCGCAGATTGTTGTTTCACCGACATCACTCAAGCTTCTACTGAGCCACCACTCTGCCATCAGCCCGCCTGCCGGCCCTCCAACTTCTGACATTGAGCTTGCGAGGCACGGCAGCCCCAAGTAGATTTTCATGGCAGCGGCACTCTAGTGCTGCCATGGCAGCTGCTGCCGCCGATGCCTCACACCGTATTACCGCACTGACGCCGGAGGAAGAGGGACGACGGACCGCCGTCAAGTTGTTTGGGAGCGCCGGCCCGCTGCCACGCGCAGAGCCAGAGAGGGGGAAAGAGAGGGAAGAAGAGGAAGAAGAGGTGGGAAGAGGGAACGAGTGTTTAGTGTGCGGGGCTCTCTTCGCCTCTCAGGAGAAGCTCCGGCTCCACGCCTTGAGTCACACGGGAGAGAAACCCTTCCACTGCTCACAGCCACACTGCCCCAAGGCCTTCAGCTCCAAATACAAACTCTTCAGGTACTCAGCCTTTATCATATGCTTGATAGGTCAAAGTCACAATATACATACAAAATAGCAGAGGTGGGGAAATTGACTCACATGACTTGACCCGAGTCAGACTTGAGTTGCCAATTTCACTTGTGACTTGCGTGGCTAAAATTGATGGAAGACTCAACTTGACTTTGACTTGGTATTCATGAGACTCGACTGGACTTGAACTACAGTACATGACTTGACAAGTCGTAATGTTTACATTTGAAAATCTGAATTTTCAATATAGTGTGCTTTTTATTTTTGAAAAAAAAAAGTAAACATTTTTTGTGTCACGCTCCAAAGACACATTAGGATTCAAGGATTAAGTTTTTGACGAAATCGGGAAAAAGAGAATGACAACATGCAAGATTTGTAACTCAAACATAAGAGACACTATGGCGTCTACCGTCATCTGTCACCATGTAACCGATACATGCAGGTAAGCTACTAGCTAGGTTAGCTTCATAGTTTAGCACACCAATAGCTGGTCAGTCATCAACTAAACTTCATCTAATGCATTTATTTGAGAAGACAACAATGTGATAGACAATAAGGAGACTGTACACTAGTTTTCACTATTAGAACACTGTGATTGCGAATGTGTTGGCATAGACGTGTAGTACATACAGCAGACGCTTCCTTGAGTGGGCTGACTCTTTTCCGTGCTACTTTTCCGCGCGTCTGCCATATTGATGTGGTATATTCCACCTGTAAACTAATGCAAGCAAATGACTGAACTTCATAAAGCGATAACCTACAAAGTGCTCAAAGTTAATGCCGCTCATTCACCCAGTTAACACACACACTTTATATATTTGGAAAGCAAGTTGGCACCACAAGCTTTACATGTGATCTATGATGACATATTACATATGATCACATATGCTGTAAATACTCGTACAAATGTTGGGGGGGGGGGGGATTTACATATGTATACTTCTAAATAATGTAAGTATATATAAATTGAAGTTGTTCAATTCATTTGTATAGGTGTAAATGTATTTTTTTGTGTGAGGATCAGTAAAAAAAAAAAAGAATTAGCACTCCAATAATTGTTGTGACTGTTGTGAAGATTGTGTGACTTGGCTTATGACTTGATAAAGCCAAGTAATGACTTGACTTGCTTAAAATTGCATTTTTTTACTTACTTATTTTTTCCCCCCACCATAACTTGGGACTTGCTTGAAACATGACGGTTAAGACTTGAGACTTGGAACTTTCACGTACGTGACTTTTGACTTCACATAACCTTTATCTGACATATGTGACCTCTGCAAAATACTACCACCACTGTATATACTATCATACCTAATGTTGTGGCAGAGTATAGACAGCTATAAATTGTGACCATAGACACACATACAGGTACTGGTATTAGCTTTCTGTGTTGCTGTGCTTAAACACTGGACGCTGCAGTATTATACTCGGCAGATCTCCACTTTGCTGCGGTCTCTTCACTAACACTAAGAAGTATATACAGGAGACACTTGTTCTCCTCCATTGTTTGTTCATGTGTCTTGTTTCCACTGCTGCATTCAATGCAGCTGCAGTCAAAATCATATACTTTTTCATTGATTGTGTTGAAAGATTGCAAATCAATAAAAACAAAATGTCCTCTACCCTAATGTAATAGATGCAATCTCTCCTGACTTGCTCATCCCATGTGGTCCTCTGCAGGCATATGGCCACACACTCTCCACAGAAGACCCACCAGTGCTCGTTCTGTGAGAAAATGTTCCACCGTAAGGACCACCTGAAGAACCACCTGCAGACCCATGACCCCAACAAGGAGGCTTTCAAGTGCGAGGAGTGCGGCAAGCACTACAACACCAAGCTGGGGTACAAGCGACACGTGGCCATGCACTCAGCCACAGCGGGGGACCTCACCTGTAAAGTCTGCATGCAGAGGTACGAAAGCACGCCCGTCCTCCTGGAGCACCTCAAGAGCCACTCTGGGAAATCTTCAGGCGGGGCCAAGGAGAAGAAACACCCGTGCGACCACTGCGATCGCCGTTTCTACACGCGGAAGGACGTGCGGCGACACATGGTGGTGCACACCGGCCGAAAGGACTTCCTGTGCCAGTACTGTGCCCAGCGCTTCGGCAGGAAGGACCACCTGACGCGTCACGTGAAGAAGAGCCACTCGCAGGAGCTGTTGAAGATCAAGACCGAGCCGCCGGATATGCTGGGCCTCCTCACCTCAGGGTCGCCTCCTTGCTCTGTGAAGGAGGAGCTCAGCCCCATGATGTGCAGCGTGGCTCCTAATAAGGACTCCATGATGGGCAAGCCCTTCCCAAGCGTGCCCCCATTTCCCATGGGCGTGTACGACCCCCACCACCTGCAGGTCATGTCAAACTCAGGGGTGAGCCACCCTCACCCGCCCCTGATGTCCACGCCTCTATCTGTGGGCATGGGTTGCCACATGGAGTCCACTGGATCCCTGCACCCACACTCCCATCACCACCACCACCATCACCACCACCACCATCACCACCATTCCCCGCCGGTGCCCCCGCCCCACCACCAGCCCTTGGTCCCCCAGCAGCAGCACCATTCCCAGCAAGCCCCCAAGTACCAGCTGGGATCTACCTCATACCTGCTGGACAAACCCTTGAAGGTGGAGATGGAGAGCTTCCTCATGGATCTGCAGAGTGGCTTGCCAGGCCCACTCCCCTCCGGGGAGCCTCACGCTGCTGTTTCACCCCCCAAGGATGGACTGGAGCCTCCTGCTGGCCTGGCAGAAGAACTTTGCGGTCATCCTCTGCTGTCCAAGAGCCCCGCGGTGATCACCGAGTCTCTGTCTGCTGCTAACATGGACTTCTCCCACTTGCTGGGTTTCCTCCCGCTCAACCTGCCTCCCTACAGCGCCCCCATGAGCACAGGAGGACTGGTGATGGGCTACACCTCGTCTGCGACCTCCTCCTCTTCCTCCTCTTCCTTATCTCTGCACGCTGCAGAGCCTCACGCCGCAGCAGCCGCCGCAGCAGCCACCATGGCACCTCTTACCTCTTTGCAACCACAACCTCAGGAGCATCAGAGCTCCAGCGGGGGTCTTGGACTTGGGCCCCTGCACCCTCTTCCACCAGTATTCAGCTCCAGCCTTAGTACCACCACACTGCCTCGCTTCCACCAGGCCTTTCAATGAGAGTTTTGGGCTAGATTAAAACATAAATAGAATTTGAATTTAAACAAAAAGAAAGAGAGAACACTTAGATGCCTTAAATGAAAGCACACAAAAGTTTTTATTAATCCTCAAAAGGAAATTAAACATCACTTTGTGGAAAAAAGGGGTGAAAAAGAAAAGGAAGCAGCTTTTATTTTAATTTTTTTCCCTTTTTCCTATAGTTTTAATTATGTATTAACCCTTATTTTTTTCTTCCATTGCCATTTACGTCCCCTTATATTTGCATCCCCCTATTTAGTAGTGTAGCAGGCAGAATCAGTAGGCCAAAAGGCATGGTACTGCTTACTTCCTAAAGCAATAATAGAACAAATATATCAAAGTTTAGTGACCATCTTTATTGTTGTGACCCAGAAAAAAATATAGTTTGAAGTGGATATTTTAGTTTTACTTAATTTTCCTTTTCCCCAAACCATGGTAGAACTTCTCATCTTGAGAAAAAAAATAGCTCTAGAGTCCACAATTTACCTCAAATGTCACAAATGTGACCCTTCTGGGGGGGGGGGGGGGGGGGGGGGAATGCTGTTTTCCCATATAAGAAATTTGACGGATGGCCCTTTTGTTGCTTGGCGGCTATTGTAGTCAAGTTTGAATGGAAATCAGAAAAAAAAAGCATGTGGCGTTTTAATGGGGAAAAAGGAGGAAATAAATGTGAAAAGTGTTGGTTTAAAAATGATGCTGTTTTTTGAAAACTTTTCCTCAAGAGAAGCACTTTTTATTTTTTTTTGTTTTAGCAGAAGGCACTTCATGTTTAGGAATCTGCTTTGTTTCCTCCCTCATGATTATACTATTGAGGTTGCAACACCCAGAATCCACTCGGGTTACTTGACACAGGCTATCCTTCCTCCCTGTAGTCATCCTAAAGGGATTCTTGTGGAGAATTCTTAACTTAACCAATAAAAAGAGCCTGTTCTTTGCGAGAATTTCTTAGGATTTTGTATGGAAAGTCAAAAACATTTTTTTCTTGTAAAATCTTTGGGGGGTTTTTGTTCAACATTGAATGTTATCAAAAAGATATGCCACAACCTCCTCACTGAAATGGCAAAATTTAACACTGGTCAACAACCAATTTGTCGTCTAAGATTTTCTAGCTGATTTAGGACAAATTTGATGGACTGAATCCAAATATCACATTGGTTTTGGTCAATCAGGTCAACTTTTGGAACTATTGCCATAGCTTTTTGTTTACATGCACAGGTATTTTCGCATTAGAGATTCGAATAAATGGAGGTTCATGGCCTGAATTTTGAACAATGATGACGTGATTCAATTTACAGGTACTTACTTTTATCAATGTCTATTATTCAATTTACAGTTAGCAAAGTTTGTAACATTTGATGAATAAACTGTTAACAAGTTGGCATAAAAACCTGAGCTGAATAAGAGAAACGGATGTCATTTTTGTCGTCAGCGATGAAAAATTGTCCTCAGTCAGTTGAGAAAACGGACAACTTACAAATTTAAAAACATTTTTTTATTTTTTTTGGGGAACCCAATTTAATGCTTTACTTGGCAAAATATCCTTTTTAGCACAGCGGCGTGTCTGTTGCTGGACAACCTGCTATTTGTTTTTAGTCTGGAGTGCATCACTCAGATCCCATTCAAACGTAAAATCCTGCTTGATTTTTTATGTACACTTTCTAACTAAATTCTTGTGAGGTCATGTCGCATAAAATCCGCCTCTTTAAGTTAGGCCTTCTCTTCCGAAAAGATGTCATGAGGATCCCTGACATATGTGAATGCGTAAAACAAAAAGAGTTACAGTGACAGATGAGGAAAAATGAGTTAAAGAATGTTATTGCAGTGTACGAAATATCTCATAAATACTTTTATCTCAGTAAGTGTGTATTTTAGGTAGTTAAACAAAGTGAGGATATTTTTCTTTTTGGATGTCTGGCAGGTTTACATTTGTGTGTATCTCGCATTTTCTTTTTTTTTATATCAAACATTGGATGAAGTATTAGCTTTTTCCCTTAAGCTTTCTATCCAGTTATTACCTTCACATGTACTGGAGTTGACGTAGTAGAATCAGAACTGTGGATGCTACAATATTTATAGCAGGCTGTTAGTGGCTTAATCATCACTTAGGATTTGAGCGGGCTAGAATGTGTCGATAGAAACGCTGACATGGACGGCCTGCGACGTGTGATCGTAGGTCGTTGTCCGGATGATGGAAGTTTTTCCCGGATGGCTCTTTAATGAAGCTAAGATATTTTCAAACCTATTCACCGCCAGCCTATAGGAACCTGAGCCCAAAGTTAACCCTACGCCTCAAAAGGTATATAGTGGATATAGAAAGTATGGTTTGAGACTATGAGAAATCATTTTTAAAAATACAAATAAAAGTAAAGTGATCCGTTCGTTAGTAGGGGGGAAAACAAAAAGGCACTAGTTTGTTGAAGCACATCTTGCTTTAATGACTGTCTCTTTTGGTAGACTTGACTTGGCAATATTTGCCCACTCTTCTGTCTAAATGGACTTCTATTTGGACCTCTTCACACGTGCTTCTATCTTGACAAGGCCCCTTGCTCTTGAAGAAATACAGCCTCAAAGCATGACGCTGCCAACGCCATGCTTCGCTGTGGGTATACTCTTCTACTGCTGACGTTTTTAGAAAAAGTATGCTTTTTCCAATAGTCTCCATGTTTAACCATTTAACTTTTAAAAAAAAAATTGTAGCTAGGCATGGATGGGTTTTCTGGAAGAAAAATATGTCACCCAAAAAGAGGAATTGAATCTTTCAGCATGAAAATGAGCCAAGTATACATACAGTACATTCAAATTAACAAAACATGGGAAACGCATTAAAACTCAAACTGAGTTGATGCCGAACATAGCGGCACAACGTGTTGCCGGGAGGAGCCATCTCCTCGTCTTTTAAAAGTAAAAACTTTTGATGCCATTTCAAACTCGAAAAGCACTAGCACCCACCCACGGAATATTCCAATTACACAAACCCAGGTTATCACACGTTTCACAACAGAGGTTATTTTTCTGTCAGGTGGCGTCCCATGAGCTTGTAACATACTGACAGTGGAAACCGTAATGCCATTTGACATTTTCACCGGAAATGCCTAATGTGTTTCCATACATAAGGTCCATTGAAGGCGGTTGGACCCGAAGGCTGCTGTGTACAACAGACGCCCTCAAGATCTGACGCAGTCGTGCGGCTCTGCAAGGTTAAGATGTGTCATGCTGATAGACTCCTATCAATCATTCATTAAAGCAAAAGGTGCTTCCACAAAGTATTACTTTGAGGGTGTGTACAATGATTTTGATTGTTTCATTTGTGTGCTCCATTTTTCAACTCACAAAAATACTTTCTCTATCCACTATATGGACTCTCATCTAAAGCTGTGGCCAAGCTCGTGCAGCTCAGCTAAAAGACGCTGGTCCAATCGTTATAGAAGGGCCACACCCACATCAGGATGTTGAGATGTTGATAAGTAAAATACAAAAAAAAGCATAGCACATAAAACATAAAATACAAATTGCTGCTTGTAGCTATGGTTGCGGACAACTGTAGACCACTAGATGATCTCTTTTTTTGTTGTTGTTTGTCTGGTTCTTTGTTGTTGTTGTTGCAAAATGGACAAAAGGCTGCACAACCATCTCCGAACTGACAAAGTGTACATCAGCCCCTCAAACCCATCCTCCCTCCCTCTCTCTCGGCTGCTTAGTAGAGTCAAAGAAAAAGGGTCTGAAACAATGGCGGGGTGTCGTTTTTTTTTTTTGTGTAGTCATTTATTTGTTTTGTGGATATTGTTGTTATTGTCTGTTTGTACAAAGGACCTCGAGAGAAGAAAACACAACACATCACCTCATTTTTATTTTTCTTACCAAAACCTGGGGAGAAGAAACTACACTTTTGCACAATTGCTTGTCAAGAGATACTACACGCTGTCTGACATTTTGATTGATATACTGTAGGAGATGAAAACACTTGACAGCTAGCAGCTGCTCAATGCATTGTACCTGTCCCACAGTGATCACCAATTCATCCCTTAAATGATTTCATCCTTCAACTTCGGAACTAATTTGAAGTTTATTTTTAACTCTTTTACCCCCGCGACGTACTTATTTTAAAATCCGACTCTTATAAATGAGTGATGATGTGATTTATTGATCATAAAGGAATTAGCTGACAGCACCGTTTTGAGTAATGAAGACAAGATGTCATGAGGCAAATAAATAAGGCAAGATTCTAAATTTATCTGTGTTATGATTCAAATGAAAGGTTGTTTCCAAGAAAAACCCTCTTGGCTTAAGCCAAATGTTGTAGCAATCAAATTGAACATGTTATATTTTTCTAACAAATATTACTGAAGATTTTTTTAAAAACTCAAAAAGACATAAAGAACTGAAAAGCTTTTGGCATGTATTAAGTTTGTCCTCCCTGGGTTTCTGTGAGCTAATCTGAGTTCTAGCACTTTCAACCTTTTTGAAAAATAAGAGTATTTTTTCCTTATAAAGTTTCAGCTTATATGTTCATATGGTTTTTAAATTTTGTATTGAACCTGTATATGTATGTGTCATTAGCTTAATGTGTAGACCTTTATCAGCATTTGTGTATTTCTCTTCTAAAGAAAGAGTAATAGTATTTTGGATGGACTTTTCACTAATAACCTTTAATGCATTAAAGCCCCTTTTCCTACGTCCCCTCACCCGACAAAACAGATAAGCTCTCTTTAATGTACCCAATCTAATTTTCCAGGCAAGTGCCATAAGAACACAACAGCATACTGTTTAGTATGAAGGGGTCAGAAACACAATTGAAGAAAAGGGAAAAAAAAAATTAAGAAATCGAAGCTCACTAATTATTACGTCACATGTTTGAGTAGTGTCTGAGTAGCACACAATTTGTATTTATCCTAGCCACTTCAGTAATTTACTCTCATTTTGTAACCTATAGCACTTAACGTCTGTAAGGTAGGAGAGCCTATTCAAGACAAATCATCTGCCATTCACATCGACAGAAAATTCAGGCTAGTCAATGAACCTAACCTACCATATTGCCAGGCCCCAATTAGTGCATTTTCCACTTAAATATTCACGTAACAATGGACACCTCTTTTTTTTCCCCAAAAAATAGGTGTGTGTGGGGGGGGCAGGTAGTGTCATCTACTATGATGTGACGTTGTTTACATTTAAATCACCGAAACACACATAGTTTAAACATAATCCAACCATTTTCCGTACCGCTTCTCTTCACTCAAGTCACGGGCGTGCGTGAGCCTATCCCAGCTATCTTCGGGCGAGAGGTGGGGTACACCTTGAACTGGTCGCCAGCCAATCGCAGGGCACATAGAAACAAACAAACATTCACATTCACACCTACGGGCAATTTAGAGTCTTCATTTAACCTACCATGCATGTTTTTGGGATGTGGGAGGACACCGGAGTGCCCGGAGAAAACCCACGCAGGGGCGGGGGGAACATGCAAACTCCACACAGGCGAGGCCGGGATTTGAACCCCCAACCTCAGAACAGTGAGGCAGATGTGCTAACCAGTCGCCCACACCATGCTGCCACTTAAACATATTTGATATTATTATTATTAAAGAAATCGAATTGTGATTTAGTCCAGTGAAAATAGAAACCACCATATAACATCTGGCCTTCCATCCATTCTCTGAGCCGCGTATTCTCACAAGGGTCGCAGGTGTGCTGGCGCCTATCCCAAATGACTTCAGGTGAGAGGCGGGGTATAACATAAACAACCAGTCACACCCCATGTAACATTGAAGATTAAACAAAGTAAACTTAAATTGTTATGTTCGTTTTTGTCTTTATCTGAAATCAATGAACTTTCTGGGATAACTCAATTAGGGGCTCTTATGAGACAGCAGAACAATGTGACTTCCACTAGCCAATCAGTAAAGAAAAATAATAGCAATCATGAAAATAATTGGTACTGCTCACCAATTAGGACAACATGATAAAGGGTTAATAAGTAGTTTATGAATGTATTTTTACTACTTAATAAAGACTTAAGACCCTGCACAATAAGTGGTACAGAAAATGGCTGGGCAGATTATTTAGCCACAATTAATTGTGAGGCGCTCCTCAACTATTGTGTATGACTTTACAAGCTACACTATTACACTGAATGGAATCTCTCCAAGTACTCTTCTGAATGGTCTTTATTGACGCCTCACTGACAACTACACTCGGACATGGCTCTTATGTATCAGTGGTGCTGTTGTGTTCTCCATGACCTCAAGCTGCACCTGCTAGGGATGCACTTACCCTCACACTTCCTCTTTTCTAGCAGGTGCATGCATTTTTAAAAAAATAATTCTTTTTGTCCCTTCTCTTTGCTTTCAACTAAGAAACTGGGTACTGTCTGATAGACAACATCCAAATGTAGTTTTCTATATATTTAGTTTAATGTTAAAGTTGTGCATTCCAGCCTTTGTTGTTGTTGCCATTGCCCATTTTATTTGTATCCCTTGCTATGACAGCCACCTCTGGAACAAACAGAAAAAATGGTGAAAACAGGTTTATTTGCTTACAGGATGTCATTCAGTTACACAGATTACTATTACAACGATGTGCTTGGGATAAGGGAGGAAATATCAATGAGCAATAAGTCTTTTTTGTATTACATATCTCACATGCAATCAGTTGCTGCAATGTAAAAGTGACAGAGTTGTATATTGGTTGATCCAAAGACATGATGATCACAACAACAAAACTATTGACTTATTGTACAGTATAGTGTATGATGTTTGAGTTGTAATGTGTTATGTTGACATGATTAAAAATACAAACCAGGCCTTTCATACGTTTTTTTGTACCCTTTTTTGTTTGGCTTCTTTTTTTTCCTCGAGAGTTACTAAGGTAGTGTAACTTGACACACCAAATGGCCTATTTCACCAATCCATGTGGAAATTCATGTGAAATGAAAACCATGTACTAAATATAAAAATATTATATTTCTATATATTTATTATTTATAGATATATTTGTATTATATTTTAAGGAACAAATGAGTTGTTCCGTAAATAACTCAGGAAAGGTTCTAATATTTTTTTTAAATCAGGGAACAGGTGAATTTGTGAATGCCGAAACACCAATATGCGGGGGTTAACCGAATATATTTTGTCTTGTTTAAAACAAGCTTTTCATTGGACACTGACAGTGTGTGTGTGTGTGCGTGTGTGTATATATATATATATATATATATATATATATATACATGTGTGTATATATATATATATATATATATATATACACACACACACACATATCCATTTTCTGTACCGCTCATCCTCACAAGGGTCGCGGCCGTGCTGGAGCCTATCCCAGCTATCTTCGGGCGGGAGGCGGGGTACACTCTGAACTGGTCGTTAGCCAGTCGCAGGGCACATAGAAACAAACAACCATCCGCACTCACATTCACACCTACGGGCAATTTAGACCCTTCAGTCAACCTACCACGCATGTTTTTGGGATGTGGGAGAAAACCGGAGTGCCCGGAGAAAACCCATACAAGCACGGGGAGAACTCCACACAAGCGAGGCCAGATTTGAACCAGCAACCTCAGAACTGTGAGACAGATGCGCTAACCCTGTGGCTCACCAATTGGGTCAGAGCAAATGACCCAGTCCAACTCTGTGGATGAATTTGACTCAGTTTCATATGCACCAAAGGTCTGCTGTGGACGTCATTTGGTTTAGAAACATTCACACTGTCAATTGTTGGGGAGACACAACGTCATCAGAGATGTAGATGGTCTCCGTTAAGTAAGACTGATCCTACCTCCTCTCTCCCGGGTGCTGTCCTCCCAAAATTGGGGTAGTTACCTGTATAGGCTGTCACCATTGGAGGCACTCAACCCCAGTTTTTACTTCCGGAAGTAGTTTATCCCACTTAAAGGTGAAGTAAGCAGTTTGGGGGGGGGGGGGGGGGGGGGACACACTTTTTTTTGGTCATACTGTATATGTTAAAATTCTCTGCATCCCTAGACAGTAACATATTATTTTCATATTATATTTTCTTTGGCCTCATCTAATGCCTCTAATTTAATTTTCATTATTAACTTTGAACGTGGCGGCACGGTGGACAACTGGTTAGAGCGTCAGCCTCACAGTTCTGAGGACCCGGGTTCAATACCTGGCCCCGCCTGTGTGGAGTTTGCATGTTCTCCCCTTGCCTGCGTGGGTTTTCTCCGGGCACTCCGGTTTCCTCCCACATCCCAAAAACATGCATTAATTGGAGACTCTAAATTGCCCGTAGGCATGACTGTGAGTGCGAATGGTTGTTTGTTTCTATGTGCCCTGCGATTGGCTGGCAACCAGTTCAGGGTGTACCCCGCCTCCTGCCCGATGACAGCTGGGATAGGCTCCAGCACGCCCGCGACCCTAGTGAGGAGAAGCGGCTCAGAAAATGGATGGATGGATGGACTCTAAATCAGTCTGGCATGCATTCCAATCGCTGACTAATTACAAGCGACGATCCCCCCAAGCTGAGAACAATAGCACACTAGCCAACGACTTGAATACCTTCTACTGCAGATTTGAAAAGGACAGTTTCAAACCACACACCCACCCGGCCGCACCCGCGACCACAATCACACCTCTGACCTCTGCGTTAACCATCCATGAACAGGATGTGAGACGCATCTTCAAACAACAAAAGATTAACAAAGCGGCAGGCCTGGACCACGTGTCCCCATCCTGCCTCAAAGTCTGCGCGGACCAGCTCGCTCCAATCTTCACTCAGATCTTCAATAGGTCTCTGGAACTGTGCGAAGTTCCATCCTGTTTCACATGCTCCACCATCATCCCAGTCCCCAAGAAACCTGCAATCTCGGGTCTGAATGACTACAGGCCTGTCGCTTTGACATCTGTGGTCATGAAGTCCTTTGAACGTCTCGTGCTGGACCACCTCAAGTGTGTCACAGGTCCCCTGCTGGACCCCCTGCAGTTTGCCTACCAAGCGAACAGATCTGCGGATGATGCAGTCAACATGGGACTGCACTTCATCCTAGAACACCTCGACAGTGCAGGGACCTACGCGAGGATCCTGTTCGTGGACTTCAGCTCAGCGTTCAACACCATCATCCCTGAACTCCTTTCATCCAAGCTTCTCCAGCTCAGCGTCTCACCTGCCAGTGGATTTACAGCTTTCTGACGGGCAGGACACAGCAGCTCAGGCTGGGGGAGGCCACCTCATCCACACGCAGCATCAGCACTGGGGCGCCGCAAGGTTCTGTCCTTCTCTCTCTACACGAACGACTGCACCTCAGCGAACCCGACTGTCAAACTCCTGAAGTTTGCAGATGACACCACTGTCATCGGCCTCATCAAGGACGGTGACGAGTCTGCATATCGACAGGAAGCGGAGCGGCTGGAGCTGTGGTGCGGCCGACACAAGCTGGAGCTGAACACGCTCAAGACTGTAGAGATGATCGTGGACTTCAGGAGGCATCCTTCGCCACAGCTGCCCCTCACGTTGTCCAGCTGCCTTGTGTCAACCGTTGAGACCTTCAAGTTCCTGGGAATTACAATCTCTCAGGACCTGAAGTGGGTGACCAACATCAACTCTGTCCTCAAAAAGTCCCAGCAGAGGATGTACTTCCTGCGGCTTCTGAGAAAGCACGGCCTGCCACCGGAGCTGCTGAGACAGTTCTACACAGTGGTCATCGAATCAGTCCTGTGTTCTTCCATCACAGTCTGGTTTGGTGCTGCTACAAAAAAGGACAAACTCCGACTGCAACGGACAATCAAAACTGCTGAAAGGATTGTCGGTACCCCCCTACCCACCCTTGAGGACTTGCACGCTGCCAGAACTAAGACAAGGGCGTGCAAAATCCTCTCGGACCCTCCGCACCCCGGTCACCAGCTCTTCCAGCTCCTTCCCTCAGGTAGGCGCTACCGATCAATGCAAACTAGAACTAGTAGACATTCCAACAGCTTGCAATCAACTTCTTAAACAGCTAACCTATAATTCCATTACAACAAGCTGGCTATTTTTTGACTTGAGTTCGTTGTCACATTTCTGTGGGGCCAATTATGTATTACTTGTGCACTCACTGTAGTTGTCTCGCCATGCTGCACTATTTGCATATACTGGCCACTCATGCCAGAGTAGCATCTGCTCCATTTGCATACTGATTGAGGAGTATCTGTAACATTTGCACAACCATTGTCCCAGATTATCGCACTACTCGTCACTTTAAACCGCATACACTCCTTGGAGTCTCAGCGCCCTTTGCACAATGGTCATTGCACCGGACTATTGCGATATTAGTCATTCGAACTGCTCTAAGTGCTAGAGGACTCTGCATCTTTTTGCACAATTGTTTTTTGTCAATGTCTTTATGTCTCCAAAGTGTTCTGTAAATTGACTGTCTGTTGTACTAGAGCGGCTCTAACTACCGGAGACAAATTCCTTGTGTGTTTTGGACATACTTGGCAAATAAAGGTGATTCTGATTCTGATATATATATATATATATATATATATATATAGATATATATATATATAGAGAGAGAGAGAGAGAGAGAGAGATACAGAGAGATACAGATATATCTTGCCCAGGGGTCAACAACCTTTCTGAAACTGAGAGCTGTTTCTTGGATACTGATTCATGCGAAGGGCTACCAATTTGATTCACACTTCTGAAAACACATTTCACAAAGTAAATTTTATTATAGATTGTTTTTAGCGATTAATGATATTTATATACTGTGTGTGAGGACACTGATTACATTCATTAAACTGCATAATGATTACCAACAATGATTTAACAAGGTAGAAAATGACAAAATATCAATATGCAGCACTATTTCCATGAATCTCTTCAAATGTTTACATTTTCAAATGATCATTTCGACAACATTCCAAGGAAATCACCATACCCCATCCAGCTATATTTGGAATCAGACCGCAAGCTACCACTGCGGTCCTTATGGTTCTCGAGAAACATCCCAAAGCAACATAAGTTTTCAAGACTTTTGTTGGAAAATCAAATCAAAATTGTACAAAAGGTAAGTGGGCCTCATTTGTGAACCTTTCTGAAGAACAAATTGTTGTTGGGTCCCACATATGCATTTTCAAAGCGTTTTCTCAAGAACATTTCACAGTATACTTACATTTAAGTGTGCCATGAGTCAGTCAATTTTTTTGTTTAATCAGATTTTCTGTGATTACACCGTTGAAAATAATATAGGAACTAAAATACAGGGGCAGTAGGGTGACCTACTGGTTGGCATGTCTGTCTGTCTATCTATCTGTGGTGGCTGGTCAATAGAGGGCGCTAGGGTGCCGCCATTACTTTTCATAAAGCGTAAAAATGAGAAAAGAATTACTGATAATGAAATTAAAATGTTTCTAAATATATGTATGTCTATTTTTAGAAGAGCAGGATAGACAGCATCTAGTTAATGATGACTAAAGTCATTTTGTTAATTTCTGTCATCTGAAATCCTGACTTTCTTCCGGTCTGGGGTGCACAAATCTTTATCCATTGACTCTTGTTAAGTTTGCTGTCCTTTTCAATTCAACAGATAGGGCCAAGGTGGGGCGCTACATTCCAGCGCCCAGAAGTGACCTACGTCACATCATGGCTTTATCTGTGTACGCACAGCACTTTGCCGTTGGTGTTCCCTGTTCAGTATGTTGGTAATGTCTTTGCGTGACAGTTGTTTAGAATAAAACAGATTTTTTTCAGTCGCTTTGGTACATTTCTCAGATCAGAATTTAAATTCTCAAAACTGCTTGTTCAATTTTCACATCACTCTGTCACTTGTACACATCAAAAAAGCAGTTTCTCATTTCTTTGAAGAAGTTGAAAATGCTTTGGGAAATCCATCCAAACGATTATGTACAATTCTCTGCTGTTTCCTATATTATGAATTGCGATCGACATCATGTTGAACACAATTTTTTAGCGTGTTCTCTGTTGAATAGTGGCACCTCCAACAACATTAGGCATTAGTTCATCACATAAGTCTTTCCAGGCAAAATGGTTGAACAAGTTGTCATGTCAAGCATATTTCTATACATATCCATTGGACTTTGCATTAAACTTTTTTCCCAAGGTGACTCTTGACTTTTTCTAACAAAGGGAAGCAATGATCAACCAGTTTACTGTAATAGCTCAAAGGTGCCTCCCAGTATATTGTATGCTATATTACAAATGATTATGCAAATTATATTTTTCTCAGATTTTCCGAAATAGTTTCTACAAATGATACTGGGCATATTTTTCAAGTCATCAACCGTCAGAACATAATTCGAATGTTTTTGAACAAACCTCCCATTGATAACTATTTCTTTTAAATCAAAACTTAAAATTCACTGTTCCAAATTATTACGCACAACAGAGTTTCAAGACATTTGGCAGCTTCCTTCTGGCACAAATGTGCGTACATGCGAAAATGATTGACACACTCCCGGGCCACGCCTCCACTCTGTGCAGTGTCTAATTGGACAATTCTCTACTCCACGGAGACGTTCAAAGTTCCATCCATTTTCTGAGCCGCTTCTCCTCACTAGGGTCGCGGGCGTGCTGGAGCCTATCCCAGCTCCAGCTATCTTCGGGCGAGAGGCGGGGTACACCCTGAACTGGTTGCCAGCCAATCGCAGGGCACATACAAACAAACAACCATTCGCACTCACATTCACACCTACGGGCAATTTAGAGTCTCCAATTAATGCATGTTTTTGGGATGTGGGAGGAAACCGGAGTGCCCGGAGAAAACCCACGCAGGCACGGGGAGAACATGCAAACTCCACACAGGCGGGACTGGGGATTGAACCCGGGTCCTCAGAACTGTGAGGCTGACGCTCTAACCAGTTGTCGACCGTGCCGCCACGTTCAAAGTTAATAATGAAAATTAAATTAGAGGCATTAGATGAGGCCAAAGAAAATATAATATGAAAATAATATGTTACTGTCTAGGGATGCAGAGAATTTTAACATATACAGTATGACCAAAAAAAAGTTGCTGCGTGTTTTCAATAAATTTTTCTTTGGCCAACTATTAACAAAATGTTGATTAATATAAATATATGAATGACATCTATTAAAACCAGGAAAGGTTCAACTATACTAAAGATGCTGTTCAAGGGTTGTCTGATCAACTTGCACCCACTTCTCTTATAGCATGGCCAAATAGAATGGCTTTAAATATGCTCTTAGCTAAAGAGGGAGGGGTTAGTAGAATGTTTGGATCACAGCCCCAGATGGAAGTGTTACTAGGGCCTTGGGAATGTGTGAAGTGTCTTTCAATTGAGGTTGTTTGGAAGATCAATTCACAAGATTACGAGAAAGCTGGTGGTCAAATGGTCAAGAATGACGGGGTCTATATTGTGTCATTGGGTGTAGCAACAGCTGTTCCGATTACCTGCGGCTATTGTTGCATTCCATGCATCCGAGGATCGTTTCAAAGGCTGATTGAACGTATCCTGACTAAAACGATGGTATGTCAACAAATGACCTGTGTTGGAAGAGATAGGGGAACCGAACTGGATGCTACAACTTTCATCATCTTTATAATCCTTGTTGTTGGGGGCTGAGTGTTTTTGTCACTTTAATTATCTAATCTATTCTACATCACATTAATAGATTATCTTAATGGTAATTCATTTCAGTAGAAATAGGAGACTTATGTTACAAAAATATTTCTTTGTGCATACGGTATATAGTGAGAAGACAGAAAAGATTATCTTGTTCCTGTCTACTTATCTACTCAGTCTGATACCATAGTATTACAAAACAAACTATGATAAGTTGGTGGTGCCAATTACATCAAAGATGGAAGATAGCTGTCTTTTCATGTTTGTATAATTAACTTCACTTAAAAAAAAAAAAATTGTTAGGCACTTCTTTGCAGCCGCCAACCTGGTTGTATTGGAACTGTCTCCTTGCATCCAAGTTTTTATTTAACTGTAGCTCACATTCCTCTAAAAGTCCTTGTCCTGTCTCATCTACTGGGGTTCACATTTTTCCTGTGACAGTATTATAAGATGTTTTAAGATTAATTGCTGTCCCCGATGACAAATACGATTCAGGAAGCTTTGGAACATCAAACTCTGCCACTGACTCTCGAATCAGCAACTATTACGCTATTGCCTAAACCTGACAAAGTTCCTATCACCACCTAAGTTTCTTAATTGCAGAGTATAAAATAATTTCTAAAATGATTTAAACTAGATTGGAACTTTAGAAGCTTGGGACGGAGAATTTTAGGCGCTCTTTTTGCTAATCTGACTCTGACACCAGCTGTTATGACACTAAATATAACTAGCCCAAAAGCCTGTATCTCGAAGTCAACATTATTGTTGTGTATGTATTCTCATTATTGGAACATTATTGTTTAATTGCAAATATTCTTTCATTTTGAATTTGATGCCTGTAACACATACCATAAAAGCTAGGACAGAGGATACAAAAGATTGGGAAAGTTGAGGAATCCTCAAAAAGACCTGTTTGGTACATTCCATCGGTGAACAGGTTCATTGGAAACAAGTGGTGAGTGTCATGATTGGGTATAAAAGGAGCATCTGCAAAAGGCTCAGCTGTTTACAAGCAAGGTTGGGCACATGGGTTTAAGAACACTTCTGAAAAGCATTGTCAGTTAACACAATTTGTTGCTTCATCTATAAATGAAACTTAAAACTATCATGCAATGCAGTATATCATCAACACCAGGAAACAATGCCGGAAAAGATCGAAAGCTAAAGAAAAATACCCAAAGTACATCAATGATTACAGACCCATAGCACTGACCTCACTAGTGATGAAGGCTTTTGGGGAAAAAAATAACCGAGAGAGCTGGTGGAGGCTGTGGAGGACATATTGGACCCCTTGCAAGTCGCATATAGGAGTAAAAGAGGTGTGGGTGGATGAGACAGTTTTAACTCTTCTCAACATTGTTCTCAAACAACTCGCCACAAAGGTCTCGCCACCCACGCACATTTATTGTTTTTCGATTTTACTTCTGATTTTAACATAAGCCAGCCCCATATTGTCGGGCTGTCCGGGCTGTCCCTTAGAGATAGGGTGAGAAGCTCGGTCATCCGAGAGGGGCTCAGAGTCGAGCCGCTGCGCCTCCTCGTTTTGTTTTTTTTGAGAGGAGCCAGATGAGGTGGCAGGTGGTTAGGATGCCCCCTGGACGCCTCCCTCGTGAGCCTCAGCTGGCCTGGCAACACCTCGGCCTCCCCCCGGAAGTGGCTGGGGAGAGGGAAGTCTGGCCTTTCCTGCTTAAGCTGCTCCCTCAGCGATCCGACCTCGGATACCGTAATTTCTCATGTATAATGCGCATTTTCCCCCAAATAATTGTCAAAATTTACATTATACATAGGTATAGGGGGAAATGGAAAAAACGTTCACACTTGATAAATGTATGCCGCCATTTAGTGGTTATGAAAAAGCTGTACACTTTCATTCCAAAATGCCATAAAACAAAGTGCAGTCTATACTTGAATTCCAATACGACAGGGGTACGCCTGACTGCATATATGTACAGTTATGCTCACAAGTTTACATACCCTGTCAGAATTAGTGAAATATTGTTGTTGTTGATTTTAATATGACTGATGACTGAACAACCATCATTAATTTCTTTATGGTTATGTTTTGTTTAATGATAATGCTTTTCTGAAATGCTTGACCGTTTAACTTGATTCCCATTAAAATCAAATGTGTTTCGCCTGGCCCTTCATGTTTTCTTTAAAGAATTGTACCCATCTTACAAATTCTGCCTGGGTAATCAAACATATGAGCACAACTGTGTGTTTTCTCATTTACTAAACAAAAGTAGGGCTGTGAATTTCAAAATAAGAGCAAGTAAATAAAAAAAAAGGATTATGTGTTCAAATAAAGTGCTTAACATCAGAATAATTCTTTGAAAAAACTAACAAAATGCAGATAATCATGTTTTGATCATATGGGTAGCAAAATTATGCATTGTAAAAATGCATTATACATAGGCGTTTTCCATAATTTTGAGGTAAACTTTGGGTGTGCGTATTATACATGGGTGCGCATTATACATGAGAAATTATGTGTTAAGTGTTGATGTTATATGATCTGGAAACTTGAGTTGGCTGTGACAGATTTGAATGGTGAAAGATACATCCTTGGATGCAACTTGGACACATCCTCCTCCTTTGTTTGCATAAAATATAAAAGGCATTTAAAAAATTTAAAATGTCAACGGTCTTCAGCTCAGGAAAAAAAGCAGATGGTTGCAATTATTGAGGAACAAGGATTGGGGCCTTGAATTGCTGAATCTACCCTTGGGCATCCTGGACAGGGCTCGATGCTGACGCCTGTCAAGCCTCCATTTGGGGGCCCATTATCACCGTGGCAGATACCACAGCCACTCCTACTAGCCACTGGTGGGTTGGATTGTATTCACTTGTTTGTACTGCACGCAGATTCTGCCGCTATGCTGTTGTTCATCTACTCTGCCTGTGTGCCTGCCGCTTGGCTCCTCCCCTTCCTTGTTGAGTCCACACACACTCACACACACAGACACACCTCACCGATCGTGCGGCATTCTCAATAACGTTCGTCAGGCAGAAATGAATTAAGTTCAGCTCACATTCGCCCAAAATATGAACTAGTTCATGAACTTTTGTTCATTGAACTCATTCAGGTACAACACTGCTGTCAGCATCCATGTACGCCATTATACAACATAATGCAGCGTTTTAAAGTTATGTAAATTGCATCTTTGTGACAGAAAGATACTGCAAATGCTCCACATGAAAATCAGTCCATGAGTGATGCCTTCACTTACAAGCTGTGCACATCAAAATTAGACAATACAACATGAAACCTAAAGTATGTGAGGTGACTGTGAACAAATAATATTCTAACAACTCTTTTATGAACAGTACGACCATAACAATTTCTGAACAGTCATGTCTCTCACATAACACCACTCCACAATTAATCCAAGATTTATATACAGCATGCCACTTTACTTCATATTGCCATGCAGGATTTGATGGGGCCCATAAATTCACAATGCCTTCATAAAAAAAAAATAATAATTGTTCCCACTAATGTATTTAGTAGTAATTTGAATTATTGTATATTTTGAAAGCAGTTACACTATTAAAATCTATAGTCCCGTGTATTTAGTCAAATAACCTGATGCATGTTTTGATTATTTAAAAAAAAAAAAAAAAAAAAAAAGTCAACTCTTACACTTTTTAATGCTTGCTTTAGCATTTACTTTGTAGTTGTTTGCAAATACCCAGCGGCTACAAATGGAACTTTTCAATAGTTGGACTGGTTAGGACTGGTTATTTCATCTCGCTTTAATCATCCATCCAGCCATTCTCTGCACCGCTTATCCGTCTGACGGGTCACTTGAGGATGTGCTGGAGCCTATTGCAGCTGACTTTGGGCGAGAGGCAGGACACACCCTGAACTGGTCACCAGCCAATCGCAGGGCACATATACTGTAAAAACAAACAACCATTCCCACTCACTTTCACACGGGTAATTTAGAGTCTTCAATGAAGCTACGTTGCATGTTTTTTTTTAACATGGGAGGAAACCGGAGTACTTTTAATCATTTTAAACATGATTATCAAACAAAAATTTGCGACTACTAAAAATGCCGAGTGGCTAGTGACTCTGGGAAGCCACAATGGCTGGTGAGCAAAAAAGTTAGTGTCAAGCCCTGGTGCTGGAGCACACTCGGTCTTGACTGCAAATGAGGTTACCGCTGGAAATGTAAGTTTCAGTTGTTGCTGCGCACAAGCTCCAGCCACAGTTTAACCTGGGTGAGGTGAGATTATTGGTACTAGGGGAGGAAGACACATTTGAGCAACAGGGCTGATAAAATGTGGACAATGGCGAGACGACTGATGATCACGATCACCACTTGGGCTCTATGTGCCACCGCAATCTGGGCCCATATAAAAGGCCCAACAGAAACCTGAATAAGAGTTTGACTAAAATGGCTGAGACTGTGACATATGCGGATGGGGGAAAAACAGCCTAGAATAAATGGTGTAATAGAGGGAACAATCTGGAGACTAAATATGTGTCTGAAGAGAACTGATATCAAGAGTCACTTACTTAGCCCATCCATTTTCTATAACGCTATAACGGGTTTGAGTCTATCTCAGCTGACCATGGACTGTTTGTTTAAGTATTGGTTTTTTTTCGGTGCAATTAGTGTGTTTGCACACGCAGTTAGTTTTGTTTGTTGAGTGTGAATCTTGAATGTGAACACAACCATATCGGATATGTGTCACTTGAATGGACCTTCAAATAAATAAATAAAGGCATTAAATCGTACTTGGACCGGCGGCGTAAATCCAACCTCAGTAAAAACCTCACGTTTACACGACACTGTTACTAACTTCAAAATGATTAAAGCAACAGTTGTTTGTGTCATAATCTGTGTTTTTGTGGTTTAGATTATATTTCGTTTTGTTTCATTTTGTCTCTTCTTGTAACCTGTTCATGTCTTGTTTTGCTCGTTAGGTTTTCATTGCCAGCTGTACTCATTACCCCGTTCCTTGTGTCTCCCAATCAGCTCCCTTCAACCACTCGTCTCTTGTCCAGGTGTGGCTCGTTGTCTCGTCAGTTAGCCTGTATTTAGTTCCCTAATTTCTTTTAGCTTGTTTCTGTTCATTGATGTTGCTGTCATGTATCCCTGGTTTAGTCATGTATTATGTAGTGATCTTTTGTTTATTAGTGTTTCTTTGGTATAATGAGTCTTGATTTTTCCGAGACTTTGTTAATTTAGTATATAAATTTTTCTGTGATCCTTGTTTTTTTGTTTTTTTTTGCCTTCTTTGTTTTTGTAAATAGATACTTTAAAGACTCATGAACTCCCGCCTTGCCTCCCTGCCTCCCTGCTTCCCTGCACTTGGATCCACAACCTTTTGCTACCAACCGCCATGCAAACCTGCTGACTCTGACACTGTTAGTTGTGTCAACCAATCAGCTCCCTCCAGCCACTCATCATCCAGGTGTGCCTCATTGTCTCGTCAGTTTGTTTTTATTTATTTCCCTGGTATGCATATTGAAGGTCAGTTTTGTCACATTCTCATTCGAGAAACTTTTTAAAATGCGAAGAAAAAAATGTTTCTACTAAATTGAGGTTTAAGTGTTTATGATATACCACTTACCCTGTTCGGTGTTGTCCAGAGCTGAAGCCTATCCCAGCTGACTTTGAGCGAAAGGCGCACTACGCTGGACTGATCGCCAGTCAGTCAGAGGGCAAGAATAGAGACAGACGAGCATTCACACGCACATTTACACCATCACTGGGTGAGAAGCATCAGTGACTTCAATCAGCATTTTGATGAATGCAATCATCCAACCCATCATGGCATAGACATAAACATAAAGCACCCGTGACACTTTTGTAATTACATGCCCAGTATCAATTAAACATGAGTCGCAGCCCACGCTTGTAAAGTCCATAACTCTCCTCACATCAGTTAAAAGGCTGACAAATATAGACGCTGAGCAAAGATGTAAGAAACAATGCTCATTAACACACGCAATGGAAGTTGTGTCGCTTAAAGGGAAACGTTGTCTAGATGGTGAGCTTCCCCGGACACTCAAGGGGCAACTAATGACAGCCATCTACAGTGCAGGAGTGATTATTTTGTTTAGCAGTTTAACCTCAAGGATCAACACTGGTACTCATGTCTGAAGAACATTTGAGGAACACACACAGTTACCTCACAACTGTGTACCTGTAGATTGGTCAGTTAAGTAATTGGCAGGTATAAGACGTACTGCGAACAAAACATGCCAGTGAGCTTATGAGGTCCATACAGTGTTTGGCGCACACACCAGAGCCACCAATCTAATGCATGTGCAGTGGAACCTTTTCACCAACATCTGGTTTTCAGCGCTGATCTTTGGAACAAATAACAATTATGGTGGAACATCTAAAGCCAAATGCCCCCGAAGATGTGCAATTAGGAATTCTGCCAGAAAGCTAAAGTACAATACTCCAGAGAGCACAAAGTCAAACAAGGCCTCAGCAAAATATCGCAATAGTTTTGGCCAATCTCGAAAGACAGGACAATTTTTGTTTGGCTTTTGTGTGATGTCATCACAGGTGGGGTACCAGTGAGGGCAAAGAGTAAAAGTTTAATGATAATCATAGAACAGGAACCTTTTGTGATAAAGGAATCTATCCTCATTTGCTAGACCGGGTCATCTAGTGACCGAAGGGTCGGTGGTTAGAACCCCGACTCCTACTGTCTGCTGTTAAAGTGTCCTTGGGCAAGACAGTGAACCCTAAATTGCTCCCACTAAGCCTGGCAGAGCCTTGTATGGCAGCAGCCGCCAATTGGCGTATGAGAGGACGGGTAAATGTGAGTCTCTGTAAACCAGTTTGGGCACCATGATGGTGTAGATAAAGCGCTATATAAGTGCACTCCATTTATCACATTTGCTATTTTTGTAATAGGGTCAAAGGCATGTCTAATATAAAGACATTTCTTTGGCGCCATCTGGTGTCATCTTAGTGCAATGCAGCTTAGATGTACTGAAGGGAGGAGCCTTATTTAGTCAAAAACCGACATCAATAAGTAAACGATATCATCACATGGGCTCAGAAACACTTCAGAAAACCAATGTCAGTAAATATAGTTCCCTGTAAGTGCAACTTAAAACTCCACTATGCAAAGCAAAAGCCATTTATCAACAGCACCCAGAAACGCCGCTGGCTTCTCTGTGCCCGAGCTCATCTCAGATGGACTGATGCAAAGTGGAAAAGTGTTCTGTGGTCCGACGAGTCCACATTTCAAATTGTTTTGGGAAATTGTGGACGTCGTGTCCTCCGGGCCAAAGAGGAAAAGAACCATCCGGACTGATATGGACGCAAAGTTCAAAAGCCAGCATCTGTGATGGTATGGGGCTGTGTTCGTGCCAATGTCATGGGTAACTTACACATCTGTGAAGGCACCATTAATGCTGAAAGGTTCATACAGGTTTTGGTAAAACATATGCTGTCATCCAAGCAATGTCTTTTTCATGGACGCCCCTGCTTATTTCAGCAAGGCAATGCCAAACCACATTCTGCCTGTGTTACAACAGCGTGGCTTCGTAGTAAAAGAGTGCGGGCACTAGACTGGCCTGCCTGCAGTCCAGACCCGTCTCCCATTGAAAATGTGTGGCGCATTATGAAGCGTAAAATATGACAATGGAGACCCCGGACTGTTGAACAACTGAAGCTGTACCTCAAGCAAGAATGGGAACGAATTCCACCTACAAAGCTTCAACAATTAGTGTCCTCAGTTCCCAAACGTTTATTGATTGTTGTTAAAAGAAAAGGTGATGTAACACAGTGGTATGCCTCTGTCCCATGTCCCTGTCCCAGAACGTGTTGCAGCCATAAATTTCTAAGTTAATGATTATTTGCTAAAAACAATAAAGTTCATCAGTTTGAACATTAAATATTTTGTCTTTGTAGTGTCCATCCATCCATTTTATGAGCCGCTTCTCCTCACTAGGGTCGCGGGAGTGCTGGAGCCTTTCCCAGCTATCTTCGGGCCGGAGGCGGGGTACACCCTGGACTGGTTGCCAGCCAATCACAGGGCACATATAAAAAAACAACCATTCACACTCACATGCACTCCTACGGGCAATTTAGAGTTTTACAATCAACCTACCACGCAAGTCTCAAATTAATTATTTAAATAGACCACAACAAGACAACGATTTATTTTGAAGATTTTCTGTTCACAAATTCTGCACAAACAATATTTAAAGAACTATGGGTGGTCTCGCACACCCTGCCATTCAAGCTAGGACCGCCACTGCACACACGCACTGCTTTTTTAAAAAATAAATTATTTTCTGCTTGCTGAATACTGCCTGACTTTTTGAACTTTGAAGTCATGATGACTAGCTCAGTTCAACTGGTGACTGTTTTGTCCGCTTCTGGACATACCTGGCTGTGTGTCGTCACGGACGTTTCGTTTTAGGGTCGCCCAGTATCAACATTGTTGACCACGAGGACTTGGGAAGAAGCATGAGTTTGCTGAGTTATAGCCCATGGGAATTACCGAGATGTACCTACCTTTCCCATTTTGTCTGCATGTTTACAATCTGCGGCGCACATTTTATTATCATAGTGCTTTATGACGCCTGGTAATGTCTCTTTTATAAGCGTCTCGCAAAGATGCTTGCTTGATTTTATGTTTTGCTTCTAAACTGACATTAGATAGAAAAGTATGAGTTTGTAAGATTTTTTTTTTTCTCAAGTTTGAAACCGTCGATAACCTCTTATGAGTTTTTGGATCCTCGGGCTAAGATAGGCTCAACTTTGCAAGTTTCCATGCATTCTGCCTCTCTTTGTTTTTTGTGTTTGTTTTTTCTTTGGTTCAAATGAAAAGAAATTAGATCAAAACGTAAGTTCACACGTTGAAAGAATATCACGTATCAACATGCTCACTCAATGCACGTTTGACATCCAAATTATATTTTATTTATATGCATTTGAGGAACACTTCAAATATTTTGGAGCATCTTTTTAATTTTCGGTTTATTATGTCTAAATATACTTTGTTGCTGCAATATTCTTATTTCTTTATAATTAAGTGCATTTTAATGTAGCTCACGCTAGTATGTGTGCTTTTTCTCAGTGTGCGCGCGCGTGTTTGTGAAGGAGGGGGTCTGGCATATGGTACCAGTTAAGATTGGACCGCCACTGCTACATAATATAATCACGTATACACGTATGACATCGAGGGGGGGAAAAAACACCTCCATTACAAGTAAATGTTTTATGATTTTGGTTTGAAATGTGTACTAAGTTGATGGAGAAAAAAACGCAAATCAAAAGGCTTGACTTTTGCGTCATAGCAGCAGCGCCAATTGCATACGGTGCACGCCTCCTGGTTGCAAAATATAAAAGCTGATCGCCTCTGTCGTCCCCACACAGATCGTGTCCATCTGATGTTCAGGTCAAACGTTGTTCGGACGTCCATGTTCCTGAATAAAAGTGTGCGTCTGCATGCGCGTAGAGGCGACATGGATTTCAACTTGACACGTTTTGGGCGCGACGCGCACGGCCACGGCGCACTGGCGCAGCTACTTTTGGGGAATCACTCTTTCCTTTACAACAGCACAGCCGACCTCGACCAGGAGGACTTGGAAGTGAACACGGACGCGTACTCCAAAGTGATCGTGACCATCATCTACCTGCTTCTGTTCACCGTGGGCTTGCTGGGCAACTCCATCACCTTGTACGCCCTCCTGAGCAAAAAGAGTCTGCAGAACCTGCAAAGCACCGTCCACTACCACCTGGCCAGCCTGGCCGTGTCCGACCTGCTCATCCTGGTCCTCTCCATGCCCATCGAGCTGTACAACTTCATCTGGTTCCACCACCCGTGGGTGTTCGGGGACGCAGTGTGCCGCGGCTACTACTTCCTCCGGGACAGTTGCTCGTACGCCACCGCTTTCAACATCGCCTCGCTGAGCGTGGAGCGCTACATGGCCATCTGCCATCCGTTCAAAGCCAAGAGCATCATGTCCCGCAGCCGCACCAAGAAGCTGATCAGCGGCATGTGGCTCGCTTCCTTCGCGCTGGCCACGCCAATGCTCTTCATCATGGGCCAGGAGGCGCGTCAGGGCGAGAACATCTGCACCGCCACCGTGGCCCCTGTCACCATGAAGACGGTGCTCCAGGTGGGTGACGCTCGCTCTCTTTGTTTTTCAACTAGACTTTGACAGTTAGGCATTCCATTATTTGGCATTTGATGGCAAGATGAAGACAATTTGCTCATAAATGTTCGTTGCCCCCCCCCCCCCCCCCCCCCCAAAAAAAAAGTTTATTCTCTCCTACTTTTGAAAGGATTCTCCCTGCTTAGTTTTGCTGCTGGACTGGCGTGCAGAACAGGAAACCTCTGCATTCAAAAAGCAAGCTTTGTGATTGGTTTTCACCAGTGGCCCAAAATAAATGTACTTCAGTCGACCTATCTGGTATTGACTTGAGTATATATTTTTCTGACCACTCTTTGCTTCTCCTCCTTATATTTGAAAACAGTTATCTTTACTTTTTACTCCATGTCAAAATAAGCTTGTTACTTTTTTCAACCTCTGGATGATGACACATTGTTATAAAATAAATAGAGAAAAAAAAGAGAAAGAGGTCAAGTCAAGAACGGTTCAGATCTTGAGTGATTAAGATCTTGGGGTCTTGTAAAGCAGAAATCAGGGACACCAGCGACACAAACCCACAACAGATTCAGAGAAGCAAGATATTCCCCATCCATGACCTTTTTCAGGAGAATTGTTTGTTGTTGTCGGAAACAAGAATGATTCATGGCATAGGTGTTTCTCGCCCATTTTGGGGAATGACGAAGCACCCTTAAAATTAGAGAAATATATTTTTTAAACTGTCATTTTTAACCTAGAGTAGTGGAAAACCATGGAACTTGGGTGTAACGTAATATATTAACAACCTATTGCCTCAAAAACGGTTTGCTCCACCCGCTCCCTCCCACAGTCCCACCTCTCTCCGTCTGGGGTCTGTCCTGGTCCCTTTGCAGAAAAACAGCCCCAAAGCATGTTTCCACCCCCATGCTTCACAGTAGGTATGGTGTTCTTTGGATGAAACTCAGCATTCTTTCTCCTCCAAACACGACAAGTTGAGTTTTTTACCAAAAAGCTCTATTTTGGTTTCATCTGACCATATGACATTCTCCCAATCCTCTTCTGGATCATCCAAATGTGCTCTAGCAAACTTCAGACTGGCCTGGACATGTACTGACTTAAGCAGGGGGACACGTCTGGCACTGCGGGATTTGAGTCCCTGACGGCGTAGTGTCTTACTGATGGTAGCCTTTGTTACTTTGGTCCCAGCTCTCTGCAGGTTATTCACTAGGTCCCCCTGTGTGGTTCTGGGATTTTCGCTCACCGTTCTTGTGATCATTTTGTGAGATCTTGCGTGGAGATTATCAGTGGTCTTGCATATCTTCCATTTTCTAATAATTGCTCCCACAGTTGATTTCTTCACACCAAGCTGCTTACCTATTGCAGATTCAGTCTTCCCAGCCTGGTGCAGGTCTAAAATGTTGTTTCTGGTGTACTTTGACAGCTCTTTGGTCTTGGCCATAGTGGAGTTTGGAGTGTGACTGCTTGAGGTTGTCGAGAGGTGTTTTTTATACTGATGAGTTCAAACAGGTGCCATTAATACAGGTAACAAGTGGAGGACACAGGTGCCTCTTAAAGAAGAGGTAACAGGTCTGTGAGAGCGAGAAATCTTGCTTATTTTTAGGTGACCAAATACTTATTTTCCACCATAATTTGCGAAGAAATTCTTTAAAAATCAGACAGTAATTTTCTGGATCCCCCCTCCCCCTCACTTTGTCTCTCATAGATGAGGTATACCTATCGTGAAAATTACAGGGCTCTCTCATCTTTTTAAGTGGGAGAACTTGCACAATTGGTGGCTGACTAAATACTTTTGTGTGTGTGTTGCTAAAGTGCTTTAGTGACTCATTATCCACTAAAAGTACGAGTCCTGTCTTGGTGCTAGCCAATCAGAGGAAAAATATGGCGGGTTATTGTTCCATAAAGGCAATGGACACAAGACTTTTTCCGGACTCGATAAATTTGCATTGTTGTGGTGACACCTGGCGCCCCACTCACAACCCAGCAAGCTGCTGGCGGAACGGTGTTGGCTCCGTAGATTCAAACAACTGGGACATTTTAGGAAAAGTTAACTATTTATTCCAGTCGGTAGCCCACAACTTAAGTAGCCAGTGTGCTGAGGAGCTAAACGACTTGCCGTGGCTCGCTCGATTGTGGCGACATCTGTTAAAATAGAGATCACTAGCTGGCAGACCCAAACGGAACCACACCATAGCCAAAAAAGGTTATGATTCAAGACATACGGGGTGCTTCGATTTGAAGCGGTGCGACATATTTCAGGCTTTACGGTAGTGATGAACTGTACCGACCAATCACATGCGAGTTCCGCCACCCTTTCGGCCAATCAAATCTGCATCGCAGGGGGTAATCACTGAAATGACTGACTGCGCGCAGAGCAGACAGCGACAAGGAGAGAGCGAAAGAGAGAGAGAGAATGCGTAAGTTGATTTAAAGATGGAGTAAGATCAGAAAATGAGTGACAAAGGAAGACAAAATGGGGAACAAATGGTGCTTAAAATGGAACAGGCTGAGTCATTTTTGTTTGTACTTTCCAGTGGGAAATTCCCACTAGGAGGACTTAATAAAAATGCATTTATGTGAAACGCCATTTTGAAACAAAACTAAGGTATTGAACATACATATCGTATAAAATGGTTCAGTTAAGATATCCTTCCATCCATTTTCTTTACCGCTTCTCCTCACTAGGGTCGCGTGCTGCTCGAACCTATCCCAGCTATCTTCGGGCGGGAGGCGGGGTACACCCTGAACCGGTCGACAGCCAATCGCAGGGCACATAGAAACAAACAACTATTCGCACTCACATTCACACCTACGGGTAATTTAGAGTCTTCAATTAACCTACCACGCATGTTTTTGGGATGTGGGAGGAAACCGGAGTACGCGGAGAAAACCCTCGAGGCACGGGGAGAACATGAAAACTCCACACAGGCGGGGCCGGGATTTGAACCCCTGTCCTCAGAACTGTGAGGCAGATGTGCTAACCAGTCATCTACTGTGCCGCCTTAGAAGGAAATATTTTCCCAAAAACTTTTACAATATTGTTTGTTTGTTTAATGCCACTGATATAATGATATTTGAGCATAGTAAAGAATTGTATACATCTTACAAATTCTGCCCTGGTAATCAAATGAACACAACTGTGTAATACAGTGTCATTTATGAAATAAAAGTCGGGTTGTTTCTTTATGTGTGCCCTGCGATTGGCTGGCAACCAGTTCAGGGTGTACCCCGCCTCCTGCCCGATGATAGCTGGGATAGGCTCCAGCACTCCCGCAACCCTAGTGAGGCTAAGCGGCTCAGGAAATGGATGGATGGATAGGTTAAATAACTAACAAACTAACTATATATCACCCAGTACAGCACAGACCTCTGCCAAGGCCGAATTTGCCCTAATTTGGACCATCAATGTGCTGCACACTTTCATAGATATCCAGCTCCTGCCTACAGTTGAATTTTGGTCATGAAATGCATGAATTACTCCATCCATTTTCCGTACCACTTATCCTCACTAGGGCTGCAGGTGTGCTGGTGCCTATCCCAGCTGACTGGGCGAGAGGCAGGGGAAAACACTGAACTGGTCGCCAGCCAAACACATGGCACATATTGAGAAAAACAACCATTAACACCTACGGACAATTTAGACCAGTGGTCCCCAAACTACGGGCTGCGGGCCGGATACGGCCCGCCTCCACATTTTGGCCCGGCCCCCTGAACAATACCAGAGACGAGATTTTTTTTTCAGTCAGGCCACGCAATTGAGACTAATACACGAATAGTACGTGTTATTATATTCCACCCTTCTACAGTCTGTGCCCCTATCTGAAACGCCCCCCCAGAAAAAAAAATCCTAGACTCCCCCCTATCACATAGAACAGAATAATGGCGAAAAGGTTTGGAAAGAGAAAAATTTATTCAGAATGCAGAGTATTTAACCTGCAGTGGATAAATTATTTGTTCAATGCAATGAAAAGGCTGTTTGTCTCATCTGTCGAGAGGCGGTGGCAGTATTCAAAGAATACAGTCTGCGCCGACACTATGAATCCTGTCACAAAGACAAGTATGATAGCTTGCAAGGCCAAATGCAAGCAGACAAACTCTCAAAGCTAAAAAGTGGACTGTTAGCTCAGCAGAATACATTTGTACGTATTTCCTGACTTTTTTTTTCTGTGAAGATCCCGGAAAGGATTATTAATATTTGGTTATGTGTTGCTTTCTGGAGAACAATAATTGTTTATGTTTAGGCACCGCTGCGATCGTCACACTTTTTCTGTTACAAACTGGCCCCCCATCAGAGAAGGGAAAAGTTATGTGAAAAAAGTTTGGGGAACCCTAATTTAGAGTCTTCAATTAACCTAACATGCATGTTTTGGAATGCGGGAGGAAACTGGTGTACCCGGAGAAAACTCATGTACACAAGGAAGAACATGCTAAGTCCACACTGGAAGAACATGCTAAGTCCACACTGGAATTCCAGAGCCCGGATTTGAACTCTGAACTGTGAGGTGGATGTGCTAACCTGTCGGCCACAGGGCTGCCACATGAATATGTCATTAAAAAAATTAATCCAACTACCAGTTTGAAAAATGCAGTCACGGATCAGTATCAGTAATGAATGAGCTCATGTCACCCTACATTACACTTAATCCTTTATTCGATAAAAAGCCTTAATATTGTCACTTCTTCAGAGGGTTTCAGGAAATCAATTGGAGGCTTAATTACTACCAACGAAACACTGCACATTTTACATGCTACATAGAATATGCATGCTAAAATAACAGTGTGAATGAATTTTATTTACCCCTCTCTGGCTCACATAACACAGTACAATAGCTCTCTTTATAGCAAAACAAAACAATATTTCTGAAGAACATTCTGTCATTCTGTGTCCTTGATATAAGTTGAAGTTGTGTAGAAATGATAGCTCCAACTTCCCTGATATTGTTTCCAATGCACACAGTTGGCATTGACTCAGTAGCCCAACAAGATTTGTGATAATCGAGGAAATAATGATGTGACTTGTTCTACGGATGCTTTGTCACCCAGTTGGAGCCTTGGAATGAGGCGAGAGAGTCAGGGATGGGACATTAACTCCCAGGCTCGCTGCCAAATGGTTTGTTGGGGCAATTTTCATCACTAGCGTCTGCTGCAGGTTTCCTGCTATCGTAAGTTTTTTATTTTATTTATTTTTTAAATGTATTTGAATTTTTTTTTACATCCATCCATCCATTTTCTGAGCCGCTTCTAGGGTCGCGGCCGTGCTGGAGCCTATCCCAGCTATCATCGGGCAGGATGCGGGATACACCCTGAACTGGTTGCCAGCCAATCGCAGGGTACATACAAACAAACAACCATTCGCACTCACATTCACACCTACGGGCAATTTAGAGTTGTCAATTAACCTACCATGCATGTTTTTGGGATGTGGGAGGAAACCTGAGTGCCCGCAGAAAACCCACGCAGGCACGGAGAGAACATGCAAACTCCACACAGGTGGGGCCGGGGATTGAACCCCGGACCTCAGAACTGTGAAGCAGACGCTCTAACCAGTCAACTGAAGAAGTAAAATACTATCTGAATGTTGGTAGAGCAAACCTTACAGATTATAACAGATTATTCATATTTCAATTACAGTGGTACCTTGATTTGAGTGCCCCAATTCACAAGTTTTTTAAGTTACAAGCTGTCGCTTGGTCAATATTTTTGGCTTCGTTATTTGATCCAAAATTTAAATTAAGAGTGAGCTTCAGCTATGCAGTTGCTCGAGTGAAAAATGAGAAAAGAAAGCAAGAGTCGCCGATGCAACATCAGACACATACATTCAAATACACAAATACAAAATGAAAACACTTGCAAGGAGCATGGAGAAGAAGGTAACACTGAACAATCACATGCTAAATTGCCAACCGGAGCTGGAGTCAGAGCTCCAGTTTACTTCGTATGGAAAAAGCCAATGAAATTTTTTCATGTCAGCCATGCCCACTACACGGTTTGAATGACGAACTAGGGACTGCTGGGAATAGGGAGACAAACAGACATATACTGAGCACAGTATTGCAAAAATCCCACCATGAGGGTGATGAGACGTTTTGTGATGCACATTCATTTCACAATGAAATCCATACTCTTAGAAAAGCTACAAGCTTTTTTTTTTCCACACAATCGACCCCAATTTGAACTCGCCACTGCTCATCACTCAACTGGCGCAGTATACTGGCTAACAATTTGTATCCTCTGATGCTTTTTAGGAAGGCCATTGGCTTCAGCAAATACTGTAGCCAGTATCTGAGGGGAGGCATTTTTGACCACACAAGACTGTTTCATGCAATTGAAATAATTATAGATGTTATGTCCCCAACTCTTTATAAAATCTCTTGGGCTTCATTCCAGTCTGGGGACAGTCGGGCATCGGACCATGGTGGCAAGCAGGAAATGATCAAATCGGTGCAATAACATTTTAGAAGCGAGTCAGAGAAAGGAAGCTGTGTAAGCTGGTGTACGTCCCCCAAAAACTCCAAGCATGTTTTGTCAACCTCGAGGGACACTGGGGGAAGATTGAACTACTGAGGAGTGAAAAGGCAGCGGCTAACATAAATAATTGGAAAACCTTGTCAAAAGACCATTAACTTTTGCTCCCATAACGCAATAGATGTGCTCAGAAAGTCTTTTATCGTAATTTATAAAATTTTCCTCAAAGCAGGAATAAAGTATAAGGTGTGTCCGAAAAGTTCCAGCAGTAGTGTCACAAAATATTTATTTTAAATCCATCCATAAATACAAGTTTTCCCCTTTGAAGTAATCCCCCTGGAGTTGAACGGCATTCCCAGCCTTATCTGGCACGTCCTTACGCACTCCTGGAAGGATTCTTCTAGGAACCTCCGCTGCTCCGTCATCACGGCCATGTTGATGTCATCCACATCGACAAAACAGGTCCCGTGATGACCACCATGACCTTGGGAAGAGGAAAAAAATCACTCTGAGCCAGATCAGGGGAGTAGTGACTCAAGGTTGCTCCAGAATGGCGATGTTCTTGGCCAGGAACTGTCGCATCCTCAGGATATTGTGAGCAGGTGCGAGTGGTCCTGCCACAACACTTGCCTCTTCCCGCGGACTGAACGAAGCAAACGGGGCACAATCTCTTTGTCGACGTGCTGGTTGATCATCTGACACACACTGAAGGGGGAAACTTGTTTGTTTTTTCAGTTTGAAATAGAATATTTGGTGGAACAGTGGACGACTGGTTAGCACATACATCTCCCTCGCAGTTCTGAGGACCTGGGTTCAAATCCGGCCAAGACTGTGTGGCGTTTGCATGTTCTCTCCGTGCCTGCGTGGGTTTTCTCTGGGTACTCCGGTTTCCATCCCCAAAACACGCATGCTAGGTTAATCGAAGACTAAATTGCCCTGCGATTGGCTGGCGACCAGTTCCGGGCGTACCCCGCCTCTCGCCCGCAGCTAGGTGGGATAGGCTCCAGCATATTATTATCTATTGTTTTGGGAAAATCTTTTTCTGACAGAATAAGTAAGGAAGCAATCTTGTCTTTGTGGGTTTTTATTACAAAAAAGAAAATCCTTGCAAAAACAGGAAAAGGTACATGTCTTACATGTTGTTGCTCCTTACTGAAGCCCAGACTAAAATCCCCCTTGTTATATCGAAGTGAGACAGACAGAGAAAGAAAACAAAACAATTATGTCGATCGATCGATCAACTTGTGCTTCTGCCAAAGGAAGTATACCTGTGATCAGTTTTAAAGGATGAGATTCTTTATAGAACATATCGCAAAAAAAATACACAGTAGTGTGTAAAGCTCTTAGCTACCGTATGTTGTTTACCTTTATCCACATAGTTTTGACAAAATAAAACAGGATAGTAGGACAAACACAGACGAAGGTTAGCAATGACTAATTATTCCTTTGCATTTACATTTTACTATTGTAAATGTGTGTGTGATTTTTTTATTTTTTTATTATTATTATTGTTATTTTATTATTATTATTATTATTTTTCTTTAGTGGAATGTCTGAGGTCGAACACAATCCATTCTGGGACACAAGTCGCCCTCTAAACAATTTTCCTCATTGGAAAGGACACTTTTTTCTTTTTTTTAGTCTACAGGTAAAAGTAACATTTCAATATTCTTCTCATACAAGGTTAAGAATAGGTTTACCACTGCTCATATTAATAAAAACAATAAAACATAGTCTAATTACTAATGCACAGATGATTTCTATCACATTTAACAGATCTTACTTTTCAACATTTTTAACTGTCACACAAATGAAAATAGAAGTAAACCACTGTAAAACATTAAAAAAAACACAACAAGTGAAGACACATGGTGTTGATGGAAACTTACAGCTATAAAAGTGAGTCTGCTCACTACATGTAACTTCATGTTTATTATTTTCTCCGCTTTTGGCAAAGTTGATGCAAAAAAAGCCAAAGAAAAGCAAAATATTCATCTGTCGCTCCTCGTTGTACTGTGGTGTCGTGAAGTACGTTTTCAACTCTAAAGCCTTCAGCAGCATGCTTTTCCCAATAATTTTGTTTTAATTCGACATGCTACAAAATGAGGTGTGCTCCACTTTGGAGGTTCCTTTATAAATATTAACCTTTTCATTTTACAGTCTTATTGGAATGCATGAGGTATTTGTATGTATATGATGAATAAAAGTGCAAAATTAGGGGAGATCACACTGAATACTTGTCTTTGGCCATTTATAGATGTCTTTTGTTTTTTATGGTATTCTAATTAACAGAATGAGTCATCATTAGGATATAATAACCATTTTATGATTTTTTTGGGGGTGTTGTTTGTCTTTTATTTTTTAACTTAACTCTAGTTTATGGCGATACAGTTCCCTGATTAAATTAATTCATCCATCCATTTACTGTGTCAGAGCCTATCCCAGCTGCCTCTGGGCGAGAGGTGGGGTACACCCGGAACTGGCCGGCAGCCAATCAGAATGCACAAATAAACAAACAACCATTCATACTCATATTTACACCTACGGACAGATTAGAGTCTTCAATTAACCTACCATGCATGTTTTTGGGAGGAAACCGGAGTACCCGGAGAAAACCCACGCAGGCTCGGGGAGAACATGCAAACATCACACAGGTGAGGTCGGATTTGAACCCGAGTCCTCAAAACTGTGAGCCAGATGTGCTAACCAGTTGTACACAGGCCGCCCATGACCGAAGTCTTTAAAGATATAGTAACAACCCCAAAAAATTTCCGACAGGGCGGCTGTTAATATTTTCCTCTTTTCATAATGACTGAGATGACTTCCCAGAAGATGGAAGACATAAACCAAACTGGGGGAAGAAGGCTGCAAGGGGGCTAATTGAATTCCTGAGCTAGAGCAAATCTTTGTTTTTTTTCTGCAGGCTACAGGATGTGGAGAAACTATAATGGAATTTAACTCAGTGCTGTTGACTCTGCTAAATTAATTCCAATAGATTTACATGTTGTCACTGATGGTGTGGTGGTTCACTAGCCTGAATTTGGTGCTGACAGAGTGGGTTCAGTTCACACTCAGTGACTGTGTGCATGTGCGCGTGAGTGGTTGTCTGTCACCATACAGTATGGCTGATCGGCTTTAATGTCATAATTTGCCGATCCGATCAATGACGTCATTGATCGGCTCCGCAAAAGACATTTACTCCGCGTCGCCATCGTGCACAGTATATTTGACTCCAAAAGCTAGTTTATTTTTTAGCCTTGTCGCGTGTCTTTTGACGTAGTACTGTAAATATCTGACGGCCAATTAATTTATTTCAAAAAAACAACCAAAAAACATGTTGGCGGTGTGGAACAGACAACACGTCGGAGACAGGAAACACGTAATGCACGGATTAGACTACAAGACAAATTTGCTCTTTCACGATTGCACTGTCAGACTACTGCAATAAAATCTTGTATTCCGATTCCACCGAATCCCGTTTTTTACGATCATTGGGCTTTATCTTGTCCACTCAAATGCGACCGGATACACTCGTTACCGTGGCGACGACAACAAGAGTGGAGCGAGGCGGCTCGACTGTATTATAAGGACAAAAAGGGACAAAACATTTGTTGGTGGTCACCGGTGCTCAGGACAGGAGAGGACGTTCGTTTAAGGCATGTTCACTTGAGGTATGTTCACTTACTTTTAATACGATACGGCTCGCAAGCAGGCAACAAAATGTAGCCTAGCAAGCTAGTAGTAACATGAACGGATGGACGTAAACATGCCGCCGTTCTGTCGAATCATGCTCTAAAGTTGCGGTGTGGGTGAAGTAATTTAATTAAAAATAAAGTAATTACAGTAAGTTAGCACCCATTATTTCTGTCATGTGATGTTGGTTTGACCTGACTGATTAGAATACACGATCTGACGAGAGCGGTGATCTCCAACCTTTATGGAGCCAAGGAAAATATTTTACAATTGAAAAATCTCAGGGAACACCAACAAACAAAAATGTCACAAAATGTGGCTACATTAATTACTCCATTTACTTCCTGCTATCTAATAGAAGACCATTTATCATTTGTTCTGTCTGTCACTATGCCTCACTGGCATAAATAGAGGAACAAAGATACATTATTTATTTAAAATAAATTTTTTCGAGCAATTAAGTACACAAGTATATACAGTAAATGAACAGGTCATTAAAATAGACACATTCCTCCATCTTGTGATTGGATCGGTTATCGTTTTTTTAAACTCGCTGATCGGCGATCAGCCCCAAAAATCCTGATCGTGTAAAGTCTATTGGCAACCAGTCCAGGGTGTAATCTGCTTTACATCTGTGATCATTTGGGATAGGCTCCAGCTCCTTCTGATCCTGAACAGGATAAGTGCTATATAAAATGGATGGATGAATATTTACATTTTGCAAGCGAGGGTTGCTGTGTGCACTAATGGCCTAGCTGTCCACCTTCAGGCAGGTTTGTTGTCATTGCACAAAGTGGACTCCTGCTGTGTCTACACTTCACTTTGTAAAAGTATGAATTTCAATTGCAAAACATTTTTAGATGTTGCTTATACTGCTTGCTGAACGTCTATTTTGTTTTTATTCACACATATGTGAACTTTAGGAGTATGCAGTTTAGTACAAAGTTTTGTTTAGTTCCCAGTTTTAGATAACGTTCTCGGAACATTTTCACGACTTGTCATCTGTCTCTGACATTAAGCGCATTTAAGACCCTCTTAAGACCCATGAAAGTTTCTCAGCAACTCACTGCCTTGTTGCAGGCTCTCTGAATCAGGTCAACAGTCCAATTTTCCAAGTTCCATTCCGTGATGGTTTGCTCTCAGCTCACGTTGGCGATCCGCGATGAACCTCATGAGGTGATAAATGTGTGACCCAACTCACAAGAAGAATCAGTGGCAGTAATTGGTATGTGCAAAGTGTGCAGCATGGCTGGGGGAGCAGCAACGATGACCCCTGCCCAAATAAAATGCTATGGGTAATGCCATGACATATCTGTAAAATATGTACATATTTGTAAATAACTAGAGCCCAATTAGTACACTATGATACAATCCCACAGTCACAGTACGGCAAGCGAGCAGGGACACTCTTGGAAAAGTGAATCCACAATACATTGCAATGCCACTCATTGCGTTCGTATTGTGGAATCACCCATGAACTGGTCTCAGAATTGCTCTCATGCTTCCTGCCACAGTGGATCAACAAGCTTTATGTCTCATCATACATCTGCTTTTTGTCTATTGACTGAGAATCTAGAAATGTCAGTTTGTAGACATAAGGCTGTATTTTCGTAGACGCCGCATCTGTGGTGGGGCGCAAATGACTGCATATCCTGATTTTTGGCTCCCTGTGCATGTTTGGCAATTTGGCAGACAAGTCTGTGCCAAGCTGGGCATTCTGGAGCAGCAGAGAGAGTGTCCTTGGACATGTGCTTGGTTGAATGACAATTTGGTGGCAGAAAGTCGATGTAAATGTAGCCCAACTCAGACCATGTCTAAATCTTGGCGCAAGGGAGACCGCTGTGTAAGACTATTTTGGTAAACTGAATTACGCTGTTCACGAAAATAGAGGCCATACGTCCTATTAATTGTTTGCACATTTGATGTATTATGACCTTATAACCATTTTTATTTATTTTTTGGGGATTTATTGCATGCACTTTGTGTTGTATTAGTCTAGGTCACAGGTGGTGCACAGCCTGTACATACTGTACATACCCATAGCAATAGACACATTGTATATTATTCCATACCTTGCATTCTGTGTATACCTGTATACCAGTATAGATACTTATTATACAGTGGGTACGGAAAGTATTTAGACCCCCTTAAATTGTTCATTTTGTTATATTGCAGCCATTTGCTAAAGTCATTGTTCATTTTTTCCATATTAATGTACACACAGCTCCCCATATTGACAGAAAAAAACGGAATTGTTGAAATTTTTGCAGATTTATTAAAAAAGAAAAACTGAAATATCACACAGCCATAAGTATTCACTATTTAGTAGAAGCACCCTTTTGAGCTAATACACCCACAAGTCTTTTTGGGAATGTTTTTCACACCTGGATTTGGGGATCATCTGCCATTCCTCCTTGCAGATCCTCTCCAGTTCTGTCAGGTTGCATGGTGAACGTTGGTGGGCAGCCATTTTCACGTCTTTCCAGAGATGCCTAATTGGGTTTAAGTCAGGGCTCTGGCTGGGCCATTCAAAAACAGTCATGGAGTTGTTCTGAAGCCACTCCTTCGGTATTTTAGCTGTATGCTTACGGTCATTGTCTTTTTTGAAGGTGAACCTTGGGCCCAGTCTGAGGTTCTGAGCACTCTGGAGAAGATTTTTGTCCAGGATCCCACATCCCAAAAACATGCATGGTAGGTTAATTGACAACTCTAAATTGCCCGTAGGTGTGAATGTGAGTGCGGATGGTTGTTTGTTTGTATGTGCCCTGCGATTGGCTGGCAACCAGTTCAGAGTGTACCCCGCCTCCTGCCCGATGATACCTGGGATAGGCTCCAGTACGCCCGCGACCCTAGTAAGGAGAAGCGGCTCAGAAAATGGATGGATGGATGGATGGAGGCCACTCTGTTCTTAGGAACCTTAAGTGCAGCAGAAATGTTTTTGTAACCTTGGACAGATCTGTGCCTTGCCACAATTCTGTCTCTGAGCTCTTCAGGCAGTTCCTTTGACCTCATGATTCTCATTGGCTCTGACATGCACTGTGAGCTGTAAGGTCTTATATAGACAGGTGTGTGGCTTTCGTAATCAAGTCCAATCAGTATAATCAAACACAGCTGGATTCAAATGAAAGTGTAGAACCATCTCAAGGATAATCAGAAGAAATGGACAGCACCCGAGTTAAATATATGAGTGTCATAGCAAAGGGTCTGAATACATATGGCTGTGTCATATTTCAGTTTTTCTTATTTAATAAATCAGCAAAAGTTTCAACAATTACGTTTTGTTTCCGTCAATATGGGGTGCTGTGTGTACATTAATGAGGAAAAAAATTAACTTAAATGATTTTAACAAATGGCTGCAATATAACAAAGAGTGAAAAATCTAAGGGTGTCTGGAAACATTCCCTACCCACTGTATATTCCCGTGAGGAAATTTTAACGTCATCTATTTGTACTTTATGGCAACAGGTAGAGGACAGTGGTTGTGCCAGCCTACACTACCATTTAGCAATGATGATGGGGAGAAAGATGAGGGGGCTGGGGGGGATTAAGGAGTCTCACACAGTGCCCCATTCAATATTTCACCACCACTGGGACGAATACTGCAACAACTAGAGATAATCACTGCTTGCACCTGCTGCATGCTGTCTGCACATGGATATTAAAAAACACACACATTTATTTAGAAGAACACACCACAGAGGTTTCACTCCATTTCATGATAATTTCGTATAATCGATGCAATTATTCCTTCCGCAAGCTAGGACAACTGCCAGAATTTGACTTCTCAACACAATCACAGCTACTGAATGTGTGTGGCTGTTGAGTGTATAAACATCACAATCACCTAAACTAATAGCCCCTGCTAAAATGATGTCTTTCTTTGTTGTTAGTCTAAAAAGTAGTTGTTCAACATCATTCCCGACTGCATGATGTCCGGTCACCTCGTGTGTGGTTATCCTTAACAGGAACCCAACTCGACCACATTGGATCACAAAAAAAAAAACAGATGAATCCCCTCAAATTAATTTAATTGGAGCCAGAAGGAACTGTTTAATAACTATGTGGATGCTACACTGGCTTGTAATAAGGAGAATAACATCACTGTAATTGTTATGGTAACCTAAGAGCACCAACTTTAATGATCTGAAATTTTGGCGGACCAGCTTGGACACTTGCATGTTGTCTCAGGTTGTACATTCATTTCCCCAAAACACTCTTAATACTGTCTTTTTGTGGTGACTACAGTCACTTTAGAAGCAAATACACCTTTTCTATGTCCAATTCAAGGAAACATTCCTTTTTTACAATTGAAAACAATTCCCAGGTGCCTTAATAATGTGTGTATAACATGCTTTCATAAAAAATACCCCAAGTATTAAGAATTACTAATTAATTTCTCGTCTCATCCCACCCCACATCCTGCTGGGCCAATGGCTTGGTTATCATTATGTATCATTTCGACCAGGGCAGATTTTGAGCTTTCACGGGCAAGTGTACGCATAACAGTAGGCTGGAAACTTGCCAGCAAGTGCGTGTGTAACAGTGGTTGATATGTCAACTGTGGGGGAAAATAATCAAGCAACCATAAAGAAAATAAAAGTATTTTAACTCATGGAAGCAGCAGTTCAAACACTACACTGTATATATGTGTGGTGTATGGACACATTTTCCACAATATGTCCACTTTTAATTCCCAATTATTTGACCTTATTACTAGGCATAAAATAATATACTTCAAATAAAAAAACAAACAAGGGGTGTCGTTAGCAGTGAGGGTTGGACTGTGCCAAGTTTGTCCTTTGTCATCGATTATTCTCATAACCCTTATGGACAGAATTCCTAGGTGCAGCTAAGACGTTGAAGAGGTCCGGTTTGGTGACCTTAATATTACGTCTGCTTTTTGTGGATGATCTGGTTCTGCTGGTTTCACCAAGCCACAAGCTTCAACTATTGCAGGAGCGGTTCACAGCTGAGTGTGAAGTGGTTAGGATGAGACTTGGCCCGTCCAAATCTGAGGCCATGGCCCTCAGTCAGAAAATGGTGGCGTTCCCTCTCCGGGTCAAGGATGAGATCTTACCCCAGAGGAGGATTTGAAGTATTTTGGGGTCATGTTCACGAGTTCACGGAAAAATTGAGCGAGAGATTGACAGGTGGATCGGTGTAACATCTGCAGTGATGTCATAGTGAAGGAGTTGAGATGAAAGGTGATGTTCTCACACTCACCTATGGTCAGAAGCTGCGGGTCGTGACAGAAAGAAAAAGATAGAAGTGGCTCTCCCTTAGAGAGAGGGTGAGAAGCTGGTCATGCGGGAGGGGCTTGGAGTAGAGCTCCTCCGCATTGAGAAGAACCAGATAAGGTAGCATCTGGTCACAGTGCCTCCTGGACGCCTCCCCGGTAGGGTTGGGCATCGAGAACCGATTGGAACCGGTTCTGGTTCTCCCCAAATTGTTAAAATTGGGTTGGCTGGGGGGGGGGGGGGGGGGTTGGCTGGGGGGGGGGGGGGGGTTGGCTGGGGGATGGCATTGGGACCCTGAGGCCCCCTGAGGCCCCCACTGGGTGGCCAGTTGTCGGGACGCCTCGGTGGGGCCGGCGGACTGCCCTGGGTCTCCATCGGGCTTCTCTCGGGTGGACCCCTGGGCCTGATCCCACCCCTCGATTGATTGGGTGGGTTCCCCAGCCACCGCGGTGCGGGCACAGCAATTACAGGACACTTCTGTCAGTCTTTGTGCATGTAAAACGGTGTCAATTCCCTTGCATGTGTCCGCAAGCACACACCCCTAGGACTCTTTCACTGGGTGTGGGGTGACGCACTTACTGCGACAAATAACTCATGAATATGCAAATTGCTTTAGTTGCAACCCCTGCAACAAAATGGATGGATGGATGGATGGCCACAGCCCACAACAACTCCCAGTTGCAGGGGGCTCCCTCTGAGGAAACACTGGAAACTGTAAAATGTTACTATATTACTATATTCATCAAACCTAAAAATAGTCTAAAATGATAAAACAAATAACAGACCTAAAATATAATATAAAAGCAGCAAAAGGATAGATAAAATAAATATTAATGAAACAAAAATAAAATAAAGCAACATAAAATAAATTAAGTAAGGTCCATCTATCCATCCATCCATTTTCTTCCGCTTATCTGAGGTCGGGTCGCGGGGCCAGCAGCTGAAGCAGGGAAACCCAGACTATCAGCGGCTCGACTCTGAGCCTCTCCTGGATGACCAAGCTTCTCACCCTATCGCTAAAGGAGAGCCCAGACACCCTGCGAAGGAACTCACTGCTTGTATCCGAGATCTCAGCTCGTTCTTTACCATGACAGATAGAGTCCGCATCACAGCAGACGCTGCACCAATCCGCCTGTCGGTCTCCCTTTCTATTCTTCCCTCACTCGTGAACAAGACCCGGATATACTTGAACTCTTCAACTTGGGGCAGGATCTCCTCCTCAATCTGGATAGGATACTTCGCCCTTTTCCAACTGAGGACCATGGTCTCAGATTTGGAGGTGCTGATTTTCATCCCAGCCGCTTCACACTCGGTTGTGAACTGCTCCAGCGAGAGTTGACAGTTGAGGGTGTAGAGCTGTCCACTGTTCCACGGTCAGGACGAAAACCACACTGCTCCTCCTGAATCTGAGACAGGGCTCGAAGTGAGCCGATTCCCGATTACCCAGGGCAAGTCAAAAATAGTCACGGGCTAGTTAGCAAAACACACAACAGTCCCGAACGGGCAAGCGTATGAAAAAAAATATTGTCATATGTGGGAATGTCACAATATTCATGACAACACCAAATTAAAAGTGCATCAATATTGTCCTGGCCTTGTCTCGGCATAAAATAATGAGCCGTTGTGCTTAAAATGTAGTTTTCTGCCAACTATACAAAGTGAAGCTGCTTTGCTAGGCTGCTAGAGCACGAGAGAGCGATGGATGTATGGACATTTTTCAAAATATATGTTACATTATTTCATATGATAATCTGATACATAGTATGGAAGTATGGATGTCTAATTTAGTCTTTTTAGGGCACAAAATGAAACATGTAATGTCAAGACAATTAATTTAGGAAGTTCATTCCTGAGTGAAATTATAAAAATATGTTCCATATATTAGTATTGTTATGTGACAGAAGAGTCTCTGCTAGGATGAAGGGCAAAGTTTATAAAACAGTGGTGAGGCCAGCCATGATGTATGGATTAGAGACAGTGGCACTGAAGAGAAAACAGGAAGCAGAGCTGGAGGTGGCGGAAATGAAGATGTTGAGGTTCGCTCTCGGAGTGACCAGGTTGGATAAAATTAGAAATGAGCTCATCAGAGGGACAGCCAAGGTTCGATGTTTTGGAGACAAAGTTAGAGAGAGCAGACTTCAATGGTTTGGACACGTCCAGAGGAGAGATAGTGAGTATATTGGTAGAAGGATGATGAGGATGGAGCTGCCAGGCAAGAGAGCTAGAGGAAGACCAAAGAGAAGGTTGATGGATGTCGTGAGGGAAGACATGATGGCAGTTGGTGTTCGAGAGGAGGATGCAGGAGATAGGCTCTCATGGAAAAGGATGACGCGCTGTGGCGACCCCTAACGGGACAAGCCGAAAGGAAAAGAAGAAGAAGAAGTTCCATATATTATTATAATTTAATATAATTATCTTACATTACGGCTGAACGGTGGATGACTGGTTAGCATATCAGCCTCACAGTTCTGAGGACCTGGGTTCAAATCCCGGTCCTGCCTGTGTGGAGTTTGTGTGTTCTCCCCGTGCCTGGGTGGGTTTTCTCCGGGCACTCCGGTTTCCTCCTACATCTCCAAAACATGCATGGTAGGTTAATTGGCAACTCTAAATTGTCCGTAGCTGTGAATGTGAGTGCGAATGGTTGTTTGTCTATATGTGCCCTGCGATTGGCTGGCAAGCAGTTCAGGGTGTAACCCGCCTCTCGCCCGAAGATAGCTGGGATAGGCTCCAACACGCCCGCGGCCCTAGTCAGAATAAGCAGTACAGAAAATGGATGGATGGATGTTTCATAACATTTGATAGTACACTCGCCAGCATGGGTTCCGTTCCCATTCAGTGATGGTGTGAATATGAGTGGGAACGGTTGTCTGTGCCCTGAGATTGACCAGCGACCATTCGATGGTGTACCTGTAGTCTGCCTCTTGCTCAAAGTCTGGTTCGACGTGTGACGCTGAACAAAAAGTTGAGATTTTCCTTTGAAATTCATATTCATTGTATTAAGTAAAGATGTTATGCTGTTAGAAATGCATATTGGTCAAACTCGGCAATCAATGGTCGGTACCAAAGAGTGGCGGATCTATTGGTCGATCACAACAAAAGTACATGAACAATAACGGGTTTTTTTCTTCTTTTTTCCACAAGAATCATTGACAGTTCATTTAAGTTTCATGAGGAGTTGTGTCCTGTGTGTCACCCCAAAACATCGACATATTTAACGCCGTTATTGGTGTTGCAAACGTGTATGGTTGCTTCAGGACAGAGGAGGTGCCCCAGTGCTCTTTCAACAATGCAGAGTGAACAGTGAGTCGGCCTATTATGGAATTTTTAATGACATTCTGTCATGAACGGAACAGAGGATAAGACCCAAAAATGCACAACTCCAAAACAAAAAACAAACACAACAACAAACAAAAAGATAGGTTTAATATATGGGCAGGTCGGTGCACAGGCAGGCAATCCAAAAAAGGCAACAGCATCCAAAAACGTGAGGCAAACATGCTAGGTCGATAATCGGAATAGGGTCTAGTCTTACTGTGAGTCTGTGACGTGGAAACAAGGAATGCTGGAACGTGACAATAAGGTACAACGAACTGGTGACTAGAAAGAATGAGACATGAGGTAAAATGCAAGGGGTAATTAGGGTGAACGAGGCACAGGTGCTGAAGATGCTTTCAGGAGCAGGTGTGTACGAGACAGGGGGAAGACAACAACCGGAACACACACCCATGACGGGACTCCACCCGGAGTGGAATATGCTTGGTGGAGAGCCAAACCCGCTGACCCACTTTGTAGTTCGGGGCCGGTGTCCTCCTACGGTCAGCTGTGGTCTTGTAGGACCATCCCTGGCACAGCAGCATCTGGCGGGCTCGCTCCCAGGTCCTCCTGCAGCGTCTCACCAAGGTCAATGCCGCTGGAACTGTGGACTCTGGGGCTATGGCAGGAAATAGAGATGGTTGGTAACCATGCACAACGTGAAAAGGCGATAGACCAGTGGATGCAGAGGGGAGGGAATTGTGAGAGAATTCGGAGCCCAGTCTCCAGGTCCTGGTTCAAGCCTACGGAAATGTCTGACCAAGGACGTTGTGGTATTTGCAGGGGTCGCAACTCTCCAGAAGGACATTTACGAGAGGACTTGTTAGCAGCACATACCTGGCAAGCATTGACATAATTGGTAACATCGCTTCTAACATTGGGCCACCAAAAGCGCTGTTCGACCACAGATTGAGTCTTGTCAATGCCTGGGTGACATACAGTCTGGTTAGTGTGAGCCCAGTGGATGACTCTTACCCTTAAGGTCGGAACCACATAAAGCCTGTTTTCAGGTCAATTTTCAGGGCTAAGAGTGCTCTTCGGAGCCTCCTTTACCGCAGTCTCAATGTCTCAAACAAAAGCAGAAACGAAACAGGACTTGGGCAAAATGGTTTTAGGGTTGGACAAAGAATTCTCTGCACAAAAAATGCGCGATAAAGCATCTGGCTTACCATTTTTAGTGCCCTATTATTCCACTGACTGTCAGCTGCTAGAATGCGAAACTCAATCGCGTAATCTGAAACCCTGCGCTTACCTTGGTGTAAGGCGACAAGGGAGCGAGCTGCCTCACGATCTGATGTGGAAAACTGAAAAATATGCTCCATAGTCTTTACGAAAAAAGCCCACGAATAACACGCGGGGGAATTGCGGCTCCATTCAGCAGTAGCCCACGCCTCCGCACAACCAGTCAGGTGGGAAATGACGAAAGCGATTTTTGCCCGCTCGGTGGGGAAGGCAGCTGCCTGCAGCTCAAAGTGGAGTTCACACTGAGTGATGAACGGCTTAATATTCCCAGAACCTCCAGAGAACCTCTCCGGTCGAGAGAGCTGTGGGCAGACAGCAACGGAGGTGGCAGGTGGTTGCATGGTAACTGCTTCACATGAAAACGTTGGTACCGTGGCGGTATCGGGTGTTGTGCCAACTGGTTCCTTCTTTTGAATCATTTTCAAGAACTTCAAACTGTGAGGCCACCTGTCTCATCATATTGTCCTGATGTTCTGATAGTCCCTCGAGATAAAGGTGGAGGGCAGCAAGCTGCTCATCCTGCTTCGAGAGGTGTTGAACCTGCGCTTGAAGGGCTTTGCGCACCGGGTCTGAGTCTGCTGGGTCCATGTTATGGTCAGTTCGTTCTGTCATGAACGGAACAGAGGATAGGACCCAAAAATGCACGACTCCAAAACAAATGGACAGATTCAAAAAGAGAGGTTTAATATACGGGCAGACGTCGGTACACAGGCAGGCAATCCAAAAAAGGCAACAGAATCCAAAAACATGAGGCAAAAAGGTGAGGTCAATAATCGGAACAGGGTCTAGTCTTACTGTGAGTCTGTGACGTGGAAACAAGGAATGCTGGAACGCGACGACAAGGTAGAACGAACTGGCGACGTGAAAGAATGAGACACAAGGTTAAATGCAAGGGGTAATTAGGGTGAACGAGGCACAGGTGGTGAAGATGCTCTCAGGAGCAGGTGTGTACGAGACAGGGGGAAGACAAAAACCGGAACACACACCCATGACACATGCAGCAACAGATCTTTGAGTTAGTTGATTTTGGTGGGGGGGGGGAAACACAAAATTAGTTCTTGCACTTTGTGGTTGGTTTGCTGTTCAGCAATTTTGTGCCCTCTTTGAATGGTAATTTTTATGGACAAAAGCTCTACACTGGGGGGGGGGGGGGGGGGGGGGGGGGGGATCACGTGGTTTGCTGTTTGCTTAAAACCCTTTGTTGTTGAAGAGTGGATCTTTTATACATGCATTTGAACATGAAATGTATTAAAATAGTGTGATCTACATTGGTTAAAAAAAGAAAACATATTTCGTCCAGATTTAAAATGACATTTTTGTCATACATTTGGTCTCCATCTTCATCATTTATGTTGCCCACCACTGGCCTACTCACTCTGACATCAGTCATTTATCTTAGCCCACTCTTATCTATACCATTTGCTATTTTAATTGATTAATTAATTTATTGCATCATTGATAATTGATGTTATTTTTATTGAACTGCTTATTTTTCTTTTACTGTTTGCACGTTTTCCTTGAGTGCCCTGAAATGTGCCAATAAATAAAATGAATTGTTATTATCATAATCCAAGTCACTGATGGTGTAGTGGTACACTCACCTGACTTTGGTGCAGGCAGCGTGGGTTCAGTTCCCACTCAGCGACGTTGTAAATGTGAGTGCGAATGGTTGTCTGTGTCTATATGTCCCCTGCGACTGACTGGCGACCAGTTCAGGGTGTAGTCCGCCTTTCGCCCGAAGTCAGCTGGGCTAGGCTCCAGCGTCCCGCAACCCTAACCAGGATAAGCGGTGTTGAAAATGGATGGATGGATGGATTATCATAATCCTTCATTGAATGTTCTCCATCACTTGCACAGAAGTTTAGTAGATACAACAAGATGTCAGCCTGGCAACTAATCTGTCGCTGAGATCGGAAACGGTTGTGGAAATGACAAACCTGCATCCAAACAGCACGGAGATTGCCAAATGAGGGAGTATAGCTTGGGTTTAATTAGTGTTACTTACAAATTAAGTCCTTTTGAATGAAGGTGCAGTTCATTGTGATTACCGGTTGTCGCGCTCAAGCCATTCCCAAAGCGAGGGAGACTGTCATTAAAAATGCAAGACCCAATGTCATCATCTTCAATGAGTAGTTGTCACAGATGTGCGCACTCATGCTGGATAGATGTACCTGATTTAAATGAAAAAAAAAATATTTCCAACCTATCAATGAAATGTAATTATCTCATAAGCTCAGAATCTCCAAATACCATGAGACATAAAGTATTTCAACCTATTGTGTGTGAAAACACGACATTAATGAGGTTGATGTTGCTCTTGAGTCAAATGGGAGGATGCATGTTTTCCTCTCCATCAAAAATCTTTCATTTGACATCATCCATTACTTCTTGCAGACCAACAAGAGCCAGATGCATTAACATGCTATTGCTTTTATATGCAGTAAAACCCTGTGGCCGACGTGCTATAACAGTCTATGCTTGGCCTTTGAATAAGCAATGTCAAGTTGTGCAAATATTTGCATTGCTCCCTGCTGAAAGTGAGATCGATGTTTATTTAGATAAAAACAACCGGCAATTATGAGAGCAGGCTGCCTCAGGAAAAGATAAATAGGCCCTCTACTGGTTGTTAATAGCATGAAAACACCCCCAGCCAGGAAGTTAGACATTTAAGAGAGCTACACCGTAGGAATCTTTTTTTTATTATTATTTCTTCATTAAATAAGGAGCTCACAGAGTCATATTCTTTGCGCTAGTGAAGCTTTGAGGACATTTACACACATTGACTTTATGAAGGACGATGACGGTGAAATCCCTAACAGAAAATCCCAAATGCAGTGGCTTGCTTGCACAGCTGTCCCCCTCTCCACTCTGACCTGCTTCTGCTTCTACTAATGCACTTGTGGCCCACCACACACTTGGCATTTTCCATTTGTCCCTTATCATTAATCATGCCTCTTATCTTATGGTTCTGACACCAGTCGCGTCTCTTCCAAAGCCAGCCACTTCTAGTGAGCAAGTCGCGGTCTGACCTCAAAAGGTTCCCATCAAACATAAACAAAAACAAACAAACAAGGGATTTGACGCATTTGACATTATTTCCTTGATCGACCATGGGGAAAATTACTTTTTCCAATATTATAGGATCACTTTTTTTCTATGTCAATGTCATATTGCTTGGAACAATAGTGCACGCAGGAGTTGCCACAGTGTGGATGTAGCTCTCCTTCTCATAGCTAATATTATGCTGCTCTTTGGATTGCAAAGAATCAACAACTCCGCTAATGGTTTTGGCCGTTAGCCTACACCTCCAATTTTATCCCATTGGTATTAATATTTCAGAAATCGGTTGTGGGTTCAAATCGGCGGAGTCCAACCCTCACCGGGAACGAGTCCGACTTACTGCCGGATATGCGGACCAAACTCTGACTCCGGTCGTACAGAGACCGAACACCCCGTATCAGGGGATTCGGTACCCCGTACTCCCGAAGTACCCTCCACAGGACTCCCAGAGGGACACGGTGGAACGCCTTCTCCAAGTCCACAAAACACATGTAGACTGGTTGGGCGAACTCCCATGCACCCTCGAGCACCCTGCCGAGGGTGTAGAGCTGGTCCACTGTTCCACGGCCAGGACGAAAACCACACTGCTCCACCTGAATCTGAGATTCGACTTCCCGACGGACCCTCCTCTCCAGCACCCCTGAATAGACCTTACCAGGGAGGCTGAGGAGTGTGATCCCCCTGTAGTTGGAACACACCCTCCGGTCCCCCTTCTTAAAAAGAGGGACCACCACCCCAGTCTGCCAATCCAGAGGCACTGTCCCCGATGTCCACGCGATGTTGCAGAGGCGTGTCAACCAGGACAGCCCCACAACATCCAGAGCCTTGAGGAACTCCGGGTGAATCTCATCCACCCCTCGGTGACCTCAAACTCAGCAAACGTAAACATTTTGTAAACATAGGAGACAGTCTAGAGCTCACTGTGAAACTAACATGTTGCAATTTTTTGAAAATAAATAAATAAATTAATTTAAAAAAAGTCATTGATCACTTAAAAAGGAGTGTTGAGAATACACATAAGTGCATTGAATGTACACAACAATGTTAAATAAAAGCTGACATGCTTTTTATTGAACAGCAAAGTATCAGTTTTAACGTGAGGTTGCACCATTGGCTACTTTCTTATAAAGAGTATTCTTATGTTTATCACTGTTATTTGCTTATTCGGGATGAGAATAGGGATTGTGCGCATTAACAACCGTCTGTATAAATTAGAAAAATGTAAACATGTCAGACTGTGGAGACACTTAACTTTTGTCGACACACCAAGGCACTTTGTCTCTGCAGCATGAGCCTCATTGTGCAGCAACCATCATCGTGCTTTAGTGGTCAATATTCAACATGTAACAGCTGCTCAAAGGGTTAATTTTTTTTAAAACACTTCAGTAGAATACGACAACATTTAATCTCAATTTCCACTTTGTGCTAAATGCACTTTGTCCAATTTTTGTTCCAATTGTATAATGACATATATAGTGGAACGAAATAAGCCCTAAAATTGTGTGCGTCACCACCCATTTCCCGGCTGTTCAAAACAAAGTGTTAATATTCACACAACTTTGTCCATCTCTGGACACCTCAAAGGCATGGAAGCAAGTGCGCTCATACCAAGCTTACACGCAGCACCCAATTCCCCCCCCCCCCCCCCCCACACACACACACACAATGAGAGTTGTCAGCCTGATCCAGGGTGAAAGAAGAGCTGAGTGAGGGCAACATCTAAAGAAGGTGTGAATCGCTGTGATCAACACAGCTTGTGGAGGTCGAGCATGAGTGTTAGCCTCTGGCAGCTTTTGTCTATTATGTGCGTATGCTGCCAATGTGTTTGTCATGCTCACATATATTGTATATGCATGTACAAATGTACATACGTAGTGTTTCGATATCAAGAGGTCATCAAGACCCAACAGGTATCATGGTGTGCAGCAGGTGCCAAGGTCAAGCAGCGAGGATGTCAAAAAAGACATGAGGAGCAATACGTATATAAATTGTGTGTGTCTAGTGTTGGTATTTTCAACACACTACTGTTTTCCAGACAGTAGTGCTGGTTTCTATGATTATTTTAGTTTGTTTAATTTCTGTTTAGATATTCCATTCTATTACCATCTTTTTTTTTTTTTTTTTTTTTTTTTTACACCGGCAGCACATTTGTTTGCAACAATTGCTATAGTAATAAAAAGACTTAGAAAACAAACATAGAAGGATAAGGGGAACTAGAACTGGAGGAAAATCCAACAGGTGAGAACTAATGGAGACAAATCAATGGCTTCACTTTCCACCAGTCTGTACTGTAGGTTATTGTTACTGTCAGAATGTTGACGACATTGGCTCCATCCTGTGAATATACCAGTAGAAATGTATTTGAAGTTGTGACAGTCCTTATTTAGTTTAACTGACACAATGCTTGCAGGCTTCTGCACTTCCAAGTCTACCAAAGGAAATACCAGGTTCTGAGATTGATCGTAAAGAACCCAGGAATTTCCCATGATGATTCCGTCATAGGGGCAGCACAGTGAACGAGTGGTTAGCACTTCTCCCTCACATTTTGAAAAATATGTTGTTTTATCAATCAAAAATCATTGTAAAACTAGAATTTGACGTGGTTTCACATTGGACATCGGCATGTCATGAGATCTCAGCACAGCTAGCATCAAGGACATCAGCATAGAATGCCAGACCACAGCATACTACACGAGCTATTTTCTGGCAACATCCAAGGATAAATGCATTTAGGGTTTCATTTTTCCTTGGCTTTTCGTGTCTTTTTTGCCACACTTATTTCAAATGAAGGAGCTGCCTCAACAAGGAGTGTCACGTAATTGTCACTCAGTGCAAAAACCTATTGAAATAGGACGAAAACAATACTTGTCTTTATGAAAAAAATCTCAATACAAATGATGGAGAGAATACTCAAAACCAGATGTGCTTCTTGTTTACAAATAATGTCAAGATGCAGCTCTTTTGTTGAACTTGTTCACTTACACTGCATTGCGCAGCTTTGATGACGCAATATTTAAATTGTTGATGCCATTATAGCCATCCTGCCTACACATCCAACTGGATAATACAAACCACATGGGCTGAGCTTTCTAAACCAGCTGAACTTGACTGGACCACTTAGGAACCATAGCTTTTGGTTCATTTATAAGAAATGTTAAGCTGTTTGAAAGGATGGACAAACTCTTTATACTTTATACTTTTGCATGTAACAGTAGGAGTCATAGATCCCGAAAGCAAAGAAAACCGGATGTTTGATCAGGTTATACAAATACATAATAAACATTTTGTGGGGGGAAAAGACCAACAAACAAATGATGTGAACTGACTGTCTTTCATAGGCCGTTTTTCACGCTTGCATAACAAAGTTGTGCTAGTTAGTGCTTCCAGCACACTTTGCAAGAGAAGTCTGTCATCAATCAGAACCTTGGTGCCGCTGTTGCATGATACATTTGAGGTTTATTTGAACATTTACATGATAATACAATTCATTCGATAGCTGCTATATAAATCTAAGCTATTATTATTACTACTGGATAAGTATTATCCATCCGTTTTCGAGACCGCCTATCCTGTTCAGAGCTGCAGGGAGCTGCAGCCTATCCCTGTCGACTTTGGGCAAAAAGCAGACTACAACCTGGACAGCTCGGTCACCAGTCAATCACAGGTCACAGACAACAAAGAGTGGTATTTGAACAAACACTGCTCACAATTACACCATCAGTGGCCACAGTCCAAATTAAACTAATAAAAACATCCATGTGTTTCTCTTTGGGGTTTTGAAAATATTTGCATAGAGATGTCAAAATGATCAAAGTTCACACCTGCAAAAACTGAAAACACAATAATATGCATGCAAAACCTTCTGATGAAGGTTTAAAATTTGACGTACTGTATGTAATAAATATGACTCACTGAAAAAACTGACAGACAATTAGTGGTGTCGTGAATGCACACCTTTTTGTCGTAAAAGTGTGATAAGCACGTCTGAGTGGTCCAACATTGCCGTTTTGGTTTTGACATATTCGTGCATGCCTACACTGAATATTTAACACACATCCTCCGTGAGCGCACATTTTTTTCAGTTTGTACAAGTAAACAATGTAATTTTTAAAAAAAATTCACTTTGAGACTAGTTTTCAAAGGAAAAAAAGCTGCCCTGTAAATGAAAGGCCCCAACACTTTTAGCACTTGAAGCCTTGTGGAATACATTTTGTAGACGTTCATCCATCCATTCTCTTACACCGCTTATCCTCACTAGTCCAACAACAACAAAAAGATGCTGGAGAACAAATCGTTAATTACTCCAAGTTTCTAATTACAACTAGAAAAATCTCATTTAACTTGAAGTGTGCTCTTAATCTGATTTGGAGGATGCTAGAAGAGGCACCAGCAGTCAGTCATAAATCTTCAGACAAGAAGGGAAATTAGACAAAACAGGCCTTTGCACTTCATCAACATGTTCGAAGCCTGTGAAATTGGGACGAGTGTGAAGGTGCAGCTTGACCTTGACTTTACCTTGATGTTGTGTTTTTTGCCTAAATGTCAATGCTTGACACCATTTGTCTGAACCGCTCAAGCATTGTAACTCAAGTGACAACATATCATTTGTTATTCTAAACCCCTACTGTGGCCAGCTTTTTGACTGTAAATTTCCCTTTCCAACCAGAGGTTTCATCTCACTGTGACGCCAACGTTTGTCTTGCTGCTTTACCCTCAGCTTGCCCCTTTCAGCTTCAATCAATCTTCACCTCCTTGGAGTCAGAGAACCTTTCCAAGTCACCCTTCCCATTCATTAAAGCCATTAACTTTTTTTGAATCCATGATTCCCTGCGGCACAGCGCTGCATGGTTTCTTTCTGTATCAACATCCCTCACTGGTCACAGACATTCTCCGCATTGTCACTGCAGATGCAAGTAAGTAAGCCCAAGCAAATATTAACTTTTGAAACCTTTTGTAAAGGTTTATCCTATCACCCCAATCACACAATTTGTAAAACTGATTTATCTTCGGGATGCTGTCAGCCAGGGCGGCACGGTGCGCGAGTGGTTAGCACAACCACCTCACAGTTCTGAGGACCGGGGTTCAAATCCCGGCCTCACCTGTTTGGAGTTTGCATGTTCTCCCCGTGCCTGCGTGGGTTTTCTCCGGGTACTCCGGTTTCCTCCCACATCCCAAAATCATGCATGGTAGGTTAATTGAAGACTCTAAATTGCCCGTAGGTGTGAATGTGAGCGTGAATGGTTGTTTGTTTCTATGTGCCCTGCAATTGGCTGGCGGCCGGTTCAGGGTGTACCCCACCTCTTGCCCGGCAATAGCTGGGATAGGCTCCAGCACGCCCGCGACCCTAGTGAGGAGAAGCGGTACAGGAAATGGATGGATGGATGCTGTCAGCCAGCTCACTCGCCCAACTTCAATAGGAGTCCATTGTAGGTGTAGAGAGACTGACCCAGTTGCCAGAACTGCATTCTTCCAAGCAGCCCTGCTGTGAGACTGCCCCAAGGACTCCTTGTGGACCCTAAACTAATTAACATCTACCGTCAAAGTCTGAACTCCCAAGCATCAAAGGCCAGATGTTTCCACCGGGCCACCTGTCGGGGAATAGTAGGAACAATTGCTGAGACAAAGTGACACCCGCTGGCGTCAACAGGAAATGCAAAGTCGTACCGGGGGGACTCTCATTTGATGTTTAACCAAGGATAAATGTCTGTTTTGATATTGTACGAACTCTGCAGAAATTTTCCAAATGTATGCCTTGATGTCTGTGTCAGTGAGTCAACTTTACAAGTGCAATTGTGAGATTTTGAGAATTGTTTGTCTTGATTTGACTCCCAGCAACATGAAAGGTGGTTTGAACCGTAAGCAGTTGATTTGCCAAAACTAAAGTATAAACAGTCAGTCTGATATGCTTGACCTCTGAGTAAAGAGAGTACCAAGTTGAGGTTATTTTAAAATAATATATGATTTTAAACCCATTTTATTAAATTTGTAGACAAGATTCAAGATGATGGGTGTGGTCTTCTCCTTCCCTCTTCGACACGCCCCTGGGGTACTTAACCCTGACGCTGGTGTGTTTTTACTCTCTGTGTTTTTTTTTTCCTCTCCTCTTGTCTTGCTGGCAGCTCGCCAGCCGGGCTGGCCTCGGCCACCCCTCCCCCCTGACCTTTCTTTGTTCGGGCACACAGCTCATTAACCGCGAAGGCCCGGGATGAGAACAGACTCGGCTTCCCAGGCTATCCGTGGGCCACGGCTAGGCGATCAGGGCAGCTGCTACTAAGGTACCAGGTACGCTTCCAGCCAAGCGTGATCGCTCTGGAATTGCCAGCGAGCCACAAAAAAAGGCAGGAAGAGAAACGGTCAACGGCCAACAAGGCGTGATGAACAACACGAACAATCTCTCTCTCGCTCGTCTGGAATGGACGGTTTAAACACTCTCGTTTTCCACTCCAATCCAACACACGATGTTCTATTTCCCTTTTCGTAAGCCTCTTTTTTGCCATTATTAGTGTTCTTTTCTTTCTTTAGTTGTCTAACTAACTTTGTGTTTCCCTCTAGATCCCTTGTAGATGTCATTAAATATACCATAAACTACCACTCTTGGTTGTATTTTGTGTGTGTTCTGAGTTTAAGTCAGCCTCTGTCATCTAGAACTCAAAATTTCATAGTGTAGCAACATTCAGATTACGAGACTGATAAAAAGCTTTCTCGTCACTTTCCCTAAATTTTATACATATAAAAAGTGACATGGTTCCCCTTTATGAGATAAAATAGTTTGATTTTAATGATTACATTTAAAATTACGCTAAAACGGAAGTAACGCAGGCATCGCTTCCGGCTTATTCTTCTCTCCTTAATTAATTACATTTTTATTCGACCAATATATGCTACAGAGATATTATCGATTTTTGTCACGATTACACTTGCGCAATCTAATGGCATTCCGTAGATCAATGATAATAACATAGCAGCGACACTTTTAGAGGGGTATTCATTAAAAATACTGCATTTTTATTGTTGTTGTTGTACAAACCCCAATTCCAATGTAGTCGGGACGTTGTTCAACAGTCTGGGGTCTCTGTTGTCGTATTTTACGGTTCATAATGCCTTGACTGCTGGCAGGCCACTTTAGTACTCCCACTGTTACTACGAAGCTACACTGTTGAAACACATGCAGAATGTGGCATGTCATTGTCTTGCTGAAACAATCAAGGACATCCCTCAAAAAAGACGTTCCTTGGATGGCAGCATATGTTGCTCCAAAACCTGCATGTACCTTTCAGCATTAATGATGCCTTTGCAGATGCGCAAGTTACCCATGGCATGGGAAATAACACACCCCAATGCCATCACAGATGCTGATAACAATTTGGATGGTCCTTCTCCTCTTTGGCCCGAAGGACACGACATCTATGATTTCCAAAAACAATTCAAAATGCGGACTTGTCAGACTACAGCATGCGTTTCCACATTGCATCAGTCCATCTCAGATGAGCTCGGGGGGTTCTTGGTGTTGTTGATATATGGCTTTTGCTTTGCATGGTACAGTTTTAACTTACATTTGTAGATGTAGAGCTGAATTGTGTTAACTGACAATGGGGTTGGACTCTCTTCCATTTCGGAGTTGCCCACGGTGAGAGGCGCCAAGCAGGTGTGGGTATACTTATTGCCCCCCCGGCTCGGCGCCTGTACATTGGGGTACACCCCGGTAGACGAGACTGTGGCCTCCCTCCGCCTTTGGGTGGAGGGACAGGTCCTGACATTGAGTCCGAGTGGACGTGCCTCCATTGCTGAGTCGGCCGACCGGAGCTGTGCCCGTAAGGTGGTTGGTGGCTGTCGTGGCGGCAATCCCCGAACCCATTGGTTGACACCAACGGTGAGGGATGCCGTCAAGCTGAAGAAGGAGTCCTATCAGGCCTTTTTGGCCTGTGAGATTCCTGAGGCAGCTGATGGGTACCAGCTGGCCAAGCAGAATGTAGCTTTGGCCGTGGAAGAGTGGACCAGCTCTACACCCTTGGCAGGGTCCTCGAGAGTGCATGGGAGTTCGCCCAACCAGTCTACATGTGTTTTGTGGACTTGGAGAAGGTGTTCGACCGTGTCCCTCGGGGAGTCCTATGGGGGGTGCTTTGGGAGTATGGGGTACCGAACCCCTTGATACGGGAGCCGCTGCTCCTCCGCAGTGAAAGGAGCCAGATGAGGTGGCTCGGGCATCTGATTAGGATGCCTCCTGGGCGCCTCACTGGTGAGGTTTTCTGGGCACATCCCACCGGGAGGAGACCCTGGGGACAACCCAGGACAGGCTGGAGAGACTGTGTCTCCCGGCTGGCCTCGGGATCCCCCCGGAAGAGCTGGATAAAGTTGTTGGGGAGAGGGCAGTCTCGGCGTCCCTGCTAAAGCTACTGGCTCCGTGACCTGACCTCGGATAAGCGAAAGAAAATGGATGGATGGATGGATGGATGGATGGAGGCCTACATGCTATTGAATGCCATTTTTGCGTTGTGGTTGAAGATAAAATACAGATGGAAAAACAGTTGAGCGCTAACCTGGTTATGTCTCTTTCTGAATAGGTGAATGCCTTCTTGTCCTTTGTGGTACCCATGGTGGCCATTTCCGCGCTGAACGGGATCATCGCCAATCAACTGTTGCGAATGTTCCATGAGGCAGACCAAGACAACCGTGTCTGCATCGTTGGTGGGAATCCCACAATGCTCAACGTCTCAGTGGAGCCCAATCGTGCTCAGTCACTTCGCCATGGGGTTCTTGTTCTTCGTAAGTCTTTGTCTGTATTGATGCTCTGTGTTTATTGTAGTCTATTAACTATATTACTTACAGCCTAGCGTAAAGGCAAGAGGTATTGTTTTGATCACCACTGGTTTGCGCAGCAGTTAGTTCTGCGGCATTAAGGAAAACAAAACTTCAAAACTATTTGTCCACTGATAATATCCACTGTTATTTATTGATGTTGAAATGTTTCATGTACAAACATTAAACATTATTTAATTTAAAGGTCTGAAAAAAGGTTTGGATTTAGATATCGCTTCAACCCCAAAATGACCACAGGATTGTCCTGGTGGCTTAATAAAGAAAGGAAACTCGTTAAATGTTTGTGTGGGTCCTGGGAAAACTGCTGAACGTTCCAGTGAACACGGTTGGGGCCATAATACGTAAGTGGAAAGCCAATCATACCACAATAAATTTGCCTTGATCAGGTGCTCCTCGCAAGATTTCTGACAGAGAATTGCAAAGAATAATCAGAAGAGTTGTCCAAGAGCCAAGGACCACCTGTGGAGAGCTTCAAAAAGACCTGGAATTAGCAGGTACTGTTACAAGGAAAACAGTGAGTAATGTACTCCGCCACCACGCTCACCACGCAAGACCCCATTGCTGAGGGAAAAAAAGCATGTCAAAGTTTGCTGATCAACATTTTGACAGGCCAGTTAAATATCGGGAGAATATAGTCTGGTCTGATGAGAGCAAAATTGAACTGTTTGGATGCCATAATGCACACCACGTTTGGAGGAGAAATGGCACTGCACATCACCCTAAAAACACCATACCAACAGTGAAGTTCAGAGGTAGGAACATGATGGTGTGGGGCTGATTTTCAGCAAATGGTACTGGTAAACTTCACATTATTGAAGAAATGATGAATGGGCAAATGTACCGAGACATGTTTGACAAAAATCTGCAGCCATCTACGAGGATGATGAAAATGAAACGAGGGTGGACATTGCAGCAGGATAATGATCCAAAACATACTGCCAAGCAAACTTTCAATTGGTTTCAAAGAAAAAAAGTAAAGCTGCTTGAATGGCACAGCCAATCACCTGACTTGAATCCAATCGAAAATCTATGGAAAGAACTGAAACTCAAGGTCCATAAAAGAAGCCCACTGAACTTTCAAGATCTGAAGACTGGTTGTGTGGAGGAATGGGCCAAAATCACACCAGAGCAATGCATGTGACTAGTTTCTTCATACAGGATGCATCTTGAAGCTGTCATTGCTTTTGTACAAGCTTTTGTACAAAGTATTAAATAAATACCAGTTGGCATGTTCAATTCCTTTTCCCTGTGTCATTTCAAAATTTTACACACAACTTAATTTCTGATCTTATTTGACCTACTTTCTTTGTATGTATGGATTACTTGGGTTGTTCCCAACATCTGGTGAAAATTTCATGTCAATAACACCTTTGGAAATATATTTGAGAAAATTGGTGACGTGTTAAATACTTATTTCAGCCGCTGTATTTGCTAAACAAACTGTGTAGTATTTGGGATGAAATATTGTCTCTATGGTGCCTCAGTAAACATGTGAAATATGAATTGAAATCGTCCACGCATTCCTGAGTTCCAGACGGTTTTCTGTCGAGAAGCCTGAAATCAGGTCATTAGAATTTCTCGAGCTTATCTACGTCACTAGCGTAGATCTCCTCCTCCCTCTACGCTCCCGAGTCAATGCTGTCAAAATAACAAACACGTGTGCCCTCACAAATGGGTTTTCTACACAGAATCAACCAATCATAGGAAAGGGGGCGGTCTTACCCAACTATGGACAAAGCGGATACAAAACTGGGTCAAACAGAAGTAGCTTTCAGAGGGGCCTTTTATGGACACGTATGACAGAAACAAAGTTGTTTTTTTTAAACAAAAAATGAAATTGACACTTTTACACACAAGTCCATGTTAGAGTCACTCTATGGAGGTCTAAATAGCCCAAATACAGGACCTTTAAATTGTCAAAACATTTGCCACGGCTGTCATGGTGTGGATGAGAAACCTACTCGGTTGAAAATGGGGTCCACGCAAACTAAATCATTCCCAGGCTAGCTGTGAGACAAACAGTAGTAACTTCTGCGTGTCCTAGCTCTGCTCTGGGGTCTCTACCCGGCTGCACATGCCCAGAACATGGGAGCCATCCGGGCATCTGAAATGAACGCACAATCCACCTCAACTGGCTCCTCTCGATGTGGAGGAGCACCAGCTTTACTCTGAGTCCCTCCCAGGGACTCAAAATCTGCACAGGATTCTTAATTAAAGTGTACGTACACACAATAGCTGAAAAAGGCATACTAATCTTCAGTATGCACACAGGCACACCTGTAGGGAAAAGTAAAATAAATAAATACATAAATAATTGCCATCCATCGACAGTGTTACCGCTGCTGCACTGGAAAAAAAAGTCCTCAATGTAATACAGTAATATAATTTTATTATTTTCAAGGAGAAAAGGGGAAGTCAGGCGGCACGGTGGGCGACTGGTTAGAGCGTCAGCCTCACAGTTCTGAGGACCTGGGTTCAATCCCCGGTCTCGCCTGTGTGGAGTTTGCATGTTCTCCCCATGTCTGCGTGAGTTTTCCCCGGGCACGCCAGTTTCCTCCCACATCCCAAAAACATGCATTAATTGGAGACTCTAAATTGCCCGTAGGTGTGACTGTGAGTGCGACTGGTTGTTTGTTTGTATGTGCCCTGCGATTGGCTGGCAACCAGTTCAGGGTGTACCCTGCCTCCTGCCCGATGACAGCTGGGATAGGCTCCAGCACGCCCGCGAACCTAGTGAGGAGAAGCGGCTCAGAAAATGGATGGATGGAAAAGGGGAACTCACACCAGTTTACCACATTTTAGTCATGTGCAACCGATGATAAAATTAAGGGCTTTGTTTTTCAGTGTGGTGGCGTAATGCACAAATCGAGACAGCGACATGGCTGAGATAAATGAAACCGAACAGCACTGTTCAGTCTTTTATTGCAAATAAAATACCGTATGTGAACAAATAAAAAGTGATTTATTACTTATTACTTCATTATTACCGTTGGAAGCGGTCGTTGAGAGGTCCTGGAACGCAACCAGCCAGCCCCCTCCTCTTCCCCGCACACAGCACACGCCAAATGCAAGTTTGGAATCAATATGCAACAATGTTGGGAACGACAACGACCGGATATCCATTCGTAAAGGCGAGAGAGATGACAATAGCAGACTCTGTTATCGATATAAAATCCGCCAGTAATCCTTAGATTACGGTTGTAGGGCTGTGGACCGGATATCGTGTGGCTAGGAATCAGTTGCCTGAAGGTTTATGGTTTTCATCTCGAAAAACAAGCGTCCTCCGCAGGTAACGTTATGTTTACAGCCAAACACAGCAGTGGTGGATACTAGCGACACCTCTAGCTTAACTACATTTCTCCGTAGTGTCACTATTTCATCATCAAATAGCTTTTCAGTAGTTAAGCTACTTTCGTGGTCACGGCGATAGCAAAGTAACGTTCCCCCAGGAGTTGTAAACATTGAATGCGACGTCACGTTACGTACCTTATTTCAAGTCTGCCCTCGACAAGGGCTCACACTCAGTGTAAGGATTTGCGTGTATCACAATGGTCTAAATTTAAATGTACAGGCGAGTTACTCATCTTGAGTTAGTTTTTTTTGGTATCATGAAGTAGTACAAAATCAGATTTAATAAATCGCCTAACTCTAGGGCTGCACGATTATGGCCAAAATAATAATCACAATTATTTTGACTCAATATTGGAATTACGATTATTAATCAAGATTATTCCTCATGTTGGGAAAAATCATAAATTTTATTGCACTATTTTTTAACAAACAATCTGTAAAACCTTTCAGTTCAGAAACTTTTCAGTTAAAAAAAATAAAAAATTACCCAAAATGTTACTTTACCCAGGGTTAACTGATTTGTAACTTAATGGAAATAAATACAGTTGCATAAAAGGCACTAACATTAGTCTGTTTCATTTGAAAATACCCACCGTCAATATAATGAATTGTCAAGGACGGGTACGTCTTGGTTGTTAAGCTTGGTCAGTTGTGCACTGTCACGAACAGCAAAGAACTCAACAGTTGTCATTTCCCTCTCTATTTACTCCTGGGTTTTATTTTCATTGCGGTCAGGGCAGCCGAAAAGTTGAAGTCAAGGTAGCCGCAACAACGATTGAAAATAGTGTCTTACCGTGTCACGACGCCTCTCCGCCAACATGCTGAGAGGTCCAACTTCAAAATAAAAGCGACATAGATTGCTACATTGGACATTTTGAAGTTCCCACATGCCAAAAACATGCATAGTAGGTTAATTGATGACTCTAAATTGCACATAGGTATGCATGTCAGTGTGAATGATTGTTTGTCTTTGTGCACCCAGCAATTGGCTGGTGACCAGTTCAGGGTGTACCCTGCCTCTCCCCCAAAGGTTGCTGGGATAGGCTCCACCACACCCCGGCCCTGATGAGGATAGGCGCTACGGAAAATGGATGGATGGATGGACCACAAATTCTGAAACAAACACAAATGCTGATTAAGCCTATCAGCTTCTGAAACAGCTTTTTGTCTTTTTTAATATTTTTTTTTTATATTTAGTGACTATCCTAAACATTACTGAACTCGATCACTTGGTGGCGCTCTACAATTATGTTATGGAAATGCCGTATTTTATATAAGAACGGGCAGGCCCATATATGGACAGCACACAGGTCGACTGAGCCATAGAGAAAGGAGAAAGCATGCGGGTTTGGAAGAAGGAGGGGGAGGCCGGACACGCATTTAGCCTACGTCATATCGAAGCGATGAAGGCTTTGTTGCATGCTGAATTCCAGCATTTGGGGGTGCCAGAAATCGCAGATTTTAGCTTTAATTGTAACAAGTGCCAAGATTTATGCTGGTGCTTGATTCTTACTGAAGTCTTCCACTAGTCTGCTTACGTCATGACTCACCTTCCTACGTATATTCTTTTAACACCTCGAGTTGAGGCTGCTCCTCCGTTTGAAATAAGGGTGAAAAAAAAGCCAAAGATAGTCTGCACGAGGAGAGAAGGTGTGTGTGAATGTGATGACTGGCTGGTGGTGAAAATCGGGAGAGGCTGAGCGTGGAGCTGCCATTCTGCAAAAGGTTGCAGAAAAATGAGATCCCCTCCTGCCCCTGACTTAATAATGCAGGTCTGGGGAGAGAGTAAACACACACCAGACCCATTTAAAACTCATTCTAGATCACTTTTTGGACGATAAATTACAGTTGAAGGGTTTTCAATGCAACCCATCACACATATCTAAGATAGACAGACGGACGGATGGACAGGTGATAGATAGATAGATAGATAGATAGCTCAATAGATAGATAGATAGCTAGCTCGATAGATAGATGGATAGCTAGCTCGATAGCTAGCTCGATAGATAGCTAGCCCGATAGATAGCTAGATAGATAGATAGATAGAGTGCCATGAAATAGTATTTGCCTCTCCTTTCCCCAAATTCTTATTTTTTTGCATAGTTTCCCCACTTTGTTTAAAATCCTGAAATTTTTTTTGAAATCAAATAAAGATAACTCAAGTCAAAATAAATTGCAGCTTTTAAATGGTGATTTTATTTATTAAAGGAACAAAATAAATTCAAAGTTACCTGGCCCTGTGTGAAAAAGTAATTGCCCCTATAGCTGATAAGTTGCCCGGGCACCTGCCCTTTTGACCTTGATGCCCAAGGTGCCCCTATGTCAGTTTTTTTTTTTAATGCATATTTTTATTATTTTATTTATTTATTTATTTTTAACATATGCGTGAGTGCATGAGGCCTTTCATCAATAAAATTTTACAAATAAACAATAAAATGTAATACAAGCAATGTAACTGTGCTGAACAGAACGCATTAACATATAATAGCTATGTAGCTATTTTAATGAAACATAAAAAGCCACTGCTTTGCACATATTTATGGAACATCCATCCATCCATCCGTTTTCCAAACTGCTTATCCTCACCAGGATCGCGGGTGTGTTGGTCGCCAGCAAATCGCAGGCCACACATAAGCAAACAACCATTCGCACTCACATTCACACCAACGGACAATTTAGTCTTTAATTAACCTACAATGCATGTTTTTGGAATGCGGGAGGAAACAGGCACACAATCACACGCAGACACAGGGAGAACATGCAAACTTCACACAGAGAGGCCGGATATGAACCCAGGACCTCAGAACTGTAAGGTGGATGTGCTAACCACTCAACCACTGTGCCACCCATTTATGGAACATTGTTATGAAAATGATTGATCACAGCATCACATTAGAGTTTTGAGTTAGGGTTTTGGTGGGCCTTACAATTTCAAATTGGGCTCCTGACTGGCACTCTTTCTTGGGGAATGATTGGGTTAGCGTTTGATTCAAAACATGTAAAAAAAAAAAAAAAAAAAAAAAAAAACAGGCAAAAATGTTGATCACTTTTCCAAAAGCTGAATGTCTTGTTTTGTTTGAAACACAAAGGTAACTTGTTTGCTTTGACAGAGGAATAAGGAAATCAAAAAGTCGTCAGATTTGGCTAAAAATCTTGAGGGTATTGACTCTTCTAAATAATTTATTATTTGTATTTTTTATTTTTATCCTTTTCACTTCCTTTCCATCATGTGTCATCATTGGACAGTTAAGCCAGTTGTGATTTAACATTGTACAACATTGTATTCTAACGCAATAGAAGTTCAATTAGCATTAATGCATTTTCCTTTTATGATGATGGTCTGGTAAATTCAGTACAGATGTTATGAATGTATTGTTGAGATATTTTATTTACTGACCTGCAGAAGGTGCTTAATTAATGCTTTGCTGTGGACAGCAAATGTGATGAGTCTAACATCAATTTCAAAATTGTGTGTTTTATTGAAAGCAAAAACAGTTCAAGAGAATAACTCCACTAACATATACAGAGCTCCAGGCATGACATGGGAATTTTATTTTGGCCACAATATAGTTGTGACATGCACACAAAATGCTAATATATGACCACAAAATAGGTGAAATTTGTGCACAAAATACTAATTGGTGAGTTTGTTATCATTCCCATTAACAACTAAGCAAATGGTGGACGACACCTTTTCTAGAAACTACAATTCCTGGTGTCCTTAAGGCAAGTGTCTTTTCGTATTCTGTTTTCATGAATAGCCTGCAATGCTATGCTAAGTCGTTTCAAACTCTTGTTCCATATGCCCCCCTTTTTTGAACAGTTCTGGGGGTAAGCGGGCTTGGAAGTGGTCAGTGAAAATGAACTCAGCTTCATAATATTTGATTAGCCACAGTTAATTCATGATCTAACAAGAAGGGCAATTACTTTTTCTCACAGGGCCAGGTAGATTTGAATACTAGTTTTTTTTCCGTAATAAAATTACCATTTTCAAAACTGCATTTTATGTTTAGCTTTGTCTGATATTTACATTTGTTTGATGATCTTAAACATTAAAGTGGGGAAACTATGCAAAAAACATGCATTCTTTATGTTTAGGAGCAGTGGTCATGGCCTTTGTGGTCTGCTGGCTGCCTTACCACGCCCGCCGCCTCATGTTCTGCTACGTCTCTGACTGGTCCGAGTGAGTAATGGCTCTTTCTCTCTCAGCATCTCCTTGAGTGTCACCGCGCACCGCGTGTCTGAACACGACTATGTTATGTACAAACACATATTGGCTGTAGTTGCTTCTTGGAAGGCCATCAGTTAAGAGAATCTGCCAATGGGAAGATTCATCTTGTTGATTGGATTACCTCCATTTAACATTCTCATCATGCCTCCTGTTTCTGCTCCTCCATTTAATGATTAGCATTTGTAATCCTCCTGTTACCTTTAAATTTGTTGATATCTTTTATCCTTTGGGTCAATTTGATCTGACCAAACCTGTGTCAGGTACCTTTGTTTGTTGTTGATCTAAATATCACATTCAATTTAAATAAAGCACACACACCACCACCAACCCTTGTACGACTTACTGCTCAACCCCATGTAGGGTTGTATCTGGGTCACATTCAAGTCTTGGCAGCTGTCCCCATTCGTGCACATCCCCTCTAAATGTGTTGTCTCTATTAAAAGATTATTGGTGTGATGAGGATTTCTAATGCTGGTTGTGTCTTGGACAACTCTACCTGGCCGTTCATTAGGGGTGACATACCACAAAAACTTTCCATTTTTGGAAAGTAGTGTGTTTGCTGCTGGTCAAGAGACAATGGGGGGTGGGGGCACAGAGGGTATCAGTCTCAGAAGAGGATGGCTTATCAGACACAGTCTCCTCTAGGTCACTTTTGCTGTCAAAAAGAGGTAACAGCACCTCATTGATTTAAAAACAAAAACACTTTCCTTAGAAGTCATTTGCACTTGAGAGAGAGAGCAGAAAGAAACAGCAAACAGCACCAAGACAAATTATTTAGAATTGGTCAAGCAACGTGTGAACCAACATAGTTCTTGCACTACTACAGTTATGGTTATGTTACTTTTAGGACCAACAACCACAACAAATGTGTGTAAAATATTGATATTTGTGGTATGTTTTATACCGCCTGGGGTCAAAATGAGCCAAAAGAGCGCCCATGCGTACAACATCTGCAGTCCCTTCTAAAGCGACATGCGTCAATCAACCCTTCACGATAAAGTCAACTCCTGACAAGTTCAAGTCTGTTTTGTGGAAATTGCCAGTCGAGGGAGATGGCCGCTCCACACTGAATGTTGGGTCTGCTTGAGGTTTCTTTGAAAGAGGGAGTTTTTTCTTGCCTCTGTTGCCTAGTGCTTGCTAATGTGAGGTTCAGTTGGACTTTTAATGAGTGAGGAGTGTGATCTTTGACCTGCTCCATGTGTAAAGTGCCCTGAGAGAACTTCTGTTGAGATGCGATTCGATGTGATGTGTGTGATTTGGCACAATATAATTAAATTGAATCTGTACCGGACATTATAGACATACCATGTTAATTTCTTTGTTTACTTAGTTGTCCCCTCTAAAGTATGAAAAGCCATGATGTGAAGCAAAAAAAATATGTTAATCATAGTAGTACCCGCACTCTTTTACTACGAAGCCACACTGTTGTAACACGTACAGAATGTGGTTTGGCCTTGTCGTGCTGAAATAAGCAGGGGCATCCATGAAAAAGACGTTGCTTGGATGGCAGCATATGTTTCTCAAAAACCTGTATGTACCTTTCAGCATTAATGGTGCCTTCACAGATGTGTAAGTTACCCATGCCATTGGCACTAACACAGCCCCATACCATCACAGATGTTGGCTTTTGAAGTTTTCGTCCATAACAGTCCGGATGGTTCTTTTCCTCTTTGGCTCGGAGGTCACGACGTCCACAATTTCCCAAAACAATTTGAAATCTGGACTCGTCGGACCACAGAACACTTTTCTACTTTGCATCAGTCCATCTTCGATGAGCTTGGGCCCAGAGAGGCCGGCAGCGTTTCTGGGTGTTGTTGATAAAAGTAGTCAGATTTGACTAAAACTCTTGAGGGTATTGACTCTTCTAAATTAGTTTTTAAAAATGGTTCCATTGCTTTGGCACCCACCTGTTCCCAATTAGCCTGTTCACCTGTGGGATGTTCCAAACAGGTGTTTGATGAGCATTCCTCAACTTTCTCAGTCTTTTTTGCCACCTGTGCCAGCCCTTTTGGAACATGTTGCAGCCATAAAATTCCAAGTTAATGATTATTTGCTAAAAACAAAGTTTATCAGTTTGAACATTAAATATCTTGTCTTTGTAGTGTATTCCATTAAATATAGGTTGAACATGATTTGCATATCATTGTATTATGTTTTTATTTGTTTAACACAACGTCCCAACTTCATTGGAATTGGGGTTGTATATTTAGAGACGTTAACCAATAATAATGAGGATTAAACTACGTGTTGTTTCTAAATTTGAATTTAATTTTGCACTACATCTTTTTTTCTTCTTTATTGTCATCCTTTTTATAAAAAAAGAAGTTAACAGCTGTTTAGTAATAGCAGTAATTTGTGCATCCACCTGATGACACGGGTCAAATGTGTAAATCTGACTTTGTGGTGTGCATACCATTCTTATTTTTAATATCATTGCCAACTAGTATTGGGAGTAATTTATTTTGACAGTAACACAAGTTCAGCAACTAGCGCTTTTTTCTGTAACGCATTACTAAACTCATAGTATTTTGGTAATATTATTTCTCATTCACACGTCCAGTATTTTAATCTTGTGGTTTCCAAACATGTCTACTAAAATGCTTCTGATAGCACTTTAACATGATTTGCTTCTTCCTTCTACACTTCACTGAGTTGGCACATGTTGCTCCTCTCGCCATGACTGAGGTTTCTGTTTAGCATTATTTATTTTAATATGTGGTTATAAAAAAATGAACTGGTAATGTTTGATTTTGTAAGCAACACAAAAGTAGTGTAACGCAATGTGTATTACTCATAGAATGTATTATTGCAAGAGTAATGTTACATTTTGGAAGGAGCTAAATGCCACAATGTTCGCTTAGTCATATTGTGCTAAGCGACCAAGACTACTTTATCGCAATTCACCCCAAATCATTTAAAGCTCTGTGGATGTGCAGAAGGCCACAATGATTTTGGGTTTTTTTTTGTTGTTTTTTTTTTTTTTTTTTTGGGAACCTTGGGGTACAATATCTGCTCCATATAAACCAATCTCATTTTATTAGTACTGCCCCCTCTGGAGTAATACGCCAAATCTTGGACCCCAAAGCAGCCTTCAATGTTTTTTATTTTTTATTTTTATTTTTTTATCTGTTTGTTTTTTTGTCCTGTTCGGCTGCTAGGTCAAGCAGAAAGGAGGATCTGTATCCATTTTATTCCGTAACAATTTTACTGTGCCACAGTGGCGTTTTTAAGGTGCCACAGTGGTTCTTTGTATTCTGATGAATTTGTATTGAAAATTCAGTCGGACAGAACAAAGTTTTAAAGGGGAGTGACAGAAAAAACAAAAGGGAGGGACAGTGAAAGGATAACTAAATAACATAGGAAGAGAAGACAACAAAGACAGGACATTAGCTGTCTGAAAAATGAGGAAAATAAATAATTATATGCCTAGTACAATGACACATTAAATGAGAGTATTGTATGGGTCAGTAGTGCTACACCCTGTGTGGGAAGGACAGGACAATATAGGACAGGACAAGGACAGGAGGGGAAGCCTGTTGGGCATAGGTAGTGCACACGGCTGCACGGCTGAAGTGTGGTGGGAGTTGCTATGTAAATTCTAAATATCTATAGAAACAGAGTGCAAGGGAGAGGATACCCAGGAAGTTCGCATAGTTATAAGAGTTATACAAGTACCTTTAACACAACGTCCCAACTCCATTGGAATTGGGGTTGTATATCGTAATGAGTCCCAGAGGTGAGTATCTGCGGACACATGCAAGTGAATTGACACGGTCTCGCATGCACAATAACCTTCCGAAGTGACATGTATTTGTTGTGCCCGCACCGCGGCCCGAGAGTGGCCACCCACACGGAGCCACCCAGGGCGGTCCATCAGCACCACCGCGGCACCCCAAAACCGGCCACCCGCAGGAGGCCGCAGGGGCCCAAATCCACCCCATACACAGTTTTATTGAACAGAAGGAGCATGTAAATGCTATATACAGACGCAAACCACTGACAGCAAACATTGACAACAAACAATCAAAAAATAAATAAATAAGGTAAACAGTAAAAATTTAAGAGATGGAAAGAGCCACAGCGGAAGGAAGATGCCAATAAATAATCAAGAAAAAAATCTTCACCACACAAGAAAACAAAACCTAGCACAACAGAATGAACTAAATATTAACTACACAAGTTAACATGAAAAGTACTATTGACAGGAACAAAAAAAAAAAAAAAAAGAAAGTTTGTTGCTAGAACATGGACGACACAAAGCAAACTATCAAAACTGGAACAGGCAAAGGTGACAAGTAAGCAACAGTCTTCTTTCCTCTTTTCTCCTGCTTAAGAAGCCGGGTGATTGACATTGACTCCAAGTGTGTGCAGGAGACTCCGCCCATCCACATTCACTGAGGCGACTGGTAAAACAAAGCACAACAGATCAGAGCAGAGAGATAATTGGATCATGACATCTAGTGTGCATGTCTTAAGGCTGCCGCACACCGAGCAACACTGACAAACCCTACTGAACTGTCGCACAGTATGCGTAGTTTGGCAAATGATTTCATGAATAGCCGATCAGTTTGCCACAGTTTTTGCCGCTATTCAAAATTTGAATCGCCGGCGCACATTGTCGCAATGTTGCAGATTTCCAGCCAATCAAATGATGGGTATGTTCAAACAAATGGAGTCAGCGAGACTCCTTCAAAATATCCACACACACTTGCTTTTATTCTCAACCACATCCACTCTTCAGCAACCCGCTTCTTTCTTAACCATGAATCTATCTTTTTTTGGTTGAAGAAATGTGATCAAGTACAATATAATGTATATACAGCATCAAACGCCTATACAGGCTCGCTGTTCGGGCATCCATATATCTACTCGCTCAATGTGCGGTGGGGGTGTCGGCAACTCTTATTTTTATGCGATGGTCCGTTCCAATCGGGTTTGACCGGATCGTGCAGTGTGCAGTAAGCCTTAGCCTGACGGTGGCAGTACTGTTACACAGGTACAAGCATAAGCATAAGCATAAGGAGACTTAACTCCAGCAGTTTTAATTGCTTCCACTGAAGAGACAGAATACAGTTTATGCCTGAGAGTATTGGTGAATGTTCTATTTGCCCATGACTGTATGAAAAGACACATTACACCTTTTTTTCTTGACTGTCTGACATAAAATCTGACTAAACTTTTCCTGTTTTTGGTCAATTAGGATTAGCAAAATTATTTCTATTTGCTAAATTCCAGAATAGTGAGAGGATGGTTTTTTAAGACAAATATATCTAAAAGACAATACAGTCATGCTAAAAATATTGACACCCCAAAGAACACTTTGCCTTTAATTTAGAGAGCTGTTATATATCTTACTAACTAAACACTGCACATTTATGGAGGGCACAAACAAATACGAGAGAAAACAACAACTGCCAACCTCACTGTAGGAAATAAATAACTGGAAACATCACAAAGTAACACAGCAAATATAACATCATCTTTTCGGAAAGATGGGGGTGTGCGCTTGAGCAGAATTTTGACAAGTTAACATTTCAACTTGGAGTAATGAAACTAATTAAATAAAATCTTCATCCTTTGGGGGAAATACTGCAGTTGCAGTACATAGTCCGAACTGTAATCGAAGACTCTAAATGTTTAAAGGTGCGAACGTGAGTGGGCATGTTTGTCTAAATGTGCCCTGTGCCTGACTGGCGACCAGTCCAGCGTTATCCTGCCTCTCGCCCAAAGTCAACTGGGATAGGTTCCATCTCACCTACAACCCTTAATGAAGAATAAGCGGTATAGTAAATGGATGGCTGGATGGATTGAATTAATGGTTTCTGGATAAATGGCAGAATGTAAAGCTGGACTAGAAAATAATGAGACTGCACTGAACTTTGTCACATTGAAATGCACAAATCCAGTGGAACGTCAAGTCAACTGACTGCCAAAGTATCAAAATGGTTTATTCTTTTATGGCTCCATTTTAAAAAACGTATTCACTGTAACATAACATGCTGATGCTAGCAGGTGTAATTCCACAATTGACAAAATAATTAAGGATCAACATTTGTTTAATCATGCTTGTTTCAAATGTAGTCGTAATTGTCAGTTTTGTAGCTAATGATTCATATTCTTTCAAAGTTCTTCCAGTGCTAATGGTGCATGTGTCCACCTCCCTTCCATGAACAAAACCCAGAAAGTATATATTTATAATGAAACGGTCACGCTCAAAACAATCCCTGGTTTCTTCCTCACTGCTGTACTCATTCATCCTTAATGTCGCACCCGTATGCTGACAGCCACACGCATCATTGACTGTATACACCTTTGTACAAGACCCTTGTCTCCGGCCTCCATCTCTACGAACACAATTGATCAATAGAGTGGACTCATAACTGAGATGATGTACCGCCACAACATATCGATGTGTTATGACTTGGAGTTTAGCCTTACCTATATTGCATGTTTATTGCCTGTCTGTCCCATGTCACACAGTTCCTCCATGGAGTCCCAGTTGGATTATTAGAGAAATAATTGTCCACATAAGATTTGCCACTACTATTAAAGAGTCATTAAAATGCAGCCCTATGGGGGGCACAAGCCAGTGCAAACTGTAGGCCGGTCCCAAGCCCGGATAAATGCAGAGGGTTGCATCAGGAAGGGCATCCGGTTTAAAACTGCAGCAGGTTAGGGTGATTAAGGATAGAGATGGAAATATATTGACTGGTGCCAGTAGTGTGCTAGATAGATGGAAAGAATACTTTGAGGAGTTGATGAATGAGGAAAATGAGAGAGAAGCGAGAGTAGAAGAGGCAAGTATGGTGGATCAGGAAGTGGCAATGAATAGTAAGGGAGAAGTTAGAAAGGCATTAAAGAGGATGAAAAATGGAAAGGCAGTTGGTCCTGATGACATTCCTGTGGACGTATGGAAGCATCTAGGTGAGGTGGCTGTGGAGGTTTTGACCAGCTTGTTCAATAGAATTATAGCACGTGAGAAGATGCCTGAGGAATGGAGGAAAAGTGTGCTGGTGCCTATTTTTAAGAACAAGGGTGATGGGCAGAGCTGTGGGAACTATCGAGGAATAAAGTTGATGAGCCACACAATGAAGTTATGGGAAAGAGTAGTGGAGGCTAGACTCGGGACAGAAGTGAGTATTTGCGAGCAACAGTATGGTTTCTTGCCTAGAAAGACTACCACAAATGCATTATTTGCCTTGAGGATGTTGATGGAAAAGTACAGAGAAGGTCAGAAGGAGCTACATTGTGTCTTTGTAGATCTAGAGAAAGCCTATGACAGGGTACCCAGAGAGGAACTGTGGTACTGCATGCGGATGTCTGTAGTGGCAGAGAAGTATGTTAGAATAATACAGGACATGTACGAGGGCAGCAGAACAGCGGTGAGGTGTGCTGTAGGTGTGACAGACGAATTTAAGGTGGAGGTGGGACTGCATCAGGGATCAGCCCTGAGCCCCTTCCTGTTTGTAGTGGTGATGAATAGGCTGACAGATGAGTTTAGACTGGAATCCCCGTGGACCATGATGTTTGCAGATGACATTGTGATCTGCAGTGAAAGCAGGGAACAGGTGGAGGAACAGTTAGAAAGATGGAGGCATGCACTGGAAAGCAGAGGAATGAAGATTAATCAAAGTAAGACAGAATATATGTGCATGAATGAGAGGGGTGGTGGGGGAAGAGTGAGGCTACAGGGAGAAGAGGTAGCAAGGGTGGAGGACTTTAAATATCGCACTACTCGTCACTTTAAACCGCATACACTCCTTGAAGTCTCAGCGCCCTTTGCACAATGGTCATTGCACCGGACTATTGCAATATCAGTCATTCGAACTGCTCTAAGTGCAAGAGGACTCTGCATCTTTTTGCACAATTGTTTTTTGTCAATTTCTTTGTCTCCAAAGTGTCTGTTGTACTAGAGCGGCTCCAACTACCGGAGACAAATTCCTTGTGTGTTTTGTACATACTTGGCAAATAAAGATGATTCTGATTCTGATACTTGGGGTCAACCGTCCAGAGCAATGGTGAGTGTGGTCAGGAAGTGAAGAAACGGGTCCAAGCAGGTTAGAACGGGTGGAGGAAGCTGTCAGGTGTGTTATGTGACAGAAGAGTCTCTGCTAGGATGAAGGGCAAAGTTTATAAAACAGTGGTGAGGCCAGCCATGATGTACGGATTAGAGACAACAGGAAGCAGAGCTGGAGGTTTCGGAAATGAAGATGTTGAGGTTCGCTCTCGGAGTGACCAGGTTGGATAAAATTAGAAAGGAGCTCATCAGAGGGACAGCCGAAAGAACAAGATCGAGGATACAAGCGGCCGAAATATGTTTCTTCCACAGGGTGTCCGGGCTCTCCCATTGAGATCTTCTGGGAGGGGTTCAGAGTCGAGCTGCTGCTCCTCCACATTGAGAGGAACCAGATGAGGTTGCTCAGGCATCTGGTTAGGTGCCTCCTTGATGGCTCTCTGGTGACGTGTTCCGGAGGAGGAGGCCCCTAGAATGACCCAGGACGATGTAAGCCTTTTGTGCTGGAACAGTTTTGCTGTGCAACAGGGGAGTTATAAATACTCCCTCTGCTTAGTTTTTTTTTAAATTTTGATGTTTGTTGAAAATGGAGCTGGACAGAAAATGGTTTTAGGGGACAGACAGAGGGATAGAACGGACAAGGGGAATAGGGGTTCGAACTACAGCAGAACAATAGTAAGGCAGTCTCGATATTTGACCACAAGTAACGTTACAACAGTCAAATCGTGTTCTTATTTGTGGATGGAGGGGCAGGGGGTGCACCCGGTGCGGACATGCAACAACAAACCAATAGGACAAGATAATAGAGGACAGAAAAGGGGAGGACAAGACAGGATGTGGGAAATGAGCAAGGCAGTGCTACTGATTAGTGGTATGGTGGGACGCTTTTTATTGTGTCTAAACACCTGTAAGAACCTGTGAGCTGATATCTTTATATAACCTGTGTTATTGTTAGTTGTCGCAGCATTAGCAATTCAAGCCTATAGCGTGTCTATGGAACTTATTAGTGAATGAACACCATATCACATGCATGTTAGTAAACTGGTGTATGGAGTTGCTGAGCTGGCATATTGAGGAAAAGTGGGCCCAGCCCGCCCCTCCATCCGTGAGGGGGGGCCAAGCCAGTGAGCCCTTCCTGCGGGGGACCCAGCCAGGGCGACGCCATCCACTCCTCATGACCCAGAGCGGTCCCTTAGCCTAACCGAAGCGCCCCGCCCAGCCCCCAAGTGAGGCAAAATAAGCTATCTTAATAGTCAAGTCACTGTTCTGTTATCAGGCCACAATCACAGTTAAATTAAATGGCATGACAAAATGAAATGTATATGTACAGTATGTACAGCATATTGACATAGGCTGCTTTAATCTGTACAACTAATTGCAGGAATTGCATGATAACGTTCTTTTTAAAACCACTGGTGGTGGTCAGCTGACCTTTTTCTGTCATCTGGCTGTATTGTTTAGAATAAATTAGACGGTGATGAACAGAATCAGTGATCCGGCAGAGAACGAGAGGGTACATGAAGTCAAACTGATGTGTTCATTGGGTATTTAGAGAATTGAAGGAAGTACACATGTAGGCACCCTTTCGTTAAAGAAAGAAATGAACACTATGGTCACTGAAATTGATACAAGTAATAATGAATAGAAATATAATCAACATTAATGAATGAAAACCAGACATTGATTTTTGTGGTCCAACCCAACTATTAAAATATATATATAACTAAATTGGCGCAAGTAAATAAAAAAGAGCAAGTAAATAAAAAAGAAAGTATTACGTGTGCAAATAAAGTACAGGAAGTCCTCGAGTTACGACGCACTCGACCTACGACTTTCGACTTTACGACGCCCGTGCTTCGTCCGCCATTTTGTCCCAGCACCATACTTAGCCCTTTTTTCACACTCTCAGCAGTAATGGTAAATGCAGCATTTTTTTAATGTATTTTAGTTTCTTTATACGAAGTGTTAACCTTTCCTGCTACAGTCACCTGACCGTGGTCGGGAGACGCTCTCTCGTTGCACAGCTGAGCTGGGTGGTGGCAACAATAAAGGCACGAAGCACCGATTTGCTGCTTTAATGGCTTTATTAGCTCCTCTACACATTCAACGTTAACGGGTCCTCTGCTAATCGCTACTCTTCCCCGGTCACCGTCACTACACTTGCTACTGTACACACTCGCACCGGCGCGCACTCCTTACTCCTTCACAGTCCCGTCGGATGATGCCTGCGCAGTCCCGTCTCACTCAAACATCGACGGCCACGCACACTGAGCTTGCTGTCACAATCACGTGGGACAATACCCGTAACAGCAATATTTCGCCGTAAATTTCGACTTTAACGGTGAAATCCGACTTACGTGGAATTTCGTGTTACGTCGCCAGTGTAGCAACGGAACTCGTTCGTAAATCGAGGACTTCCTGTACTTCACTTCAGAAATTACGGTAGCTTGATACCAGTACTAAAACGATACCACGGCACAAATCTCAAAAATTAGTAAAAGCAGTGGAATGAAAACTGACAAAATAACTTAAAATACTTTTATATTTTTATTAATTCAAAAGATTTCGATAAATTTGTAAAAATTATCTAATAATGGAATTAACCTATTCTTAACCTTTGTCTTTTTTTATTTAACAAATGTATACACCTATATGCAGTATATGTAATATATATGCCAAATATTACGCCACTCTTGTTCCTTCAATTTCCTGTTCATCTTAATGCCTGGTAGCACTCAATGCATCTTACCTGAAAAACACATACACTTAATTGTATTATTAAATATGATTTTGGTTATTATCAAGAAAATCATTGAAAATTGCTAGACCTTGATACCAGCCCGTACATTAAACTTTTAGCTATTTTGATTGTCAACATTATATTTATCCAAACAAATGTATTTTTAGTTACACCTGGCATTAAAAATTAACGAGAAACTAACAATGGATCAAAACAAATTTCCATGACTACTGTATATTAAGTATTTATATTTATACGTAATGTACTTTACTCATACATAATATTGTACAATCTTTTAGTGTGGAGTATTCTTGTATTTGACTGCATTTGATTTCTCATGTTATAAACAATACACTGCACCCACTCAGTGCAGTGCTGTTATTCATTGTGTACGGATTCACGACACTTTCAAAAAGTGGACCTTTTTGCTCCACTTGGATAATAACTGATTTTCCTTTTCCATTTTCTTTTTTCTAGGGCTGCCTCCCTTTTCTCTGGGTTCTTTCAGCCGGTCGGACCGGGCTAGTCCCGCAGCGGTCTAACCGCTTACTTCACCCACTCTGAACATTTTTATTACTCATACTGCACATATTTCACACATTGAGCACATTCACATCTCATTCAGGGTCCCCTGGGGGGCCGGATGGTGGTTCAGTCTCCTTGCCCCTCCCTTGGGGGCTGGTCTGTGCGCTTCAGTTGGGCTGGGGGACCGCCCTGGGTCCTGGGGAGTGAGTAGCGTCCCCCTGACTGACTCCCCCACGGGATGGGCACGCTGGTGCCACCCCCCACCCCCACCCTTCCTTGTGGGTGTAGGGTTCCACCACACCACTCATCAGTAGCACTGCCTTGCTCATTTCCCACATCCTGTCCTACCCTGCCCTTTTCTGTCCTCTCTCATCTTGTCCTATTGGTTACTTGTTGCATGTCATCCCCGTGTGTCCCCCAGTCCACAAATAAGAATACGGTTTGACTTTGCAATGTTACTTGTCGTCAAATATCTAGACTGTCCAACTATTGTTCTGCTGTGGTTCGCATCCCCATTTCCCTTGTCCATTCTGTCCCTCAGTTTGTCTCCTAAAAGTATTTTCTGTCCGGGTGCATTTTCAACAAACATCAGAATAATTAAGAAAAAAATAAATAAACAGAGGGAGTATTTCAAACTCCCCTGTTGCAGAGCAAAACTTGTTCCAGCACAAAAGGCTTACAGATTTTGCATGACCATGCAGCTGAGCAGGACAGGTTAAAACATTTTTTTTGTCATACTCAAAGGTACCTTATTTAATGTTGCACATATATGACAAAAGTTCATTCATCCAGCCATCCATCCATCCATTTTCAGTACCGCTTATCCTCATTAGGGTCATGGGTGTGCTGGTGCCTATCTCAGCTGACTCTGGGTGAGAGGCAGAGTACACCCTGAATTGGTTGCCAGCCAATTGCAGGGCACATATAGACAAACAACCATTCACACTCACATTCACACCTACGGACAATTTATTAGGTAATTAACCTAGAATGCACGTTTTTGGGATGCGGGAGGAAACCGGAGTACCTAGAGAAAACCCACGCAGGCACGGAGAAAACATGCTAACTCTACACAGGCGAAGATGGATTTGAACTATGAGGCAGATGTGCTTACCAGTAGTAGTCACTGTGCCACCCATGACAAAAGTCATTAAAGCAACATCCCAATCCTACAGCCACTGTGGTTAATGCAAATAGAAGGTGATGATTTGTTAGACGACTCAAACATGAATAAAGGCCGTGAAATTAATGTAAAGGCAATAAAGGTAATGTGGCCGCTGAAGTGGAAGTTTTTTTCAGCTATACTGTGATCTATCAAAGAAGGCAAAAACAAGGACTTAACCACGAATTGATATGAACTGAGAATTTACTAAATTGCTGAGTTGCAGTTACAAAGCTAACACCTCAGAATCAGAATCATCTTTATTTGCCAAGTATGACCAAAAGAAACACAAGGAATTTGTCTCCGGTAATTGGAGCCACTCTGGTACGGCAACAGACAATACATTGACAGAGAACACTTTTGAGATATAAAGACATTGACAAAAAAAAAAAAAAAACAGTCACTGTGCAGTAGTACGATAATCTGGGATGATGTTGATTGTGCAAATGTTGCAGATACTCCTCAGTCAGTGTGCAAATGGAGCAGATGCTACTCTGGCATGAGTGGCCAGTATTGGTCAACAACAGATATGCAAATAGTACACCTTGTATATCTGCAGGCTAGTAAACCAAATGGACGGAACAAGTGTTTTGGTTGAGTGTTGAATAGAATAATTATGTCATCAGATGTGAGATGAGATTAACTGTATACATTTCCAATTAAAGCCTTTAAAATGGAACGTGGGGGATTTCCATTAAGTAACAATGACTCCTTTGTTCCCTCCCAGTAACTTGTACGACTTCTACCACTACTTCTACATGCTGACCAACGTCCTGTTCTACGTCAGCTCGGCCATCAACCCCATCCTCTACAACTTGGTGTCAGCCCCCTTCCGCCAGATCTTCTTCTCCACGCTGCGCTACTTCTGCATGCCCTACCGTCACGTCCCCAGAAGGCACCCCGGCCCTCTGACCCGCCACTCACTCAGCATCTCCAGCAACCACACACTCTCCACAAACATCATCAAGGAGACGGCCTACTGATTCCATTGGAACACATCGCAGTAACACCACCACCCTTTCCCATTTTATGATTACTAGTCATCTCTGTCATGGATTTGGAGATAATCCACAACTTGAACCCTTATTGCGAACAGTTGTGAAATAAACATCTGCTCGCTTTAGTGTGTTGCTTACAACTCTGAACAGGAACGTTAGCGATGATGCTAACGCGACAACACCACTGTGTCCTGGCTGATCCACTAGTTGTATAAACCACTAAAATTGGTGATCAAGGAGTTGCAATGACAAAGGCGCTCTTATTTTTAATTTTCATTGTCAGTGCAGCATCTACATGATATACATTTTCGGACAAATTTATTACACATCATTGTAGCTTAACCATCCACACTTTTGTTTACACATTATCAGAGGTGTGGACTCGAGTTACATGACTTGGGCTCAAATCAGACTCAAGTCATGAATTTGATAACTTTAAACTCGACTTCACAATATGTTACAAGACTTGCAACCTGACTTGGACTTGAACAGCAATGACTTATGACTTCACTTGGACTTGAACCTATTGACTTGAAAATACTTGCTGATTTAACCAAAGCACTGAGAAACCAAAATTCATAACTTCTCTACACTATATGTATCACTTATTGTTATACTACAGCAAAACATGACAAGTGACAAAATAATGCTGCGCATCTTACTGATAATTTATTAGGTCAGAGTGTACCATGCTATCATTGCTAAAATTTGTTCTTATTATCTTCAGACAAGTTACCGCCCTGATGGGCATCCATCCATCCATCCATTTTCTGAGCCGCTTCTCCTCACTAGGGTCGCGGGCGTGCTGGAGCCTATCCCAGCTGTCATCGGGCAGGAGGCGGGGTACACCCTGAACTGGTTGCCAGCCAATCGCAGGGCACATAGAAACTAACAACCATTCGCACACACAGTCATGCCTACGGGCAATTTAGAGTCTCCAATGAATGCATGTTTTTGGGATGTGGGAGGAAACCGGAGTGCCCGGAGAAAACCCACGCAGGCACGGGGAGAACATGCAAACTCCACACAGGCGGGGACGGGGATTGAACCCCGCACCTCAGAACTGTGAGGCTAACGCTCTAACCAGTCGGCCACCGTGCCGCCCCCTGATGGGCACTCTCTTGTAAAAAAAAAAATAATAATAATAAATGATCAAGAGGTCATTCTCTCACACAGTCTTCTTCTTTCCCATTCGGCTTGTCCCTTTAGGGGTCACCACAGCGCGTCATCCTTTTCCATGTAAGCCTATCTCCTGCATCCTCCTCTCGAACACCAACTGCCCTCATGTCTTCCCTCACGACATCCATCAACCTTCTCTTTGGTCTTCCTCTCGCTCTCTTGCCTGGCAGCTCCATCCTCATCATCCTTCTACCAATATACTCACTATTTCTCCTCTGGATGTGACCAAACCATCGAAGTCTGCTCTCTCTAACTTTGTCTCCAAAACATCGAACCTTGGCTGTCCCTCTGATGAGCTCATTTCTAATTTTATCCAACCTGGTCACTCCGAGAGCGAACCTAAACATTTTCATTTCCACCACCTCCAGCTCTGCTTCCTGTTGTCTCTTCAGTGCCACTGTCTCTAATCCGTGCATCATGGCTGGCCTCACCACTGTTTTATAAACTTTGCCCTTCATCCTAGCAGAGACTCTTCTGTCACATAACACACCTGACACCTTCCTCCACCCGTTCCAACCTGCTTGGACCCGTTTCTTCACTTCCTGACCACACTCACCATTGCTCTGGACGGTTGACCCCAAGTATCTAAAGTCCTCCACCCTTGCTATCTCTTCTCACTGTAGCCTCACTCTTCCCCCACCACCCGTCTCATTCATGCACATATATTCTGTCTTACTTCGGCTAATCTTCATTCCTCTGCTTTGCAGTGCATGCCTCCATTTTTCTAACTGTTCCTCCACCTGCTCCCTGCTTTCACTGCAGATCACAATGTCATCTGCAAACATCATGGTCCACGCGGATTCCAGTCTAACCTCATCTGTCAGCCTATCCATCACCACTGCAAACAGGAAGGGGCTCAGGGCTGATCCCTGTTGCAGTCCCACCTCCACCTTAAATTCGTCTGTCACACCTACAGCACACGCTGTTCTGCTGCCCTCGTACATGTCCTATAGTATTCTAACATACTTCTCTGCCACTCCAGACTTCCGCATGCAGTACCACAGTTCCTCTCTGGGTACTCTGACATAGGCTTTCTCTAGATCTACAAAGACACAATGTAGCTCCTTCTAACCTTCTCTGTACTTTTCCATCAACATCCTCAAGGCAAATAATGCATCTGTGGTACTCTTTCTAGGCATGAAAACATACTGTTGCTTGCAAATACGCACTTCTGTCCTGAGTCTAGCCTCCACTACTCTTTCCCATAACTTCATTGTGTGGCTCATCAACTTTATTCCTCTATAGTTCCCACAGCGCTCCACATCACCCTTGTTCTTAAAAATGGGCACCAGCACACTTTTCCTCCATTCCTCAGGCATCTTCTCACGCGCTATAATTCTGTTGAACAAGCTGGTCAAAAACTCCACAGCCACCTCACCTAGATGCTTCCATACGTCCACAGGAATGTCATCAGGACCAACTGCCTTTCCATTTTTCATCCTCTTTAATGCCTTTCTAACTTCCCCCTTACTAATCATTGCCACTTCCTGGTCCACCACACTTGCCTCTTCTACTCTCCCTTCTCTCTCATTTTCCTCATTCATCAACTCCTCGAAGTATTCTCTCCATCTATCTTGCACCAGTCAACATATTTCCATCTCTATCCTTAATCACCCTAACCTGCTGCACATCCTTTCCATCTCTATCCTTCTGTCTGGTCAGCCTGTATAGATCCTTTTCTCCTTCTTTAGTGTCGGTAGGATATTCGACATGAAGCTACATTCTTGATTCCTCTTCGTGTCGTGTTCTTCTTCGCCTCTTTTTGACGTAATATTTTTACGTAGTGCGGCCTAGTGTTCCAACTGAGATACCACAGTTGGATAAAATTGTGCCTTTTTAACAAGATGATAAACTTGTGTTCTTTTTTTAAATTGCCTTATGTTTTTGATAATCACAAGAAATGCCTATTAATATTTGTTTGAAATTGCCTCACTAGAAATGTTTGTAGACAAGAACATGGTTCAATGCCCTTGTTTTAAAGTGGCGCACGGTGGACGACTGGTTAGAGCGTCTGCCTCACAGTTCTGAGGACCGGGTTTCAATCCCCGGCCCCTCCTGTGTGGAGTTTGCATGTTCTCCCCGTGCCTGCGTGGGTTTTTTCCGGGCACTCCGGTTTCCTCCCACATCCCAAAAACATGCATGGTAGGTTAATTGACGTCTCTAAATTGCCCGTAGGTGTGAATGTGAGTGCGAATGGTTGTTTGTTTATGTGTCCCCTGCGATTGGGTGGCAACCAGTTCAGGGTGTACACCGCCTCCTGCCTGATGATAGCTGGGATAGGCTCCAGCACGCCAGCGACCCTAGTGAGGAGTAGTGGCTCAGAAAATGGATGGAAGATTTTAAAGTATATTAAATATATGAATGCAGTAAATAATATCCCTCAATTTTCTGTACCGCTTTATCCTCACCAGGGTCGCGGGTGTGCTGGAGCCTATCCCATCTATCTTTGGGTGAGAGGCGGGGTACACCCTGAACTGGTTGCCAGCCAATCGCAGGGCAGATAGAAAAAAACAACCATTCACACTCACATTCACACCTACGGGCAATTTAGAGACGTCAATTAACCTACCATGCATGTTTTTGGGATGTGGGAGGAAACCGGAGTGCCCGGAGAAAACTCACACAGGCACAGGGAGAACATGCAAACTCCACACAGGCGGGGGCCGGGATTTGAACCCCAGTCCCCAGAACTGTGAGGCAGATGTGCTAACCAGTCATCTACTGTGCCGGCAGTAAATATATATAATATATACAGAACTGTGAGGCAGACGCTGTAACCACTCATACACCGTGCCGCCACATATTAATTAAATATTAAAATATTCTATATATTTTTTTTTTATTTTATTTTGTTGGTACATTGACGGCGGCACGGTGGACGACTGGTTAGAGCGTCAGCCTCACAGTTCTGAGGTGCGGGGTTCAATCCCCGTCCCCGCCTGTGTGGAGTTTGCATGTTCTCCCCGTGCCTGCGTGGGTTTTCTCCGGGCACTCCGGTTTCCTCCCACATCCCAAAAACATGCATTAATTGGAGACTCTAAATTGCCCATAGGTGTGACTGTGAGTGCGAATGGTTGTTTGTTTCTATGTGCCCTGCGATTGGCTGGCAACCAGTTCAGGGTGTACCCCGCCTCCTGCCCGATGACAGCTGGGATAGGCTCCAGCACGCCCGCGACCCTAGTGAGGAGAAGCGGCTCAGAAAATGGATGGATGGATGGATGGTAAATTGACTCGAAAGTGTTGGACTTGCGACTTGACTCAGGGCTTGCCTGTCTCGACTTGGGACTTGACTCGGGACTTAAGGGTAAAGACTTCTGACTTGCAAAGCATTGACTTGGCCCCACCGCTGCACATTACAGTATACTGTACATACACATGCATACACATTATTTACCTTTACGTATACTTACAGTATGTCATTTGTAATGTAATGTGTGTGTGAGTGTGTATATATATATAAAATAAAAAATACAACAGAAGAAAGAAAAAATAAAGGCCGTGAATGTACAATTAATTAAATGTAAATGTTGCTTGTTGCTGTGAAGTGTAAATGATTGTCTAGTTTAGTCCAAATCTAACCTTTATTGGGATTCCGTAGATAAACTTGCATTCCTGTTGTTCGTGTTGTCTCTGACACCATACAGAATCAAAAGTGCAATTTCGTCTTGTTTTCTGTCTTGCCTTTGTCAAGAACTTTGTAGTACAGTATATGCTGAAACAATGTATTTTGTTTAATGTATTCACTGCTGCGTAACTATGAAATATTTTGCATCAATATATTGTTCATCAATAGGTAAACAAAAATGTATCATTTCATTGACGAGGTTATTCCAAAAATGCTGTTCATTTAATCACAGTAAACAGCAAATGAGACGTTATTTCTGACCAACCATGTCTGGTCTTTTATTTTAAAAATGTTTTTCTGCTGACAAGCGCTACCTGTGTAATCATATTATTTTATAGATATTTGTTGTATATTTATTTCTTCAATATCACAGAACAAAATATCTTAACTGTGATTGCAATAAAAAAAAAAAAAAACTTGTGATGCTGGAGTCTTACTCGGTACAACAGGGTTTATGCTATGGAAGGGGTGCGACTTCCGGCAAAATATTTTTGCCACTGCAAAAGTCGCCATGGTGCCAGCGTTAGAATTTTATAAACGCTATCTACCAGTAAATGCTACGACATGCTCCCGAAGTAAAATTAAACAGTTCAAGTTTCAGGGAACAAACAGCACTGCTGTCGATAATTGATGTGTGCTTTTGTGTGAGGCTTATATAGTATTAGACAGCACACGATACCGCTAAGTGAAGCATAGGGCAAAATGCAATGAGAAGAACATTTTCCTATCATGTAAACATAATGCCAACAGAAAATACTGCACCACATTGCTAATTTTCATTTGGAGCCCATGGATGATCAAAGGCTGACTTGGAGTTAGTCAGTCACAAAGAGTGGAGCCACGCTAAGAAGTCCCTTAAGTATGACGTAACTCCTTTCAACTCTGCATCTCCGTGCTTTTCCCGGGGTACGTACTGTTCCAAGTTTTAAATGCAATCTTTCGCAGGATGGGCACGTACGATTTAAGTTAAATAAAACTGACTCGTGCGGTTGCTGGCTTCCCCCAAATGATCAGTTTCCTATTTATTTACGTTCTTCAGAATTATGCAAATTCCACTGACAAAATGCAAAAACACCCATTTAAATACGGGATATGACTTCAGAATGTTTAGCGTGCAAAGGTTCAGCGACGACAAGCCTGGAGGGCTGCAGTCTTGCTCGCTGTCCCTAATCAAGTGGCCGGCCTCACAGATTAAAATGGCTTGCTACTTGAAATCACCACAAAAAGGAGGAGAAACAAGACAGTGTTGTGTTGATGTAGTTTGCTTTGCTAAAAGGCATTAAAATGTCAGTGATTGTGTTGTCTCTTGTAGTTCACTAAACAATCAATGCGCTCAATCAGTGAGCTAACATTAATAGCTGTGCTAGCTACGCATTAGAAGATCGGTCCATATTGAGTTCGGAGGGATGGGAGCATGCTGTGACAATACGAGAGATTGCGTGATTTCCGAAGACGAAAAACATGGCGGCGCCCCTTACACAGTCTTGAAAAAAAAACAGCTACTACAAGATAAAATGTCTCTTTTCACAAGTCTTTTTCAACGGCGGCTGGTCGCTTCGTTCTTTTCTTTTTTCCTTCCCCAGCTATGCTAGCAGCGGTAATTTACAGCGAGCCACTTGCTATCCGCGCAGCTACGTCAATGCCAGCTGGTCTCGTCATGGAGGATCGCGTCGAGCTGCCGCTGAAGAGGAAAAAAGCTGATTCTTCCACCTCAAGGGAGGATTTGCTTGATTCGACAGAGATACAGACGAGTGTCCTCTTTTCAATCGACAAGTTATTGTCAATTGCACTTGATTTGCTTTGCCAGGAGATCCCCGAACTCACAAAGAGCTTGGAATTCACGCAACAACAAGTGAATGAGCTCAGATTAGATAATACTGCGCTTCGATCAAACATGATGTCAACGTCAGCAGAACTACAAACTCTTAGACTGGAATGGACAGAATATAAACTCATGAAAGAAACTACGTTGGACATTCAATCAAGAAGCATGCGAGGCGACCTCATTTTCTCAGGCATTCCAGACAATGCTCCGGAAGACCCCGAGGTGCAGATTAAAAAGTTTATGATGTCTGCGCTCAAGATACAGCAACAGCTAGAGATTGTTTTGTTGTTGTTGTTTTTTTTGTCCTGTTTGGCTCTTAGGTCAAGCAGAATGGAGGATCTGTATCCCTCTTATGCCGCAACAGTTTTTAAGCTTCCGCTGTGGTTTTTTAGTTTTATAATTGATGTTTATTGAGAATCAGAATCGATAAGTGGAACAGAACAAAGTTTCTAGTGGGGAGAGAGAAACAAAGACAAAAGACAAAGCACTAACTGTAAACAGGATGAGAAAAGTAAATCATTACATATCTACAACAATGAAACATTAGATATGAGTGTTGCATGGGGCTGTAGTTCTACATCCTGTGAGGGAAGGACAGGACAAGATAGAACAGGACAAGGACAGGAGAAGAAGCATGCAGGTCGTGAACCCGGCTGTACAATTGAAGTGTGGTGGGATTAACTATGTAAATTATAAAAGTCTACAGGACGAGAGTATGAGTGAGGGGATACACAAGCGATTTGCATATTCACAATTTATTTGTCGCAATAAGTGAGTGGCCCCACACCCAGCGTAAGAGTCCCAGGGGTGTGTGCCTGCGGACACATGCAAGTGAATTGAGACCGTTTCACATACACAAAGACTAACAGAAGTGTCCTGTAATTGCTGAGGCTGGGGACCCCACCCAATCGATCGAGGGGCGGGATCGAGTCCTGGGGTCCACCCGAGAGCAGCAGCAGGTGGATGGGACAGGTTCCACACCGAGGGATCCATCAACACTATTCAAAAACACAATATAACAGCACACAATTTTCGCTTGTACATCATCTGGAGTTCAGAATCCATATTTATAAAATAACATGACGAACCATAAAAAATGTAAATACATAGTTATTGATGGTGTAGTGGTACATTCGCCTGACTTTGGTGCAGGCAGTGTGGGTTCAGTTCCTACTCAGTGGCGGTGTGAATGTGAGTGCGAGTGGTTGTGCCCTGCGACTGACTGGCGACCAGTTCAGGGTGTAGTCCGCCTTTCGCCCGACGTCAGTTGGGATAGGCTCCAACACCCCGTGACCCTGAACAGGATAAGCAGTATTGAGAATGGATGGATGGAATAAAATACATCATTCTCACCAGAGATGCTGATTATTAATTATATGTTTTAAAGTGTGCAGATTGTAGTAGTGTACTTTTGTAAGATTCTGCATTAGTTAATATTAATTTGTTACTTTAGCCAACTCAAAAAAAGTATAAATTATGTTAAGACCATTGAAATTTTATTTACATGAATGCATTTACTAGAAAATTTGTTTTGTTACTGTTGTATTGTTTCTTTAAAAAATAAATAAATTAATAAATAAAGATAATAAAGCATTTTTTATTTACCAATAAACTTTGGCCTATTTCTGCCCTAGGTTTTAACTATGTGGCACGGTGGACGACTGGTTAGAGCATATGTGAAACTCAGGCCCGCAAGACCATATCAAATGTGTATTAGAGCTGGTCCGCCAGTATGTAGCACATGCGCCACTAATATTACAAATCCCAGAATGCTTTGCTAGTGTGTTGGCCCATCAGTCTAGACCGGCCAGCGCCCCTTCCCTTTCTGTTGCAGTCGTTAGCAACTATGCTACCAGTCTCCTCTGGCAAATTTACACTTCCCCTTCCCAAAAATGGCCAAACGAAAGATGGAAAATGGTTAACTTCCAAGATAGGTGGGAGGCAGATTGTCTGTTCACTAAAGTAAAAGACAGACCTGTTTGTCGTGTGCGGAGCAACATGGCTGTAACAAAGAATATAACATCATTGAATTATTGTTGGGTTTTTTTTAAGCCCTTTATCAACTCCTAGGCAGAGACTGTTCATAGTTTGAGGTTTGGATTTTTATTGAAGGACATTATTATTTTTTTGGGTTGTTTTGTTGTTGGCCTTTGAAAAAAAGATTTACATACAAGGAAAGGTAGTTGGAGATAGATAAATCGAAGATAGAGAGACAGAAGAATTCATGTTATCTATTTAAATACAAAACAACAAAGAAATACCACTGATGTCTTTTATCGCAAATTTTATTTCTCGTGTTTATATTAAAGTTTGTTTATTCCAGATTCAGTGTTTAAGCAAAATTTAAGTTTGATGTCAATGATAAACCTTAACGCTACATTTGTGCAGAAAAGGGAAACATGCACATCGCAGTGATTTTTCATTAAATATTGAGTTTGGCCCGCGACGTTGTCCCAATTTTTAAGTTTGGCCCACCGTGAATTTGAGTTTGACACATCTGGGTTAGAACGTCTGCCTCACAGTTCTGAAGTCCGGGGTTCAGTCCCCGGCCCCGCCTGTGTGGAGTTTGCATGTTCTCCCCGTGCCTGCGTGGGTTTTCTCTGGGCACTCCAGTTTCCTCCCACATCCCAAAAACATGCATGGTAGGTTAATAGACAACTCTAAATTGCCCGTAGGTGTGAATGTGAGTGTGAATGGTTGTTTGTTTATATGTGCCCTGCGATTGGCTGGCAACCAGTTCAGGGTGTACCCCGCCTCCTGCCCGATGATAGCTGGGATAGGCTCCAGCACGCCCGCGACCCTCAGAAAATGGATGGATGGATGAGGTCTTAACTATGTAATAATAGAAAGGGGTTTTAACTATTTAATATTTTTTTTAAGAATGAAAACAACAAAAACACTTAAAGGTCATGAAAATAAACTGAGATTTAGCAATTCGATTATGCATCTACCATAATTAATGAAAAGTATCAGTATCGGCAATTATGGTCTTCTATTGACTTGGTATCGGCTTAAAACCAAAATATGCAATATTGTACACCACTACCAGATTCCCTTTTATACTTGTAAGTGCATACCATTTAATTATTCGTATCAAATAAACTTTTAGTGTAATTGCTTTCAAATACAGCTGAAGTCAAAATAATACTTCTTGTATATTAGGGAAAAACATTGTTGGTTGTCTGGTATCCACATGTACTGGAAGCTGTGCAGCCAAGAAAAAAAGCTACAAAATGAAGAGAATAGACTTCATAAATTAATACATTTCATGGAACAGATATTGGAATGGCAGGTTTCAAGTCAAGGTGAGTGCTCTGATAGTGTTTAGGCCAGAAGAAAAGGCTTTCCTCGCCTTGATAGTCCACCACTGGTAGGATTACACCACTGAATTTGTGTGGTAGTAGTACCACTGCGTGTTGTTAGCCAAAAGCATATTTTTAATAGTGTACTTTTTGTATATTTGAGGTAAGTATTGAAACTGAGAGTCTGTTAATTGCTGTAAGTAGCACTAAAACTGTTTTAAGAAAAGAAAATGAAAGTTTAATATAGATGAATTTGTTTCAAACCATTATTAACTACACTCATATAAAAGAAATGTGCTTATTTTCAGATGATTCATGGCCAGTCGTCCACCAACGATCCATCTCACATGTCCGTATAAATGGAGATTTATTTGATTTAATAATGAAAAAGCAGAGGGCATGAACCACATCTCTCCTGCACTTTCTCCTCAGCGATCACTCTCGTCAGCACACCGGAGTACGGACATTGAAAGGTGTACAAACACACACTTAGCACAGCAGGCTGTGACCTTTTCTGACGAACACTCCCGACAATTGATAGCTGTGGCCTTAAGAGAAGAATTGCACTCAGCAAGCCCCTTTAAGCGGTTTTTAAGCAGCTATGTACCGAGAGATTAAAATTCAGTCAGTTGGCCGCAACCTAAATAAAATAAAAAACGTTACAAAATCTGAATTTTTTTCACACATTAACCGCACTAGTTTAGAAACCGCACACACTCGGCTTCCCCACTAACGTATAAACTTATACAAGCCTATAATGCAGAAGCAAAAATACAGATTGTGCCACAACAAAATAAGTACAGTACATCAAAAATAATGTCGCATTTTCAGCATGATGAGTGTGTGCAGCGCACTTGAGCTGAGCAGAGATGAACACTGATTTAAATGTTTGTAGATTTGATTTAAAAAACATGAACAGACTTCAACATGGAGCTTATCCAAAAAAATAAAAAATACAATCATGAACAGCAAACACAAGTTTGTGAGTTAAAGAGAAATTAAGAATAGACAAGAACATGACACTGCGGGATCAGAAAAATCTGTAACTAAACCGCATCTTTGTTTTCGCAGAAGGGTTAAACCTGGGGGGGGTGGGGTGGGGGGGGGGTTATTGTGGTTTATAGTCCGAATTTTACTGTAATCCTGTTTGAATAAACCAACCACAAAATAGGTACAGTAGAAGCACCCTGGTCTCACAGTTTTTGGGCATTTTCTTTAAATATGAAACAGGTGAATGCTTTTTCACAAGGCTATCAAAACTAATGATAGAAAATAACTAAAACAGGAACTTCTCAACAAAAACACCATGCAAAACTCAAGTTTCCACTTTAAAGTTGTTTTCCAGATAACGACGTTTACTTTGCACTGACACTTAACTCTATATGCTGAAATCCATCTATTTTCCTCACCGCTTCTCGTCACTAGGGTTGCTGGAGCCTATCCCAGCCATCTTCGGGCGGGAGGCGGGGAACAGCCTGAACCGGTCGCCAGCCAATCGCAGATATGCTGAAATGTTACTTAAAACATCACCTGTACATTATTTTAAAGTGTTATGACATCAACAACACAACCCCTGAAGAATATAATTTGGAGCAGAAGCCTCAAGAGGATTTCTTTTATTTACTTGAAAAGTGGCTGGCTTCAAACAAAAGGTGCTCTGTCCTGAGCACACGCACACACACGCATTCACACACTTCAAACCTATTTTGGTTACAAAGAAGCCAGTGTGCCAATTAGCTCCAAACTGCGCAAACGCAAATACATTTTCATCTTTTTCTCTCTCACTGTTAACCTAAACCTGCCTTCAAAATTATAAACCACTCATGTCTTGGTCAGTGGGTGAACTTACAAATTCAGTGAGGGATCAAATAATTCTTCTTTCTTGTATACTGTATATAATTATTCCTGATCAGGGGGATGACCTACGCAAGTGGCAGCTTCTGCAGCTGTTTCAGCATGACAAGCGACTATGACTACGATTAAGGATATTCCTCAGGTAGGTAAAACTGTAAGCTTTAATTGGTAAAATCTTCCCCCTGTTCCATACACACCTGCTCCTGAGAGCATCTTCACCACCTGTGATTCGTTCACCCTAATTATCCCTTGCATTTAACCTCGTGTCTCATTCATTCTGGTCGCCAGTTCGTTGTACCTTGTCGTCGCGTTCCAGCATTCCTTGTTTCCACGTCACAGACTCACAGTAAGACTAGACCCTGTTCCGATTATTGACCTCACCTTTTTGCCTCATGTTTTTGGATTCTGTTGCCTTTTTTGGATTGCCTGCCTGTGTACCGACGTCTGCCCGTATATTAAACCTCTCTTTTTGAAACTGTCCATTTGTTTTGGAGTCGTGCATTTTTGGGTCCTATCCTCTGTTCCGTTCATGACAGAACGAACTGACCATAACATGGACACAGCAGACTCAGACCCGGTGCGCAAAGCCCTTCAAGCGCAGGTTCAACGCCTCTCGAAGCAGGATGAGCAGCTTTCTGCCCTCCACCTTCATCTCGAGGGACTATCAGAACATCAGGACAATATGATGAGACAGGTGGCCACACAGTTTGAAGTTCTCATGAAAATGATTCAAAAGAAGGAACCAGTTGGCACAGCACCCGATGCTGCCACGGTACCAACATCTCCATGAGAAGCAGTTACCATGCAACCACCTGCCACCTCTGCTGCTGTCTGCCCACAGCTCTCTCGACCGGAGAGGTTCTCTGGAGATTCTGGGAATATTAAGCCGTTCATCACTCAGTGCGAACTCCACTTTGAGCTGCAGGCAGCTGCCTTCCCCACCGAGCGGGCAAAAATCGCTTTCGTCATTTCCCACCTGACTGGTCGTGCGGAGGCGTGGGCTACTGCTGAATGGAGCCGCAATTCCCCCGCGTGTTATTCGTGGGCTTTTTTCGTAAAGACTATGGAGCAAATTTTTCAGTTTTCCACACCAGATCGTGAGGCAGCTTGCTCCCTTGTCACCTTACACCAAGGCAAGCGCAGGGTTTCAGATTACGCGATTGCGTTTTGCATTCTAGCAGCTGAGAGTCAGTGGAATAATAGGGCACTGCTCAATGCATTTTTTTTTCAAGGACTATCCCCCACCGTCAAGGATCATTTGGTCCCGCTAGACCTGCTGACCGACTTGGACACTCTCATCGCTCTCGCCGTAAAGATCGACAAGAGGCTTTCGGATCGCGAGCTGGACGGAGTTCGGCGGAGGGCTGCGTCACCACGCACTTGGAGGACGAGCCTCGGTGACCAGCCAAACCAAGGCAGATCGCCTGTTTCCGGTCTCAATCCACTGGCTAGCGCCATCACGGATGAACCCATGCGCCTGGGCAGGTTTCGTCTTTCCCCTGAGGAACGTCAATGCTGGCTAATGGAAGGGCGGTGCTTCTACTCCGGGCAGTTGGGTCATTCTGTGAGCAACTGTCATGTCAAGGGTAAGGGAGAGGTGAGTCTAAATTTCATTAAGCAAGACCCTACCTGGGTTCTTCCTAAAGTGACACTATTCTCTCCTGATCCAGAAATTCATACACTTGTATTAATTGACTCTGGTTCTGACGCAAACATACTCAACTCCCTCCTCGTTAGACGTATGCACCTTAGAAACTTTCAAATAAAACGCCACTGCAACACCTATGCTGCAGATGGCAGTTTTATGGGCAAGATAACTCACCGCACTCAAACACTCACATTGACATTTGCTGATTCTCACTCGGAACGCATTAGTTTTTGTTTTTTGTTTTTGACTCCATGAATCATGACGTTATTTTAGGGAACCCATGGTTGAAATTACGTAACCCCCACATTGACTGGTCCTCTGGGCAGGTTATGTCATGGGGCAGCAATTGCGCCCAGAACTGTTTCAAGCCTCCATGTGATGTTCAGGGCTGTGTTTCAAATGACAATCCACAGACCCCATCTGGGGATCCTGACTTATCTCAAGCACCCACCTGTTACCAGGACATTAAAGACGTTTTTTTCAAGTCCAAGGCCAAATCCCTTCCGCCCCACAGAACTTATGACTGTGCTGTTGACTTGCTGCCTGGAACCACACCCCCACGAGGGAGGTTATTCTCTCTTTCAGGGCCAGAACACAAGGTTAAGAAGAAGTATGTGGATGAATCACTGGCAGCTGGGATTATTCGCCGATCTTCATCCCCTGTGGGAGCCGGATATTTCTTTGTGGACAAGAAGGACAAGACTCTGTGACCTTGTATCGATTACCGGGGTCTCAACGACATAACGGTGGAAAACAGGTACCCTCTTCCTCTCATCTCCACCACCTTTGAGTTCCTGGAGGGAGCCAAGGTTTTCACCAAACTAGACTTAAGAAATGCATATAATTTAGTTAGGATAAGGGAGGGGAATGTCATGGTCTGTGTTTTGGTTTGGGTTGTTTAGTTTTGTTCCATGTTTGTCGTGTGCTCATTAGGTTGTTGTGTCCACCTGTTCTCGTCTACTTTGTGTTGACCAATCAGCTCTCTCTACCCACTCGTCTTGTCCAGGTGTTCCTCGTTGTCTCGTCAATTTGTTTGTATTTAGTTCCCTGGATTCTTTCAGTTCTCGTCGGTTCATTGTCGTTGTCACATGTCTTGCCATGTCATAGTCGCCAGTTGTTTTTGTCATAGTCGCCAGTTGTTTTTGTCATAGTCGCCTGTTGTTTTTGTCATAGTCGCCAGTTGTTTTTGTCATAGTCGCCTGTTGTTTTATCATTGTGATTAAATATTATTATTTTGAGATTCCCGCACTCCTGCCTTGCCTCCCTGCTTCCCTGCAATTGGGTCCACCATGTTCTTGCCTTGCGTTCCTCGCCGTCGCCCTAACCATGTTCATGACAGAATGAACCGAACAGAACAGGACCCAGCGGGAAGAACATGGCGTCACCCTGGACGCCACCAAACTGCCTCCCACCGTCCTCAGCCTGCCATCCATACCTACCGTCCTCCAGTAAGCCCTATCATTCAGTCTTTTCTGTCCTTTTCCTCGGGTCCCCCCACTTGTCCTAGTTATTCACCATGCCCTACTATTGTACATCCACATGTTTCTTTAGATTCTGATTTTTCTGATTGTGAAGATGGCCCTGATTTAGTTAACCTCCTGTCGGATTCTGACTCTGACACAGATTTAGATTTTTCTGGTTCCTTCCCTAGTTTATCCCGTCCTCGTCAGTTTTTGTCACATTTCCACGTTTCCAACCCAAATCCTTTCCCTCGGACCTTTTCTTGGGCACCCGTTTGGCCATCTACCCGGGACCGCCGCGTGGTGGCCAACGGAGGCGCCCAAGTAAAGGTCAAATTTTGCCCCCTCGTTTTTTCCCCCCTGTTCACAAATCACTTGATTTTTCACCTGTTCCCACACGTTGTTCCACGGCTCCAATTAAGTCACGTCTAGTCAAACCTGCCCCCAAGCCATGTTCAGTACCAGCCATTTTTCCTAGTTCACCTTCCCGAGACCTTGTGCACTCTTCCACTCCCGTACCCTCTACTCCCATACCTCAATGGCGGCAGGCTGAGGAAGCGACTGCAGCTCCCGTTCCGGCTAATCGGCAGCTGCGCCAGGCTCCCGTTCCGGCTCCTCGGCAGCTGCGCCAGGCTCCCGCACCGGCGGCGCTCGTCCAGCGGCCGCCACCCATCCTTGCTCCGGCGGCGCTCGTCCAGCGGCCGCCACCCGTCCTTGCTCCAACGGCGCTCGTCCAGCGGCCGCCACCCGTCCTTGCTCCGGCGGCGCTCGTCCAGCGGCCGCCACCTGACCCTACTCCGGCGGCGCTCGTCCAGCGGCCGCCACTCATCCTTGCTCCGGCGGTGCTCGTCCAGCGGCCGCCACCCGTCCTTGCTCCGGCGGCGCTCGTCCAGCGGCCGCCACCTGACCCTACTCCGGCGGCGCTCGTCCAGCGGCCGCCACCTGACCCTGCTCCAACGGCGCTCGTCCAGCGGCCGCCACCTGACCCTGCTCCAACGGCGCTCGTCCAGCGGCCGCCACCTGACCCTGCTCCAACGGCGCTCGTCCAGCGGCCGCCACCCGTCCTTGCTCCGGCGGCGCTCGTCCAGCGGCCGCCACCCGACCCTACTCCGGCGGCGCTCGTCCAGCGGCCGCCACCTGACCCTGCTCCAACGGCGCTCGTCCAGCGGCTGCCACCCGTCCTTGCTCCGGTGGCGCTCGTCCAGCGGCCGCCACCCGTCCTTGCTCCGGCGGCGCTCGTCCAGCGGCCGCCACCCGTCCTTGCTCCGGCGGCGCTCGTCCAACGGCCGCCACCCGACCACGCTCCGGCGGCGCTCGTCCAGCGGCCGCCACCCGACCACGCTCTGGCGGCGCTCGTCCAGCGGCCGCCACCCGACCACGCTCCGGCGGCGCTCGTCCAGCGGCCGCCACCCAACCCTATTGCCTGGCCCCTGCATTACCATTGGGTTCGGCACCGTGGCCGTCCGCCTGAATGGCCCTGTAAAGACCCTGGTGCTTGGCGTCCTGGACGACCTCCTGACCCGCTCAGCCAAGCACCTCACCTCGGGTGGCCTGGATGGCCACCAGACTGACCTGAGGGGTGGACTCTGTACCCTCCTCCAGGCCCCCTTCCGCCCACCCTGGGTTGGTGACTTTTTGGTTGTTGTTTGGGGAACGTCTGGGATCCGTTCCTTTAGAGGGGGGGTACTGTCATGGTCTGTGTTTTGGTTTGGGTTGTTTAGTTTTGTTCCATGTTTGTCGTGTGCTCATTAGGTTGTTGTGTCCACCTGTTCTCGTCTACTTTGTGTTGACCAATCTGCTCTCTCTAGCCACTTGTCTTGTCCAGGTGTTCCTCGTTGTCTCGTCAATTTGTTTGTATTTAGTTCCCTGGATTCTTTCAGTTCTCGTCGGTTCATTGTCGTTGTCACATGTCTTGCCATGTCATAGTCGCCAGTTGTTTTTGTCATAGTCGCCAGTTGTTTTTGTCATAGTCGCCAGTTGTTTTTGTCATAGTCGCCTGTTGTTTTTGTCATAGTCGCCAGTTGTTTTTGTCATAGTCGCCTGTTGTTTTATCATTGTGATTAAATATTATTATTTTGAGATTCCCGCACTCCTGCCTTGCCTCCCTGCTTCCCTGCAATTGGGTCCACCATGTTCTTGCCTTGCGTTCCTCGCCGTCGCCCTAACCATGTTCATGACAGGGAATGGATGGAAAACAGCATTCAACACACCAACGGGACATTACGAGTATTTGGTGATGCCTTTTGGACTAACGCTCCAGCTGTGTTCCAGAACTTTGTCAATGATGTCCTCCGTGACATGTTGAATGTGTATGTTTTTGTATATTTGGACGATATTTTGATATTCTCCCCGATGAGGAGACTTACATCATTCACGTCTGCTCTGTGTTGCAGCAGTTACTGCAGAATGAACTATATGTCAAAGCTAAGAAATGTGAGTTCCACAAGGCGTCCGTTTCTTTTCTGGGGTTCGTGCTGGCTCAAGGTGAAATCAAGATGGACCCTTGCAAAGTTGATGGCGTGACTAATTGGTCCACTCCCACGTCACGCAAAGACATACAAAGGTTCTTGGGGTTCGCTAATTTCAGTTCTATAGCCTCGCCTTTGCATGATCTTACCTCGCCACACAGACCTTTCGTATGGCACCCGCTTCGTCAGGCAGCTTTTCAGACATTTAAATCAAGCTTTACCTCCGCTCCCATCCTCACTTTGCCATCTCAAACAGCAGTGTGTGGTAGAAGTTGATGCGTCTGATGCCGGTATAGGAGCAGCGCTCTCCCAGAAATGTCTTAAGGATGGTAAATTACGTCCTTGTGCTTATCTCTCTAAAAAACGGACTCCAGCCGAGAGAAATTCTGACATTGGTGACCGTGAACTGCTGGCAGTCAAGGTGGCTTTGGTGGAGTGGAGGCACTGGCTAGAGGGGGCACATACTCCGTTTTTAGTATGGACCGATCACAAGAACCTGGAATATTTTAAAACTGCTAAGAGATTAAATGCGAGGCAGGCTAGATGGGCTCTGTTCTTCACTAGATTAAATTTCACATTATCCTACTGACCTGGTTCTAAAAATGGTAAGCCAGATGCTTTATCACAAATTTTCTGCGCAGAGAATTCTTTGTCCAACCCTAAAACCATTTTGCCCAAGTCTTGTTTCGTTTCTACTTTTGTTTGGGACATTGAGACTGCGGTAAAGGAGGCCCTTCCCCATCACAAAGATCATCAACCCTGTCACCGTGAAGTTTAGGCTCCCAAGGTCGATGCGGGTCCACCCTGCTTTTCACGTCAGTCTGCTCAAGCCAGCCCGGGAGTCCCCTCTGTCCTATTTTTGAATCAATTAAGTTGATTTTTTAAGCGATGGCGTGAGATATAAATGAGATATTGTAGTTGGTCTGAAAACATCTTCCACAATGTTTTTAAGGATGCAAGGCATGGAAACCTTTGGGAATCACTGAGAGTAGTTTTTGGCAAGCCCATGGTCATGAAGTTGTTCACGGAGCTGACAGGTGGTGTGAGAGCCAATGCTTACTCGTTGCAGCAGCCAGAACTGGCTCCTGAACAGGATAAAGGTTACAGAAGACGGACGGATCGATGGATGAAATTCACAAGTCATGGGTGAGTCTATCCCCAAAAATGTGCGATTGCTCCAATAAGACCTTATGGTGTGCCGCAGATGATTTACACCCACAAGAGACTTGACTCTCTCTCATCTACAGTATAAACCCTTCCTGTATACAGTAGTGCAAATTTCCCCAATGTAGGAATAATGAAGCACGTCTTTCACTTTGCCACACACCTGTGTCTGAGGTACACATTAACACTTTCCTGCCGAAGGAAGCTGCTATGCAGAAACTAATATTTTGTCTGCTGATCACAGTGAATTTTGTCATCTTACAAAGTTGCCTCACGGGCTGAGATTAGGATGCACCACCATTTGTTGTCTGCCAGACAAAGCGACATTACACTGATGATGATGCATCGCAGCCTACCGAGCACTTGGTGTTGTTGCCACTCAGTGAAACTCATCCATCCAGGAAACAGAGAAGAGAAACTTAACTTCCATGCATCCCTCGAAAATAACCGCAAGCTGTTTGCCAGCCAATAGCCAGGACATTCTTGGAAAATACATTTTTGATCTCAATTAGTTTTGATAGCTGGGATAGGCTCCAGCACGCCCGCAACCCTAGTGAGGAGAAGCGGCTCAGAAACTGGATGGATGGATGGATGGATAAATAAAGGATAAATAAAATAAATACATTTTCATTAATTTTTGATTTTACCATGTGCTCTTCTTTTAAATATGCACTTGATGACCGAAAAATTTAAAAGCGCTTATTGTGCAAAAACTGAGTGGAAAGATAATGTTCAAAATGTCTTCAAATATGAATGATACACATGTGAAATATTATTGTTGTTGCAGCCTAGTTGGAGTTGGAGCAAAATATGTCACAAGGCATTCAAGGGAGTCAGAACTGACAGCAGCGCTCAAGTTTTGACGTGTCAGTCACCATAAATTTAGGGTAAATATAATCTGGCATTTATTCCATGTAGCAAGGGTTCCAGATTATTGTTTGGGGAATGACTGAAGGGTTGGTCCAAATAGGATATAATAATACAACCCCAATTTCAATTAAGTTGGGACGTTGTGTTCAACATAAATAAAAACAGAATAATTCATAGTTTAATTGCTCACTCTTCGTAGTAAAAGCGTGCCGGTACTAGACTGGCCTGCCTGCAGTCCAGACCTGTCTCCCATTGAAAATGCATGGCGCATTATGAAGTGTAAGATATGACAACGGAGACTCCGGACTGTCGAACAGCTGAAGCTGTACATCAAGCAAGAATGGGAAAGAATTCCACCTACAAAGCTTCAACAATTAGTGTCCTCAGTTCCCAAACGTTTATTGACTGGTGTTAAAAGAAAAGGTGATGTAACACAGTGGTAAACATGACCCTGTCCCAGCTTTTTTGGAATGTGTTGTAGCCATAAAATTCTAAGTTAATGATTATTTGCTAAAAACAATAAATTGTATCAGTTTGAACATTAAATATCTTGTCTTTGTAGTGCATTCAATTAAATATAGATCGAACATGATTTGCAAATCATTCTATTCCGTTTTTATTAATGTTTAACACAACGTCCCAAGTTGGGTCATTGGAATTGGGGTTGTATATAATAATGATCAACATCGCCATACTGCTGTATACAAACACCACATTTGCATTTATTTGGGGGGGGGGGGGATTTTTCCCTGTGTGACTGACGCATCCACAATCTGTAGTGTCTTTGTAACGGCATAAGTATATGATCATATATATATATATATATATATATATACATACATATGATCTGTGTCAGAAAGATTCCAGGACTGCTGTCAAAAAATCCATTCATTTTCTTTATTCACTCACTCGGGTCGGGGGCTGCTGGAGCCTATCCCAGCTACCCTGGACCAGTCGCCAGCCAATCGTAGGGCACATATAAACAAACAACCATTCACATTCACACCTACGGGCAATTTAGTCTTCAATTAACCTAGCATGCATGTTTTTGGGATGTGGGAGGAAACCGGAGTGCCCGGAGAAAACCCACGCAGGCACAGGGAGAATCAGAATCAGAATCATCTCAGAATCATCTTTATTTGCCAAGTATGTCCAAAAAACACACAAGGTATTTGTCTCCAGTAGTTGGAGCCGCTCTAGTACGACAACAGACAGTCAACTGACAGAACACTTTGGAGACATAAAGACATTAACAAAAAAAACAGTGCCCGGAGAAAAGCCACCCAGGCATGGGGAGAACATGCAAAGTCCACACAGGCGGGGGCTGGATTTGAACCCCGGTCCCCAGAACTGTGAGGCAGATGTGGTAACGAGTCACTCACTGTGCCGGCTTGTCAAAAAATATCCAGTATGTTTCGAACCCAAACAACAAGTTTCCCCTTTTAATATGGGCCAGACGAATCACCAGCACGTACAGTATGCAAAGAGATCCTGCAGCATTTGCTGCATCCAGTGTGAGAGAAGTGGGAAGAGCTGTGGCAGGACAACTCCTGGCTGCATCACCATGACAACGCGCCTGCTCACAATGCCCTGAATATCCGACAGTTTCTGGCCAAGAACATATCGCTGTGCTGGAGCAACCTCCCTGCTCATCTGACCTGACTATGTGATTTTTTTCCCCACTTTTTCCACAGTCAAGAGGGTCATCAAGGGGACCCGTTTTGAAGACGTAGACAAAAGTCAAGCTAGCCATTATGACGGAGCTACAGAGAATCCCGGAAGAATCCTTCCAGGAGTCCATGAAGGTGTGGCAGAGAAGGGAATGTGCGTTAGCCTCCAGACATCGAATACTTCAAAGGGGAAAACTTGTAGTTTGTAGATTTGAAATGTACCTTTTCTGACACGGCGTGTATACATATAAACTTTTGTCGAACGTATTCTGGGAAGGGGACTCATTTGCCCTTCCTTCTGCAAGCAACCCCCCTGAACTATTCGTTTTGGGTCCATCCTACAGGCAACATTTCTCCACTCGAATCAATCAATTGTAAGTGTCAGTTTTATACCCATGCTGAGGGTGGCTGCCAAGCCTTCAGTTTCTGTGACTAAATTTCAGCTATCAATAAAGACAATGTCTACCTATGGTACTATATAACAAGATTCCTTATTCCTTGTAATAACATTCCTTGATATGTCACCGTCATGTGGATTTACACACAACACGGACGAGCCAACGCCGTATCGGCGAGCTCGCTGCCTCCTTAGTTTGCTCGCCATTTAGTATGTTAGCTCGATAGCTACTGCACGTAATCAACAGTTTATCATTACCCGAAGTGTCTCCGTTGTGAGTGCATACGCGGGGTGTGGCTGTGGCGAGTTGGACGGGCCCCAATGCTATTGCACCAGACCGCAGGCGGCTACTGACTAGCTGGTGGTGTGCTGGCACGCAGCGGCCGAGCCGTCTGGTTTGCCGCAGCATTGCTGCAAGCACCGCACGTGAGGGCACACGGCAGAGACACCCCAAATAACACAACACACATCACTTCAGGGAAGATGCATTTTTTTCGCTTGATGGTCGACTACACGCTGTAGTGATAGAAATGGGGCAAGTTATTATCAATAAGGAAGTGTCAGTTGCACCAAATAGGCACTGAAGGTGCCTGATATTTTTATAGTGGGGGAGGGCCAACTCATGCTTTCCCTGGTTGCATCAGTGCACCTGCGGTTTAGCCCTGCCCAAAAAATCCCCTGCCCATTTAAGAAGTTGAAAAGAGTTTTACGCTGTATCCACCAATTTATACTTACCTTACAACATACTTAATATATTTAGAAAAAAAAGACGAAATTACTATACAGGGTCTTTAATTTGAGTTCTTAATTTACGCCGCGGTAGGTGGCACAGCTGTTACAAGTTACAGCAGTATTGGTAATTTCGTAGACCAGCGCAGCCCGGTGGATCCGAAAGTGGCCCGGCTGCACCATAGCGAGTGTGTATACAGCCAATTTCATTTGCCAACAATCAAAGCGGCTCCTTTCATTCCCTTTAACTGTGGCGCGATGACAGCGTGTGAGGATTGTCATTGCTCTTGGCTGCTGTGAAAACAGACAATGTGAGTGTGTTCCCTTATCAAATACAGAATGAGCTGGTGCTAACCGCTGGTGACGTAAATATGTCCGCGGACCTCAGTATCTGTCTGCTTGTGCCCTGTTCACATTCACCAAAATCATGTTAGACCAGCTTTGCCGGCAGTTAGACGTGGTCTGAGCAGGGGTAAGTTCAGATCGACTTTCTACCACCAAATTGTCACTCCGCCGGGCGCATCTCCAAGGACACACCCTCGCTGTGCTGGGACACCCACCTTGGTGCAGACTGGTCTGCCAAATTGACAAAAAGATGCAGAAAGCCTTGCAGTTCCATTATGTACTTTATTACGCTTTTGCTATGTGTATGCGTCAAAGGTGAGATGGAGCCTTTCCAGCTGACTTTGGGCGGAGGCATCATATGGAATACATGGACTGGTTGCCAGCCAATCACAGGACACATAAATGTTGCTTTAAAAATTGGGCGACTGGTTAGCACATCCGCCTCACAGTTCTGAGAGCCGGGGTTCAAATCCGGCACATGTTCTCCCTGTGCCTGTGTGTTTTTTTTCCAGGTACTCTGGTTTCCTCCCACATCCCAAAAACATGCATGGCAGGTTAATTGAAGATTCTAAATTGCCCGTAGGTGTAAATGTGAGCGCGAATGGTTGTTTGTTTCTATTTGCCCTGCGATTGGCTGGAGAGCAATTCAGGGTTGTACCCCATCTCCTGCCCGCAGTTAGCTGGAATAGGCTCCAGCATACCCGTGACCCTAGTGAGGAGAAGCAGTGGGGAAAATGGATGGACGGATGGATAGTTGATTGTTTTCTTCAGGTTTTATGATGGGAATAATTTAATCCTGTAAAATATAATTTCTATTTCCATAATTCCCAACAGGAAAATGTATTACTATGATGTAACAAATCAGGTCATCAAGCATCCCAAATCTGGTGCCACTTAAACTTGGAGCATGGATTGTAAAAGGAAGAGAAATAACCCACAAGGCCAGGTCAAGCATATGAACAGCATATGTTACCACCAAGTCACCAACGCAGGAGGAAAAGTAAAATCCAGTATTTGGGAATTTGCAGAATAAATTGTTGTCGAGCCAGCCCAGGAGCTTAGAGATGGCTTTCCCACAGGTTTTCATGAGGGTGCCATCACTTTCATTAGCTGCAGAGGGGAGAAGCAGTCAGATAGAAACGGCTGGGTCACCAACAAGAGACTCATTAACATTCCTCAATGACCTGTAAGTGTGTTACAGTAACATCCAGGAGACCAACTGACATGAAAAAACTATTTTACTATTGGTCAAAATTATGATGCAGTTGATGTTTAAAAAGGCCGGCACGGTGGAAGACTGGTTAGCACATCTGCCTCACAGTTCTGGGATAGGCTCCAGCACGCCCGCGACCCTAGTGAGGAGTAGCGGCTCAGAAAATGGATGGATGGATAGGATTAAGTTGAGCCTAAAATAAGAAATACCACAATTCAGTAGGTTAATAAGTTTTAAGACATCAGTGGGGGTTTTGAGGCTTACTATGTTTACTTGGCAAGCCAAACGTTCCTGTTCTATTGACAGATAAACTATCTGTCCTAAGATCATGAATCACATTAATTCATATAGTCCTCATTGCATTTTTTTTTTTTTCTTTTTTTTAAGACCAGTCTTTGCAGTGTATACAACTTGGGGATACAAATAAAAATAGGAAACGTGTGTATGCCAATGCAGTGCTAAAATTGAACTTCATACAATTTCCTACAAAATTCTTATCAAGAGCATGTTGCTGGGGTACAACATCCTCCTATTGCACTGCATTTGTTACAACTGATTCTATCAGTAAACAGCACTGCAATGTCGAACAGGATGTTGAATGCCTGGTGTTTATTTACAAAGGCTCCACAAATAGCTTCTCAGTTCACGTCAGCATCCAGTCAGTCAATTTTCCACAAACTTGCAGAGATTCACCGTCAAAGCAGGAGCCCGATTGATTTCGATTTTGGAAGGCATCCTAACAAGATGATCACGAATCCACTCTAGATAGATTTGATTAGTAAACCCCATGCGCGTTCCTCCTTGTCAGTCGAGTGGCGAGCAAAGGGGCGAGCGACAGTCTCGGCAAGGTGCCATCCTGATTCCTGCTGCCCCAACCCCAAGGCTTCAGGAGGTTTTGTGTTTGCAACAAAACACAGGAATCCAATTTGTCGGCTCTGACTGCAGTCGTGAAATAGAGTAGATCTCCCTATGTCATTTTATTGATGCAACCTTCTAACAGTGGTTACAAATTGGTAAGATTCTTTTGAAGACATTTCATTTGAATTAACAATGCAATCAGACCACCCTGAAGAAAATCAAGTCTCATTTAATTAATCCAACAAGAAAAACTAGAATAGGCCTCAGAATATGCACGGACGACTCAGGCCTTTCAATGGGAGGAGTGCATCTTGCAAAAAGGCTCAAAGGCTGAATGAGCATGAAAAAAGAAAATTGCATTTGCAGTCACCGCTGCAACCTCCCTAACAGAAAACCACATGTGACAATTCAAAATGAGAAAATGCTGCTAGTCTCCAAATTAAATGATTAAATTGTTTGTCAGTGCCCCCCAGAATGGCTCAATTTGGATTCGTGATTGCAGCTCCATTACTATGGCATACAGATGCATGAACAATGAAAGTAACCTTAACAAATGAATATAAAGCATAATGAATGCTGTGATGAGTGCAAAATGAGGAGGATGATGCACTGCGATCTTGGCTGAGAAATGTCGCCCGTGTTCTGGCAGTGTTACCACCAGCAGCATTTAAATCAGAGGTGGATTATTAATTTTCCAAAGGGGCTATGTGAGAAACTGGAACGGTTGTCAAGGGCCACACCAACATTCCATCCTTAATTGTCTTCAATATGATTTCAATCTCTTTATCTGAAGCAGTTAATTGTATTGTTTTAATAAGCTGCTATTTGTGTAGAGACAGCATACGGTATTTAGTTTTAATTAGGAAACAAAAATGTTCAAACAAAATTGTAAGTTAGATATACACATTAAAATTATATCATTATTAATCATCAAAAACAGCAACTACATTGTGCATCAATTTTACTGTAGTTTTTTTTTTTTTTTTTTTTATGTTCCAAAGCGAACATTTAGCTGTTATGCTGCACACAAATGAAATAAGTTGCCAACAGAAGTCAAGTCCAAGCCCTAAGTGCCTATGTTTTTAAGTCCAGGCTAAAATCTATTGGGTTTTTTTGTCTCATGCTTATGATTGCGCATTTTTCCATTTCTTATCTAAGAATAATAATAATACTAATAATAATTAACAATGCATATTTTCAGCTGTATTTTAATTCTCTGTTTTTAAATGTCTTTTTTGCTCTTTCTGTTGAAATGCTTCTAATCATGTAGAGCACATTGAGTTACCTTGTGTATGAAATGCGATTTAAAGAAACTTGCCTTGCCTAGAAGGGTTGAAAAAGTGGCTAAATATAAAGACAGTGTTTAAGTGGGCAACACTGAAGACAAAAGTTGGTAATCTAGCTCGTTTCTACCACCCACAGATGGGCACATCAAAATAAAAGCACCATACTTCTGGTCCTGATTCAGGGTTTTTTGTTGTTTTTTTGTTTTTGTTCAAGCAATGTTGCTTTCCTTCAGATTTAGCTTTACGGGATCAATGGAACTTGGATAATATTAGGGGAACAACACTCCTAAAAAGTGGAAGCTGAAACAAAACAAACAAAAATGACACAACATAACAAGGATAGCCAAAATTGAGATGAGACTGGCACAATACAAGGGCAGGCAAGGTTTTTAATTTTTTTATTTTTTTATTTTCTTTTCTTTTCTTTTTTTATAAAATGATATGTGCTACACTAATGTGAAAATCTGGCCATCACTAAAATCAAGAATGAAAAAAAAAATCTGCATTCTCTGATTGCTTTTTGGACCGTTTATCAAATCAGCCAATCTCGACAAATGTAGACAGACATGAAATCAATGGAGCTGATTGGTGGCGTTGACACAATAAGAAGTGAAAACTCGCTCATGGTCAATAACCACTACCACTGCTTGCCAGTCTGTAATGTGTTTGTTTGAGCACGACACTTTCTGTACACAAGTGAACCATGAGAAACATCTGCAATGTTCAATAAGAAGTGTAACAAGCGGGTATGTAATTAAAGTTGTAAAGAGAAACAGCAACAGGGGTGTAGGGAACAGGATCGAATCTCCATTGCGGCCCGTGGGGATTGTTCTGCCTGTCAAGCAAGTTTTAGTTCATTTACAGACGCTTACTTTGGAACTCGTGCATTTATTTTGACACAAGCCCCGTAGAATCAGAAGTGTTTGTGTTAAAGCCTGACTGCACGGAGACGAGAGAGAGAAAAGATCAGTCCGTGTATCCATGTATGCAATCAGAGACTTAGTGTAACTCCTGCAGAAGCAACACTTGTATGTATCATATCATAAGCAATTTTATGTGCAAACGTGCACATGTGCAGTTAAAAAACTTAATTGGGTATATTGGGTGGGTTGCGTCGGACAAACAAAATCATGCGAGTGATGACCTCTGACAGGGACAAGCTGAACATCACTTCTTTAGTCAGATGTAGGCTACAAGTTAATTTGATACATTATTAATTATTGGAGATGGGCGTTTGCTCCGTAGATGCACACAACTGGGACAAAGGGAACTCGTTTGCCTGCAAGCTAACGAGCTAAGGGCTGGAGCTTAAAAGCTCACTTGACCGCGGCGATGTCGTTAAAAACGTCAGCGCTCATAGTTGAGTGTATTCCCCACATAACACACACACAGACACACACAAATGGGAAAGTTAACTGTTTGTAAACCATAACCACAGCGGCACATGTTAACAATATTCAGGCAGTATTTGACTTGAGCGAACTCATTTTCAGTGTCATTCTATTGACAGGCCAAGGTCTCAAATCACAGTTTCAGCAGATCGAGGGCAGGCCTTATTTTATATTTCATTTCTCTTTTATTTAACCAGGTAAAAGCTCATTGAGAGATAGAATCTTTTTTTTTTTCAAAAGCCAAGAGGCGACAGAAATTATACAGTGAATAACGACAACATTCATACTATGAATAAACATAAAGGGTAAAAAAATAACGGATTTAAAAACAGTGGCAAAGCTCAAATGCTTTCGAGTACATATATGGTGCTTTTTTTAATTCATTCAAATTTGGCAGACTTTAAGACATTCTTTAGGCCTCCTTAGTATGTTAATGATTCTATACTTATGTGCCAAGTGTTTAAAATTCTTAAGTGTAATTTTTGTGAACCACTTGAGTCAGATTTAGTTATATGGTTTATTTATCTAAGATATTTTATTTATTGTTCTGCATTACAATGCCAACGTTCAATGCTGTTTAGAATTGAAAGTTAATTGTTCTTAAAAAGGATGTACTTGAATTATTATGCTCTAAAATATTGAATCAGTGGCATAAAGAAAAACAGCGATACTATGATGTACGTGTATACAATGATACAATGATCTATGTGTACGTCCTGTGTACAGTGGCAGCTGGTCAATAAGGGCACTAGGGGCGCTGCCCTACAGCTCAGCTGAGTCACATTGAGTAAGAAAAAAAAAGTCAAATAGCAAAACAAAATATCATACAAATATTACACATCATATGTATATCTATTCTTAGATGAGTAGTATAAATATTATAGTTAATGATGAGAACAATTGGTTTATATCGCCACCGTCACATTTTATGACGTCACTCCGGGTTGCCTTTACTGTTTACTGCTCGGTGGCGGGGTCATGTACAGTACAAAAGATATTGCCGAGGTATATAGGGAGAGATATGTCTCAAACTTATTTGCACGTGTTTTTCAAATCCACAAATGTTGCCGCGATTTACGCGTGTTTTTCAAAGCCACAAATTATTTGCACGTGTTTTTCAAATCTACAAATTTACGGACCATAGACTGCTGGATTCTTTTTAACATGACTTGCAGTCAAGTCATCATTGCACTATTAGTCACTATTAGACCTTGGTGTATATATACTTTAGGTATGAACATGCCTTAGCTTCAGAAATTATATGTGCCCTCGGTAACTGTTATTTAACCTTTCCAATTAGCGCAAGATCAGTGATGTTAATCCAAAACTATGAAAGGAGGTCTGTAAATCATGTTTTGTCTGTTGTTTTTTTAAGCTGTGGTTACATTCTTGACATTTTTGGGTCTAAAGTTCAGCTTCTCGACACCCAGTGTGACATGGGCAAGCTTGACAAAGAAAAAGAAAGAAAGAAAGAAAGAAAGAAACATGTTTATAGTTTGAGCTCATTAGTGGGCTTTCACTGTGACGAGGTGACAGGTTTTTCAGGTGGCTGAACTGGAAATTAAAGGGAAAAAAGGTTGATACTATATCTCTAAACTGCTTTCAAAGTGATATTTGTGTCTGTAAGTGAGCATTACGCTATGTATGGCTTGTGAAATTGATTCGTCATAGTAACAAATTATTATCAGTCTGGCTAATAATGTGAAATCCACTGTTCCACTCCAGTTTGTCTGGATTTGAAAACGAACATTTTCCCCATAGGAAATAATACAAATAGAAATCATCTGCTTAACCATTGTAAAAGTAAAAGTAACATCTTAACTGTCATGCAAGTCATACAATAACTTGCAGTATATGTCACATTAAATGGTTAAGAGGGGACAGACAGAGAGAAGGAGATCAAACAGCTACAGTAAAGAACAACAACAACAACAACAACAACAAGAAGGGCGTAATAAAAGCGCACAAGACTGCTTGCAATTACAACGCTTGCTGGAACTTAATTTGAGGGGGCAAGCAGAAACAATAACCATGGAAACAAATATTCAGCAGCATGTGTGTTGCATTTCCCTTTGAATGATTATGAATATAATAAAAATTCAATAAATACAAATGACACGTTGTGGTACTCAGATCGATAGGGATCAGAAAGAAAGAAGAGATAGCGGTGAGAAATTAAAAATAATTGTCAATACCAAAAAATAACAGAACGCAACAGCTAGAGTAAACCACATCAACAAATCACAAACAAAAAACACAATAAGTAAGAGTCATAGTGACATAATTGGAAAGAAAATTGAGAATATTAACGAAGATAATGTGCATGGATCTCCCGGAAGGAATCGCGTGGGATCTACCGAGAGCCGGCAGACAGGACCCAGGCCCTCACCAGGGAGGAAACACGGCATATTGTTTAGTTTGGACCACCAAAGAGTCAAAAGGTGTATAACCCCCACATTGCTTTCATTAATGGGCTACATGCCGCTGTAAGTGAGCACAAGTTAATATGAACATATTCTGTTGAAGGAATGGCTACAGGTGATATTGTACACAGGTTTATTGTACCTTCCACCACATATGTTAGAATGCCCCAGGCAGGTGTGGCTAGGCAAGTGGCTGACCACCACTCGGGTGTGACTGTGGAGTGAATGAATAATGTGTGCAGTTGTAAAGTGTCTGAGTGCCTTCAAAAGTGCCATATAAGTGGTATGCATTATTCAGATTCTTATTATTATTATCCATCCATCCATTTTCTGAGCCGCTTCTCCTCACTAGGGTCGCGGGCGTGCTGGAGCCTATCCCAGCTGTCATCGGGCAGGAGGCGGGGTACACCCTGAACTGCTTGCCAGCCAATCGCAGGGCACATAGAAACAAACAACCATTCGCACTCACAGTCATGCCTACGGGCAATTTAGAGTCTCCAATTCATGCATGTTTTTGGGATGTGGGAGGAAACCGGAGTGCCCGGAGAAAACCCACGCAGGCACGGGGAGAACATGCAAACTCCACACAGTCGGGGCCGGGGATTGAACCCGGGTCCTCAGAACTGTGAGGTTGACGCTCTAACCAGTCGCCCACCGTGCCGCCTTATTATTATTAATGATAATTATTTTTATTATTATCTGGACTTAAAAACAATGTCTGCAAGTAACATTTGCCCCAAAATAGACTCAGTAGTAATTTAAAGCTTGTTTTCTGATGACATGTTTGCTTTTCATCCAGATTTGGGCCTGTTCACATTTCGGTCCAAACCGCCATGAGCCTGCTGACGTCAGCGATGGAGAATGAGGACATTTCCTTATTAAACTAATACATGTTCTGCTGCGTAATTGTCGTCTATATTAAAGGTTTGGATGCCTTTTAGACAATAACGAGTGAAAATAGTGAGTTTAGATACATTTAAGTGGTCTTGTTTCGTTAAAATGAATCGCTGTAATGCATCGTTGCAGAAGGGAGGCAGCTGCATGAGGTGCGTGCATCCAGATTCATTTCCTCCTGTATCCACAGGTTTCGCCAGCTCATTGCTGCAATGATTGCAGTCGGCCACGGATAGATGTTCATCTATATTAAAGCTATATTTGTAAGTGAAACTTAATAATTGTCAGAAAGTGTAGTAAAGTAGGCGGCACGGTGGCCAACTGGTTAGAGCGTCAGCGTCACAGGACCGGGGTTCAAATCCCGGCCCCGCCTGTGTGGAGTTTGCATGTTCTCCCCGTGCCTGCGCGGGTTTTCTCCGGGCACTCCGGTTTCCTCCCACATCCCAAAAAAACGTGCATTAATTGGAGACTCTAAATTGCCCGTAGGTGTGAATGTGAGTGCGAAAGGTTGTTTTGTTTGTATGTGCCCTGCGATTGGCTGGCAACCAGTTCAGGGTGTACCCCGCCTCCTGCCCGATGACAGCTGGGATAGGCTCCAGCACGCCCGCGACCCTAGTGAGGAGAAGCGGCTCAGAAAATGGATGGATGGATGTAGTAAAGTGATGGATAATTTCAGCAGCACCCCTGATGCCGTGGCACCCTGGTAACCATGGATGTGTTTCAGTGCTCTAATGTGCCATACTTACATCATTCTTAACGGTATACAGTACAAAACATTCAGCTTTGTTTGTATAGACTTGTATACATTCCGATGAAGTTCTGCATTGACAGGGTATATCTGTCACGTTGGCAGATGTTCCTTTCATATCAGATTTTTTAACACATTCAATCGTGGTCTAATATGAATCTGAGGATATCCAGTTGCATGCGTTTTTCACTGCCATGACACATATCCGAACTGGGAAACGCACCCGGAGACAAATTTCAATTTCATGCACGCAGGTTGAAATTTGTCAGACATTAAATTGACAATCACAAAAAGCCAAGCCCTCAAAGACATGCTCAAAGTGTATAACAATGCAAATCGTGCAAATGGAAAAAGATTGGTGAAGCAACATCACATCAATCGATAACAAAGGCGAAGGGCTACTCTCCTGAGGTGAGATGGTTGACCTTTGAACCCCGGTCCTCAGAACTGTGAGGCAGATGCGCTTACCAGTCGGCCATCGTGCCGCCCTGCAAAAATGTCCAACTCGGAAAATTGTGGGCGCAAATGCATATGTCACAAATGATCCTGCATTCAAAGAATTCAACTTAATGGAGTGGATGATGATGGAGAGTCCATTATGGGAGGCATGCTTATTCACTAATGGCGAAGCATTACATTTTGCTGTGCAGCTATTCAGGTTCAAATGCCAAATTACTCACAGGAAGTCACAAAAAGGTATTCCTGGACTTGTCGATTTTGAGTTCAACGATTGATTGGAACATTTTGTAATGAACATGTGGGTGAATAAAGGGATTCAATTGAATATACAGTGGAATGCCAATGAGATTGTACAACAACATTTTCTCCAACAATTCTCGGTGAGCTGGAGCATATCCCAGGCGAGAAGCTGGGTACACCCTGGACTGGTTGTCAGTCAATCACATGGCCCAAATAGACAAACAACCAGGCACATTCACACATATGAAAAATGGAGTCTTCAATCAACTCGCATGCATGTTTATTGAATGTGGGAGTAAGCCGGAGTACCCAGAGAAAACCCACACAGGCGCAGGTTGAGGATGCAGACTCCATTCAGGTGGGCCTGAAGCGAGATTCGAACCCAGAACCTCTCGACTGACAGACTACGATGTGATAACCACTAGTGCTGAGCCTGCTGCCGATTGTCAGCTGGATTTTTCTATTAGTTACGATCTAGGTATAATACATTAATGAAAAGAGTTTTTCCGCTTTTCTATACTGACACTGGAATCTCTCTGCCCCTTCTTTTGTCCCTGGCTCTTAAGGCTGGTCATGGTGATTAACTGATGGCGTAAAATGAAAACTGTCTCAAGTGTTAATAGATGTTAGCAGGCTTCATCTCGCTTTGAAGGGGAGTCTGTAAGTCCAAAAAAAAGACAAAAGAACTGATAATGAAATAAATAAAGCCTGCTTCTTGGCTCTCAGCAAAGATCAATGGTTATGCCTTCAAGACAGGAGGTTGAATTTGTTTTACTCGAACAGAAAGGACAAAAGGCTTTGGACACGCATCGATTACAAGAAAAAAAAAAGGAACATTAAGAAATCAAGCTGTATATTTTCTTCCTTTTTGTGATTAAATGTAATTATTTCGATGATTTAAGGGCATTAGATTCATCTCCAAAATTGACACGCCCTCCCCCATGACTTGAAGTGACGTCAGTGGCAGAAACGGAGACGAGCTTCACTGCGTAGCTGGCGTGGAAAAAGAAATGTACTTTAATATAAAGTGGCAGTAGTAACTCATATTTGACATATTGTAGTTGTTGGGTGCAATCTCCTCACCCTCAAAGTGACAAATTTTCAGGATTTTTTTCTTTTTTTTTTTTTTTTTAAACGATAGCTTGCTTGAGTTTCCAAACCACACTTTGTTCAAGTTGGTATTATACCTTATATTGCTGTTATGTATCATTGCTATTTCTCATGAACAACAGCTAGCACCCCAAAATTATGATCAATCGCTAATTTAATATGCTGAAAAATCACAAATTTATTCGGGCGTCGTTGATTAAAATGATACAAAGAAGGCAGGCGAGTGCCACATCTTTGCAAGCCTCATAAACTCTTAAGCAATCATATACGTGACTTAATGTCCCAAAACTGTCACCAATCATCACTAAAATTTACATGGACATTTGTACTCATGGCAGCTTCAACCTCTGAAAATATTACGATTGGCCCAATAGTTTGGATTTTATGGAACTTACAGTTGTTCCATCCATCCATTTTCTTGCACTTATCCAAGGTCGGGTCGCGGGGGGCGGCAGCTAAAGCAGGGAAGCCCAGACTTTGCTCTCCCCAGCCACTTCGTCCAGCTCTTCCGGGAAGATCTCTCCAGCGTGTCCTGGGTCGTCCCCGAGGCTTCACCAGGGAGGCATCCGGGGGGCATCCTAACCAGATGCCCGAGCCACTTCATCTTGCTCCTCTCAATGCAGAGGAGCTGCGGTTCGACTCTGAACCCCTCCAAGATGACCGAGCTTCTCACCCTATCTCTAAGGGAGAGCCCGGACCCCCGGCGGAGGAAACTCATTTCGGCCGCTTGTATCAGGGACCTTGTTCTTTTGGTCACAACCCCACAGCCCGCGACCATAGGTGAGGGTAGGAACGTAGATTGACCGGTAAATAGAGAGTTTTGCCTTTTGGCTCAGCTCTTTCTTCACCACGACAGACCGATACAGAGTCCGCATCACTGCAGACGCTGCACTGATCCGCCTGTCGATCTCCCTCTCCATTCTGCACTCACTTGTGAACAAGACTCCGAGACACATGAACTCCTCAACTTAGATCTCATCCCCGACCCGGAGAGAGCACTCCACCCTTTTGTGACTGAGGACCATGGTCTCAGATTTGGAGGTGCTGATTTCCATCCCAGCCGCTTCACACTCGGCTGCGAACCGTTCCAGCGAGAGTTGAAGGTCAGGGCTTGATGAAGCCATCAGAACCACATCATCTGCAAAAAGCAGAGACGCAATGCCGAGGCCACCAAACAGGACCCCCTCAACACCTCGGCTGCACCTAGGAATTCTGTCCATAAAGGTAATAAACAGAATCGGTGACAAAATGCAGCCTTGGCGGAGTCCAACTCTCACTGGACACATATTTGATTTATTGCCGACAATGCGGACCAAAGTCTGACACCGGTCATACAGGGACTGAACAGCACTTCTGGGTCTGGTATCCCATATTCCCGGGGCACCCTCCACAGTATTCCCCGAGGTACACGGCCGAACACCTTCTCCAAGTCCACAAAACACATTTAGACTGGTTGGGCGAACTCCCATTCACCATCGAAGACACTTCTGAGGGCGTAGAGCCGGTCCACTGTTCCACGGCCAGGACGGAAACCACACTGCTCCTCCTGAATCTGAGAATGGACTTCCAGGCAGACCCTCCTCTCCAGAAAACCTGAATAGATCTTACCGGGGAGGAGTGTGATCCCCCTGTAGTTGGAACACACCCCTTCTTAAAAAGCGGGACCACCACCCCAGTCTGTCAATCTAGAGGCACTGTCACCGATGTCCACGCAATGTTGCAGAGGCGTGTAAGCTACGACGGCCCCACAACATCCAGATAATTTAGGAACTTCCTGGCGGATCTCATCCACCCACCGGCCTCTTCCACTGAGGAGCTTTTTAACCACCTGCCGCCACGACAATACACTGTATAGGCAAAACTTACACCGCAAAATACATAAAGGTTCAATGAGGAAATGTAATTTGTTCCTGCTCGTTACATGTCAGGCTGTGACAGACTGACATATCCAAAATGTAGGCGGGCCAAAACATGGCTGAAAATCAAATATTTCATCAGAAAGCAAACCTAACATTACTACTAAGTCTATCTGCAGACATCACTTGTAAGTCTACAACCATGGAATAAGTTAGAACGTCCCTACCATTTACTAGTTCCTTTAAGTCCCACCACCAATTAGGAGCTCCCTGACAGTGTCAATATCTTTTTTTTAAAAGGATTATTAACTTTGTGAAGCCAGAATTTATGACACCCTGTATTAGATTTCAAGTTGATTATTGATTTTCTGCAAGACAATTTGAACAAAAGGTCAGTCTCTTCAGACAGACTGATTATTAGACTGAGTCTTTCGCTCTCTCTCTCTCTCTCTCTCTTGATTTTCTTTCTTTTTAACTGAGCAAGTATTGTAATGTGGACAAACATCAGTGGCATTAGTTTTGAGCCGTAATAATTTTGTTCTGTACTGGAGCATTTAGATTTGAATTATGGGTTTAATCAATACTCGGTTAAACAACACAATTTACTTACTTTACTTTTTCAGGTGAAGTCTGATCTCTTTTCTGCTATCTATTTTTTTTTACATTGCTCTGTGCATCATCACTGATTTATATGACAACGCTGGCAGAGGCAGCTGATTGTGTGCAATGCTAGATTAAAGTAAATGCAGCGAGCATCTCAGCGAGCTTGGGATAGTTCTCAAAGGCTGATGATATTCAAAGCTGGAGAAACTATCAAGTGCACTGAGATGAAAACCTTCATGTGACATTCGTTTGATGGGATATGCACAGGCTACCGAAGGCGCAGAAAAACAAAATGAATCAGCAGAGACTTTTAGAAGATCTGCGGCCCTGTTTATTAAGCAATGCTCTGGTCTCTGGACCTGGTCAGCCCTTAGATCACGGCAGCAGCTCCAGTCACACAAAGCACGCAAAGAATGAATGTTCTTCACTCTGATCTTCTGGTCCTTTGTTTGATTATGTCAGCTTGTGAGACAAAGAGGGAAGCAGGTGGCCTTTCACGTTCAATCTCACGTCTCACTCTTCTTGCCCGTGTGCGTGCGCGCGCGTGCGTTGGCATTGCTGGCTAACAGCTATAGCACATCTAGGAGGACATCACTATACCATGAGAGTGAAAGTATCTGGCTCGCAGATAAATCTTAGGTGACAATTCTTAAAGTGCCCCAAAACATAAATACTTGTTTTGTTTCTAAATACGCACATTAAATATGTTTGAAGTGCTGAAAGACTCTGAACAATATCGTTGAGCTATAGCTTAAACCCTGCGATTGGCTGGCGACCAGTTCAGGGTGTACCCCGCCTCTCGCCCGAAGATAGCTGGGATAGGCTCCAGCATGCCCGTGACCCTTGTGAGGATAAGCGGGACAGAAAATGGATGGATGGATGGATGGATAGCTTAAGCCTCTTTTTCACTTTCTAAATGTTTCTGATTTTGTGGGCGGGGCTAAAACTTTCTGTTCTTCACTATAAAATCACCCAGTGCCCTTATTCCATGCACTGCCCATAATTGCCGCTTTCTTATTCATAATGGACCAATTTCTACCAGTATAGAGTGAAGTTAGCCATCAAACTATGCCCACAACCTGAAAAAAAATACTGAATTGCAATGCGTTTGGTGTTATTTGGGCTAACATGTCTCTGCCGTCTGGCCGTACGTGCGTTGTGTTGCGAGGCAGCAGCGAACCCCAGAGGAACCGGTTTGCAAATTGTGCTGCCACCCATTGATCTCCAATGATTACTGATTTGGCTTACAATCTAAACTGATCATTTTCATAAAACCAAATAAAATGTAATTTCAAAAAAGAACTCACATTTTCCAATTCTTTTATCAAGTCCTTTTGTCTGCAAAAATGTCCTACTATTTACTTTTTACTGTGTCAACATGACTGCACCCCCACATATCTATTTGTTATTTTCCATCCAGTCTATCCTAGAAGTGACACAAAGCACTTAAGGTTGACATGACCTTCCCGCCCTGGAGGAGGGGCTGCCGTTGCAGGGTTAAGTGGCTGAAGCTGAGGTAAGATGGTGAGGTGGACTTATTGATGCTTTTTAACCCATCACCTCATCGACTCCCCTTTGACGTATTGACCGCTTTCACACGTGCTTCACAACACCACTGGAGCGGCCGCCGAAACAACATACAGATCATTGAATCATTTTTGCTTTGTCTCGGGAGAATGTCTGGTAAAAGAGAAACCCACATTTTGTATAATATTGGGGAAAAAAATAAGTATACCTGTAATTGGCTTTTTAGGGAGTTCATGTTTTCAGTACTATCTGTTTGATGTGTGTGCATGCATGTGTGTTTTCAAAAGGTCTCACATACAGATGACAGCATTTTCAAAACGATCCCCATCTGAAAATGTGGCACAGACTAATAGTTGGCATCATCACTTTGGCTGGATTTATGCTGCATGTTCACGTGCCCTGCACTTCCAATTGATACTAAATACTTCCTGTATTTATGTATTTATTTTCAATAAAAGTACTGTATACCAACTGGAAAAAAAAAAAATGAAAAAAATCAGAGGAACACAAATTGGAAAACGTGTGTCATGTTACCAGCATTGCACATATTGAACATTTGGAAGCTTTGTGAAATTTGTCATTAATGATATCAGTTTGATTGCTTTGTTTGAACATATATACATATTGCTTCTATATAAAAAACGTTGACTATGTTGTTGGAATTTTGTTGACTATATCTTTTATTTTTCAACATGTAGCCTGTTTAGTTTGCCAAGGATATATAGTTCCTCGGATATTCATGTTTCAAATGATGTCAATTTTTTTAGAACACCGGGTATTATTAGCTAAATTCTTAACAGTTTGTAACAGCATATTGTTTTATCGTGCTGTCTGGTGTCTGGTGCCAGCCGTGGAGTGCACGAAGAAAACAACAAATAACTGTGTGTCTACAGTATAGGGAATGTATGGAACAGCCACAATGACCTTTCTCAATAACTTTCATGAGGCTAACAATGTCATTAAGGCGCCATGTTATTGGCTACATACTGGGCATGTTTCCTTATCTAGATGCAATGAACTCGTTTGGGTTAGTCAAATTGTCAAACGTTGGAAATGTGTTCATTTGCTTGTCTGTATATTTGGAATTTAAACTCTATTAGTTGATTCATTTGGATATCAGGTAGATGCAATTGTTGTTTAATCTACTGTAAATAGTTGGAAGTGCAAGTACCCCTGCAGGATATTTGTTCGGGTCCTTAAAACAAAGTTTTCCGTGATATTCACTGTTAGACTTGTGCAACATAATATTTCACACACTCGAAATCCAACATAAGGTGACAATGGAGCCAGCACCCCTTCTGCAAACGCTGAATGAGGAGGACATGTTGCGTGCACGATCCACTAGTTTTTGTTTCTTTGTTTTTTTTGTTTTTTTTTTTAGAAAAGCACACTAACAATTTTTTAAAAAACATCATCTGGCACACCATCTGGATATTTGTGCAAAGCCTCCACATTCTTTGCTGGCCACTTGGCAATGTAAACGTCATGACTGCCGCTTCACCTTATTTGACAGATGAGTTTCATTTTTTTTCTCACAAAGTGATATTGTTGTGACAAAAAAAAAAATATATACAGATGGATGGATGGATGGATGGATGGATGGATGGATGGATGGATGGATGGATGGATGGATGGATGGATGGATGGATGGATAGATAGATAGATAGATAGATAGATAGATAGATAGATAGATAGATAGATAGATAGATAGATAGATAGATAGATAGATAGATAGATAGATAGATAGATAGATAGATAGATAGATAGATCGCGCCAATTCACGACAGAAGTTATCTCGAGCACTTTGCACATTGAGCGGGTCAAGTACCAAACACCTCATACATTACATTACGTATATACTATTTACACAGTACTCTATATGTATATAAGAAAGCCAATTGAATCCTATGTGAGCAAGCACTTGGCAATGGATGGCATGAAAAACTCCCTCTAAGGAAGAAACCTCGAACAGAACCCAGACTCTGTGGGGCAAAAGTCTGCCTCACCCGGTTGGGGTGAGGTGGAGAGACAGAGTAGAGGGCAAGAGAGGAGAGCGAGAAAACAGAATAGAGGGGTTGAGCAGCCAGAGGAGGGATGAGAGAACAATGGGCACAACGGCAGTCGTACTGTACAGTATATTCAACAGTAATAGTCAAGGGTGCGCATAAGAGGTGCGCATGCACATTGAAAATGTTAAAAGCCCACCGTATTAAAGTTGTTGTTGTTTTTCACAGCGGTAGATGGAGCTTGATAATGTCCTTCGTGAACGACTTTTTCAAATGAACAAATCTTTTGAGTGAACATACTGAATGTAATCACTTTATAAACTGATTTGTTCCTTCCTCAGTTCAGTTGAGCTCCATCTCAAGCATGTTCCTCGACAAACGGCGGCCGATCGCGGAGAGACCGGTGACGAAGCGGCGGCCTACGTGGACTCGGCAGTCTTGCTGCGCAGAAGCTGTGATGGTCTTTCAAAGCACGTCATTTTTTTCTGTATTTTTAAAGCGTGCTGACATTGGACCTCATTTCACCAATACACGTGTAGAAATGTTCTCACTCTGCACGCAAGTTGAGCGTATGCGCAGTCACCACTGGATTCATGTCACATGCGTATCGGCCAATTTTCTTCGCACCGCCGTACATATGTTAGTGAATGAGAATTTATTCTAAATGACGAGCTGGTGCCCCCATCGGCATCATTTGCACTGCCGACACACATCAAAATAAATGCAGCGTATACTTTAGGCAGCTCTGGAAAGTGCAGCGCTCTACTAGGTTGATAAGGCATCACAATGAAGTTCTTTAAGATACGACAGTGCCTTGCCATGTAGTGTTTTGTATGTGGAGGATCATTTTTATGGTTGTTCAGGGGCCGTCCGATACGTGATGGAAATAACAACAACGTAACAACAGAGCCCCTTGGCTTGCTGTGCCTTGGTCGTGTCTGTTAGCTTCCTCATCCTGCCAGCTCGGAAACATCCGGAATGTCAGCCCTTAAATTGAACTAAGGAATTACTTTTGGCAGCAAGTAAGATGTGCGGAAGTCCATAATCTCTCACTCTGCTTTCTGCTTTGTACATCTCGTGCAGGGATGGCAAACTCTTTTTTTTTGTCTCGGGCCGCATTGTAGTTATGATTTCCCTCAGAGGCCCGTTAGAACAGTGAAACCATATAAATGTTTAATGACCAAAACATATTATTACCATTACACAACAAATTGAGGGATAACTAGTTTTGAAAATGGAAGACAAGGATAATAGTTTGTTCAAGTATTGTTTAAGTTACTGTAGAAGAAGGGCTTGGTAACCGAAAAAGGCAATATCTCAACATTATTGTTTATGATTATACAGATACAGATTTTAGCAAAAATCCCAGAAGTTGGCGAGCATGATTTGCTTTCGAGGACCGCATAAAATGATGTGGCGGGCCGCATCTGGCCCCCGGGCCTTGAGTTTGACACCACTGATGTAGTGAATGTTCATGAAATACTTTTTCCTTTTCATTCCATCACATACATTTGTCTTCTCCTAAACCACTTCAAACTAACTTTTACCTGCACCCACGCACGCACGCACCAGACCCTCAGCATCCCGACAGAGATGCAAATCCTCAAAAGAAAATCTAAACTATGGTCCCAGGTGAGCTAGTCCAGTTGACTTTAAGGCGGTATACGCCCTGGGCTGGTCGCCAACCAATCGCAGAGCACGTACAGCAAAACAACCATTCATTCACAGCAACGGACAATGTCCTGCCCTGTGAAGCTAACATGCAAGTTTTTGGAATGCATGGGGAGAACATGCTCCACACAAGACGGCTGGAGCTGAGATTCAAACCATGGACATGAAAACTATGAGGCAAACAGGCTAAACACTAGCGTACCGTGCTGCATCATCATTTTATATAGTAATGATCTCTATTTTAGTTCAAAGCTATTATTCATCTCAGAAATTTGTTCATTTTAATAGATGTTGCCTGCTGTAGCTCACCAGCAACATTTACATTCGTGAAAATTACACACACTCGCGCGCACACACACACTGTAAATGAGTCATTTCTATAACAGGCCACATTACGCTTTTACCCCGTTTCAAAATAATGTTTATGTTTAGCAAAATGGGATAAATTATTATTATTATTACTACTATTATTAGTAGTAGTAGTAGTATTATTACCGGTTGTGCAGTCTGGCCCTTGAGCAAAATGATCCACGAGTGACCTCTGTTGACCAATATTAAGCGTTACATGCAGTTGTTCTAAACGCGTTCTCTGCAACGTTTCAATATGCCCACCGGATGACAGCACCGGCAAATTCATAACGGGTTTCTTTATGAATGGCGTCACTGCGACATCATAACTGATTCATGCGTGTTTTGAACAGAAGCACACAACTAACGCGTAAGTGTGAAGTACATAGAGGTGTGTTTTATACTAGCTTAAACTATAACTAGCATTTCATTTATTGCTTGCAATTTTTCATGCAGTACAGTTGTGTTTGACATTATTAAACTCCACGATGGTTATTGAAGTTGTGTTATGAAATAGTGTTATTATCTGGAGAGGTGTTATACTTAAAGGTTAGCTCAGTGTTTCCAACCTTTATTGAGTCAAGGTACACGAAAAATCTCACAGCACCCCACGAAACAAAAATGTCAAAAAGTATGAATACTAAAATAACGATGATTTACTCTGCATTTACTTACAAATGGATTGGGGCCTGTTTCATTGAGCACAAAGCTGATGTCTTCATCTTCTCACAAAGACCAGTAAAGACTTTGGACTGTCCTACCAGGGAAAACAACATTCTAGACCACTGCTACACCACGCTAAATGACGCATACCGTGCTATCCCCCGTGCAGCTGTGGGCTCGTCCGATCACTGCTTAATTCACTTAAGATCAACATAACAAAACAAGCAAGGCAAAACAGTGACGATGTAGACCAATGAAGAAAAGTTACAACTTCAAGACTGTTTAGACTACACAGATTGGAGTGTCTTTGAAACTTCAACTGGCAGGCTAGATGAATAAACGGACTGCGTCACTATATCAATTGGACCAGCTCGCGCCAGTCTTCACACAGATCTTCAATAGATCTCTGGAACTGTGTGAAGCACCATCCTGTTTCAAACACTCCAACATCATCCCAGTCCCCAAGAAACCTACCACGCTGCCAGAACTAAGACAAGAAGATGCAAAATCCTCTTGGACCATCCATAACCTGGTCACCAGCTCTTCCAGCTCCTTCCCTCAGGTAGACGCTACCGATCAATGCAAACTAGAACTAGCAGACATTCCAACGGCTTCTTCCCTCTTGCAACTTCAACTTCTTAAACAGCTAACCTACAATTCAATTGTAATATGCCTCCAATTTTATCTTGAGATTGTTGCCACATCTCTGTCTGGACATTTCTACATGATTCGTGCAGTCACTGTAGTAGTCTCGCCACTCTACTATTTGCATATCTGTTGTGGACGAATACTGGCCACTCGTGCTTGAGAAGTCTGTGCCCCATTTGCATAATGGTCACTGTACCAGATTATCGCTCTATTGGTCATTTGAAATTGCTAGAGGACTCTGCAAAACTTGCACAATTGTCAAAAAAAAAAAAAATATATATATATATTGTATCAGCATTACCACATTACGGTGACCGGTATCATTCCTCAGTGACTTTCCGTACTGTGTTTTTTACATTTTTATGTCTCAAAAGTATTTTTTTGTCAAAATGGCTGTCTGTTGTCGTACTAGAGTGGCTCCAACTACCGGACACAAATTCCTTGTGTTTTTGACATACTTGGCAAATAAAGTTGATTTTAATTCTGATTCTCAGTCAGAAGACTTGGACGAAAACTTACAAAGTCAACTGGACTATTACAGACAGCCAAGCTTGTGTGTGAAGAAGGTTATGACTTCATCTGAAATGAGGTTTTGTTTTTTTGGCACCATTATGTTTGGGCCCAATGTTTTGTATTTTTGCAGTGTTTTTCTGTGAAATTTGCAGTCATACACAAAGAAACCTAATGAGGACAAGCGCTGCAGAATTTCAATGGATGGAAATGTACTTCTTCATACAGTTGAATAGTTTTGCCCATTCCAAAAGGACGGGATTGTTTTTCTTGTGTGTGTGTGTATATATATATATATATGTGTATGTGTGTGTGTGTGTGTGGAGGGGTGGGGGGGGGGGGGGGGGGGGCATTTTAGAGGCATCATGAATGTGTGGATCCTCACCAAAATCCTCGTCATATGAAAAACACACACAAACCCACAGTAACCACAGTAAAATAAAACAAATCACCATTGAATAATAATGAAAAGATGATCAAAAGTGATTCAAAGGATAATATGAAAACAATCCTAAAAGCTCCAATGGCCTTGCACCATTTGAGTGTCATTTCCCTTTAAATACTGTGACGTTGCGTGACGCAGATGTCTCCATCAACAATCCCCTCGCGCTGTGTACATCCATCCCTCACTCCAGTGCACCTCTTGCCTCTTCCCCTTCCCTCCTCTGGACCACTTCTCCTCCTCCTCCTCCTCCTCCTCCTCCTCCTATGCTAACATCCCCTCTGCATCCTGCACAGCTCTCGGCCACAGGAAAATATTCCCCAAAAATGGAGCCCCTCGAGCTAAGGGAGGACTAACACAACATAGCCAGAAGGGAGGGGGGTGGGTCTGCTGGTAAGAAGCCCGATGCATGTTTTTGTCATTGGTAGCACCCGAGGATGCTGTGTAAATGGATTGTGCGTGCGTATATGAAATGTAAACATCGAAGCTGCGTGTTTTATTTTGGAAGCCTTCAATGGCACTCAGGCTGTCAGTTTATTTTGAAAGGGGGGGACGTTGTCTCACAGTCATGCATGTTAAAGCTCAACCTGTTTGTGTGCTATCGGCCTGACCATTATGCAAATACATGGTTCTTGGCGAGGAGGCTTGGAGGCTGTGCTGTCTCGTGCATGCACCGTGCACAACAGTAGTAGCACACCGTGCGGCGTCAATGTTAGCAGGCCGTGAAGTCGTGACAGATTTCCTGGTGCAGCAGTTTGACCTTGCAGCATTTCTGCCACTGGAGACACAAGACCGGACAGATGACACAAGCTTGTTTTGAAACATTTAGAAGTGAGTAGAAATTGCAGTTTGAATGCAGGAAATGCTTTTGCTAAGGTGAGTTAACTAAAAAAAAAAAGAAAACATTACTGGTCAATACATCAAAACATACAGTAATACCCAGATGCCATGCAAGTATGCCCCCTAGTGGCTGTGAGCGACATGGACCTGAATTGTACTGTAGATGCAGTGGAAGGCCATTTGTTTATATTTCAGTTTATGATCTTGACTTTACATTATCGAACATTATGGGGGCTTCTTTTTTTTAAATTTATCCAGCGCTGCGGGTGGGGAAATTATAAACCAGGGGTGGATTAGACCAGTGCTGGAAATTTCGTAGACAAGCGCTGCCCAGCGAGTCCGTGAGTGGGCGGGCTGCACCACAGTGGGTGTGTTTACAGGCGGCTGACAATCAAAGCAGCTTCTCTCCTTTAACTGTGGCACGAAAGTCTCGACGAAGACATCTGTGTGTGAAAGACGACGATGTGTAATGGCAGCGATCCGTGCGTGAGTCGAGCAATGTCACTGCTCTTAGCTGGTATAACAAGTTAGCAACAAACAATGTGAGTGGGTACCCTTATTAAATACAGAATGAGCTACTGACAACCAATGGCAACTTAAATATGTCCGTGGCACTTCATGATCTGTCTGCCTGTGCCCCAATCAAATTCACCAATATTGCGTTAGACCACCTGCAGATTTTTTTTGTTATTAAACATCCATCCATCCATCCATCCATTTTCTTCACCGCTTATCCTCACTAGGGTCGCGGGCTGCTGGAGCCTATCCCAGCTATCTTGGGCCGGGAGGTCGCCAGCCAATCGCAGGGCACATAGAAACAAACAACCATTTGCGCACACATTCACACCTTCGGGCAATTTAGAGTCTTCAATCAACCTGAACATGCAAGCTCCACACAGGTGGGACCGGGCTTTGAACCCCAGTCCCCAAAACTGTGAGGCAGACGTGCTAACCAGTCGTACACCGTGCCGGCCAGTTATTAAACATGTTATGATTAAATTTCTCAAGCTATTTTCAACAATTTAGATTGATTAATAATTTGTAAAGAACAGGAACATGTGGCGACTAACCAATAGTAGTGATTTGTGGGGGGAAAAAATTGGAAATTGACCAAATCTGGACGGAGGAGCATTCCACCTGGAGAGAGAGTAAGAGAGAAACAGAGAGAGAGAGAGAGAAAGCGAGAGACAGACAGATTCAGTACTGACAGAGTGAAATATTTCATGATTTTACATTCAGAATTTTGAGGATTATAAGCCAAGTTTCACCATCTCAAGAAATTTGAATAATATTCCTATTCCTGGCTGTTCCTAGCTATGCAATACATGATTTGCACTTTTTGAACTGACCCACTGATATAAGTGAACTTTTTTACGATATTCTAATTTATTGCTAAAATCATTTATTGAGATGCACCTGTTTCGGAGAACACCGAAAAATAACAATCTTATTAGATGTTTAGTAACTGCTTTGAGTCGTCATTACTTTTCATGATTTTGAACAACATCCAGGTTGCTATGTCAGAACAAGAAATAAGCATAACCTCCTTGGTGAAGCAATAAATTGATAGCAATTTCACTCAATTGAAGCGGTTAGAAAACACTTATTCCTTCTGTTTAAAAGGGGGACTCCCTCCTCAGTTGCTGTCATTCTATTTATCTTGGAAAGATGAATGTAACATCATGCTGCATGATGACAGATGTGCTAGTTACGGGATTGAGAATATTGATTTCCTGTTTTTGGCTTGTTTCGTCCACACATCCTTGTAGTGTGATCATGTCAGCTGCACCAGATAGCGTACTGCAGGCCGCTGGCCTCATTAATCTCTATGTCTGAAGGACCTTGTTAGTTCGACGTTTTAATCATGTCACAGAAGCAGAGGTGTGCCAAGTGCTTGAGTTGTAATGTTGTGTAATTCTTTTTCATCCAGCCATCCATTTTCCGTACCGCTCTATCCTCACAAGGGTCACGGGCGTGCTGGAGCCCATCCCAACTATCTTCGGGCGAGTGGCGGGGTACACCCTGAACTGGTCGCCAGCCAATCGCAGGGCACATATAAACAAAGAACCATTTGCGCACACATTCACACCTTTGGGCAACTTAGAGACTTCAATCAACCTACCACGCATGTTTTTGGGATGTGGGAGGAAACCAAAGTGCCTGGAGAAAACCCACGCAGGCACGGGGAGAACATGCAAACTCCACACAGCCGAGGCCGGGATTTGAACCCTGGTCCTCAGAACTGTGAGGCAGATGTGCTAACCAGTCTCAACCGTGCCGCCTAATTCTTTTTCATTTGAAGAAAAAAAGCGCAAGGTTTTGTATTTTCTTCACAATTTAAAACAGTTCCAAGGTATCTTAATAAAGGGCATTCGGTGTTCTTTGGTCAAAATACACAAAGAATTACAGTACAAAAACCGCTCGCTTTTTGTTTAATTCTTCTTTTATTGGGGGGGGGGGGATGGGGGGTTCCGACTTATGCAAATGATCCAATGTTCGCTCCATTCCTGGGACTGCCAATGCAGAGTAGGTTTTCCTTAACGCAATGACCGGGGGCGGAGCTAAGGCACCCTCTGATGTGAACTCAGCAGTTAGTCTGATGGTGCAGTAGTATGACACGGGTAGAGTAGATAGTGTGGACAGTCACCATCCAAACTCACGCTGAATATATGATATTTAATTCTCTTTTGTTGCATGTCCTTGTGTATCCTGGGCAACAACAAACCTTTGCACGCCACTGCTTTTATCATACTGTTTTTCTTTGTTGTTTATGTATCTCTATCAGTTTCATTGTTTTATTTATTACTGTCCTATTTTTCACCTGTTTACTCATTTAGTTAATGCTGGCTCAACTGGGCTGCAGTTTAGTATAGCAGCCTATTATGTCTGTTGTATAATGCGTGCTCTCTAAACAGCTAGAAATTAGAGGCTGACATTTTTCCAGATCCCCACTGGGTCGCATGGGTCCCGCAGGATGGGAGTGAATTTCACTATCAAACACGGGATTGGGCAGGAGCGGGTGCGAAGGTCATCGGGAGCAGTTGAGAATGGGAACTATGAAAACAAAGTCACCGTGAATCGATAGGAATGGAAACCATGATGGGGGGGAGCTGACGGGAGTAGAAACCATGATGGGAATAAAACCATCATCCATCCATCCATCCATCCATCTTCTTCCACTTATCCGAGGTCAGAAGTTATATTTTATTTTATTTTTAATCAAATTGATATTTGAACATTTCCCCTCAACATTGAGCTAAACATTGCTAAACTATGGGAATAATATCGCTTATGTTAATGATTGTACGTATGTTTTGTTTCACGAGCATTCCAGCAATTCAATGTATTTATTACAGTGACTATGGCAGACATGTACCGCATAATTTATACCGAGGAAGAAAAACGGTGCAGGATTGACTGGGAGTATAAACAAAATTTAAATGAAATTTTGGAATTTTGCATGGAATTTTTGTGTAACATTTGGGATGTTCAAGTTACCACTGTATTTAAATGAATTTAAATTACTCTGACTCTTCTCAACACTGGGTCTTAGAATGAAAGATATTAGGTAGCTCAATTTACTTGTCACAAAGCAATGGACCATGGCAATGATGTATTAATCATATCATACGAATACTACTGGACCAGCCAGGACACCTCTCATCTTGCTTTTTTTTTTTTTTGCATTTGTGCTTAGGTTGTTATGTGCTGTGTTTGGAAAAAAAAAACAAAAAAACTGCTTATGACAAACACCTCATCCGTGCTGTGGTGGACTGGATACTCGTGGTACAGGTCTGAATGTTGCACATTGCTTGGGCGGAGGTGCTGACTTGACTCACCCTGCTGAGGCCCCCGGAGCTAATTACAGTCAGCTAGTTTGTGTGTGCGTTTGTGTGTGTGGGTGCGTGTGTGCGTACGTGTATTTGTGTGTGTGTTTTCTATGCCAGTGGGTCCAAAATTCAGACATTTGACACACCTCTCGGTCACCAGTTTTCCCAATGCATACAAATGCTCAGTCTTGGTACACTTCTTTGACTTCTTCTTTTCTACCAGGCTCCCATCACCCAGGTGAATAAGAGCACGGTGAGAACAGCAGAACCTCGACGGTAAGACCACCCCGCCTCATGTCTGCCCCGGCTCCAGCCACTCGGAGGTCTGCGTCTGGCTCTCGCCGGTAAGTCGTCAACAGACTAATTCAGTTCTCAATGAGCTTCTACACATTTACACCTTTTATACCACGAGTCGGACATTTCACGAGTTGTATCATACCTGGGGAAACCTATTTATCGGTCCATGACCCATATAGTATAGTATAGTGTGCAGTGCAGAACTCGGGACATTTGGAGGCAATTATGATATTTTTTACATAAATTTGATGTCATTGAAATGTTTCATTTGAACTGTAGGGCGGAGTTACCAAAAAAAAAAGCTCTACTCTGTGGTTTAGAACGATACTCCATCACACTGAGAGATGTTTCCAATTTGGTTACCTCCTTTAACAGCACAAGAGGGTAAAATATTAGAACTGCATTGCAGCTTTTGCCACAATAGAAAGTGAAAGTGAAGCATGATTATCTTTGAAAAGGCAGCTGTTTAATGTGTTTCATTGTGCAGGTGATGATTTAGTTGTGGTCAAACAGTATATAAGTAAAGAAAAAGCAAATCATTTGGAGGATGCCTGGTGGGATTATACAATGTGATCATTTATGAGCGTGCATTTCTCGTTTTGTTTTGCTTTTGCATTATTATAGATTGCAGAAAACAGATTGAAATTCAGTTCTGGGAGCACACTGGTATGCAGAATACAGTAAGCCTCACCCACTAAATGAAAAAACTTTTTTCACTGCCCACGGATTTGTAAACTGCACACATTCCACTTGCCGTGCTGCCCCCAATGGTGCGCAAGTCTTGCCTGACTTGTTGGATGTTCAATTTGTATATGTTACTGCTGTGTTTGTGCTACCAGCTGTTTGATGGGTTGAAATGACAGCAATAATGTTGCTAATCTAGGTAGCCTGTTTATGGCAGACCAATGTTAGACTAATGATAATCGCAGTGCCCATTTGTTACAAATAAACAGCTTGAAGCAAGAATACTGCCTGGATTAAGTGGCTGGAGAAAGGGAAGTCTAGGCCTAAAGCTACTGCCCCCGAAGCCCGACCTCGGATAAGCGGAGGAAAATGGATGGATAGATGAATATTTGAGTATAATGGCTCTCACCATGGTTTGTTGGAATCCTAAAGCTTGAGAAATGTCTTTGTAACCCTTTCCAGACTGATGGTCGATTACTTCTCGTCTGGTTTTGAATTTCTTTAGATCGTGGCATTTTGGTGCAGCTTTTTTAGATCTTTTGGCTGACCTCATGTTGTCTAAGTCATTTCTTGATCGAACAGGTCTGGAGGTAATCAGGCTTGGGTCTGGTCAGTGAAAATGAACCATAAAATTATTTTTGACACATAGGCCAGGTAGGTTTTAATATTTTTTTCCACCTGAATAAATAAAATCACCTTTTAAAAGCAGCATTTTATGTTTACTTGGGTTATATTTGTCTGATATTTACATTTACTCGATGACCTTAAACATTAAAGTGGGGAAACTACGCAAAAAAAGAATTTGAGGAGAGGGCCAATTCTTTTTCGTGGCACTGCATCTGCCCAACTAAGCAGTGTACGTTCATACAGTGCAGAATACAGTACAACGATGAGAGAAAAACAAAAATGACAAAACCTAATGTAGGAAATGAACAAGTGGCAGCAGCACAAAGTAACACAGAGGTGAAAATAATGCTTGTGTCACAACAAAAATTCTCCATTGAATTGCCTTTTTCATATGAAAGACAAAAAGTGGTCGGGCAAGAGGCACATTCTATAATCCAAATGTAAAATGTATGACCTGGTGTGAATATACTGTGCCAAAGTCGAATACTTTTGTACATTTCTGGCAACCTAAAGATTATTTTAATGCCTCATTCAACTATTCGTTAATATTCCATGAATAAACAATGCTTAATTAGATGTGTTTCATTTGCGGTTCAGCCGCAACACTGACTCAGGCCTCTCGCAGCCTTCCTTAGATTGACTCAGCAGTTTGTCCAACTTGATTTGTTTCTGTCCAGTCACATCATGTCAGCAGAGAGGTTGTGGCTTTGATAATGTGATGAAAAGTTTGAAATCTGTCTGGTGGTCAAACTCCTCCTAGAAGCTGACCAATAAACATCAAGTTTGTTTAAAATGATGTTTTTTCAGGTACACGATAAATTTGATTTATTTTGTAGAATAAAAGAAATAAAAATTTGCTCACCTTTGCTCGAGCTGGTCGTTGTTTATGCAGTTCGTAAATGACTGTGTACATTGTTACATATTTGCTTACGAGGCATGTGGCTCTAGGTACACACAAGCGGTGTGTGGAGCACTCGTTGCAGCAATGCGGGAGTCGTGGTTGTGTTGCCATGGCAACAAGCATCTCCAGATGGCTCAACACGTGGCTTTGGTGCTCTCCTCTTTCTCGTCTCTTTTCCCTCAGATTCAACCCTCTGAAGGCACTGCAGCCCAAACGTCGCTTGCAGCAAATACTGGCCTCCTCGCCCGTCCCGGTCCCCAGGCCGGAGTCCGGGTCGGGGGCGGCCGCACCAGCTGCCACGGCGCCAGTAGTCATTCCAGTGCCGGCGCCCCCCGCGTGAGAAACCCCTCAGTTACCCTCTCAGAGAGCATGCCCCATAGCTGCTGCAGCTCTGGCATGCGTTGTAACCACTAAAACAACCACAGCAACCAAAACAACACACAACACATGCGCTATCACGCTGATTGTGCTACCACGCTGATCTGGGATCAGGGTTTCCCCCCTCAGACTGTACTGATTGGATGTGTATTCTTTTCTAAGATTAGCATCCAATATGTAAAAACTCAAATGAAATAGCAACAAATTGGGACAAATCTTCCAATGGAAGCTGCCATAAGACTCATCCTCCCGAGTGATGTGCTCCAACAACTAAAATGAGGGAAACCTTGAGCCACATTGTTGATCTGCAAGAGGTAGATCAAGCATTTTGCTAATGCTAATGTTTGTGTTGAGCGGCTTCATGCACAGTCTGAAAAAAGGCTACATTGTGCCGTGGAGACAAAACTGTGATCACTGGTGCACAGTGGCGGTTTTTCATAACATGTTTCAAGGCAGAACTCTGAAAGCAATTAAGATTATGCTCCACCACACAGAGGAGAAAGGACACACGAGTAACACATAAAGGAAATTACTGAGACAAGTTTACTTTCTTTCACTGCTCTGTATTCAAAATACAATTCAGCAAGATTTTGTTTTCCTCCCCTTGCCCCAGATCATCACAGACCAAATCCTATACAATTAGGTTCAAAACTAGTAATACCCACAGTATGAGTTGACACTTGGCTTTGGTTTTCTGGTCTATTTTCCCTTAGATTCAATCCTCTGAAGGCACTGCAGCCCAATCGTCGCTTGCAGCAAATAGTGGCCTTCTCACCCACTTGTTTGTCTATATGTGCCCTGCAATTGGCTGGCAACCAGTCCAGGGTGTCCCCCACCTCTCAAGTCAGCTGGGAAAGACTCACGACAAATCAGGAGCATAAGCAGTACAAAGAACAAACAATGGTTTTGTTTCTTGATTTTTCCATTTTGACAAAAATGCCCCAAAATATTCATACTCGTTCTCGGTACATGCATATTCAATGTTTTAAGTTAATTAAAATGCTCGAGATTATGCGAGAAGTAATCAAGATTCTTTAGAGTGGTGCAAAAGATTAATCGAATTGTTTTTTTATGATATTAAGTATTTGACATTAATCTCTCTGTGACTCTAACCCAGCATCTTAGTCTTTTGCTGCTTGCTTGTCATTTCCAGCTAAAAGATACCCATGCAACAAATACAAAAATCACTTGAACCTAAAATTTGGCCAGGATATGAATCATTTGAGGGTTGTTTTTTGTTTTTCCTTTTCATTCAAAACTAAACATGCTTTTTATTGGATGGCAATAAGGGGCAAAGGGAAGTAATAACATTTGGTTGCTAAATTTTACCATGAATGCAGTGTATCAAATAAATTGAGTAACTAACGTCTCATAATTCTTACAGTGCTGTCTTTGGAGTTATTTTCTTGGCGCATGTGAATCTGGATTAGAGAATGTGTTCCTACCAACTCTCCCGGTCCTTTCTCTTATGTGTGGCGCAGAGGAAGACTTTTGTGATACTTCAGCCTCAGGAACCAATTGCTCTCCTTCAGACCAGTTTCTTTTCATTTAAAAACGTCACTGCCGGTGATCACTGGTTCGCAAGAGTTGCTCGGTCAACTCTGCTAAAATTTGGTGAGACACTGAATTACTTGTAACATGCATGGTAGCTTTCGGATTGCTATTAACCAGCGGTATTTTTTCTTCTTTTTTTTCCCCCAGACATTTTGTCTCTCATGGTGGAATAGGGCTTAGCACGACTGCCTCACAATTCTTATATTCAGATTTATTTTATGATTACAATTCACTCCTCTTTTGTGGTACATCCTGTGAATAACCTTTATCAGATTTGATGGTTCAGTCACAGACTTCCCAAAGGGTATTATGATTTTCTTTCACAAACGTGAGAATGAAATTGCATTAAACAATGAAATTTACCTTGCCTGGCCGGCCGGGCAGTTCAGCACTCAGTGTTGACGTCATGGGGGGCATGAAAAACGGTGTTAATCATTTGGATGTAGTCACGTCACTTCCTGTTGAATCAGAATCAGAATCATCTTTATTTGCCAAGTATGTCAAAGACACACAAGGAATTTGTCTCCGGTGGTTGGAGCTGCTCTAGTACGACAACAGACAGCCATTTGACAGAAAATACTTTTGAGACATAAAAACATAGTACGGAGAGTCACTGAGCAATGAAAGGTTACCAGTAATGTAGTAACGCCGATACATTTTTTATTTTTATTTTTTGGACAATTGTACTAATGATGCAGAGTCCTCTAGCAATTTAGAGCAGTTTGAAATAACTAATAGAGCAATAGTCTGGTCCAGTGACTATTGTGCAAATGGCGCAGAGACTTCTCAAGCACATGAGTGGCCAGAATTGGTCAACAACAGATATGCAAATAGTGCAGAGTGGCGAGACGACTACAGTGAGTGCACGAGTAAAGTATAATTGGCCCGACAGAGATGGGACAACAATCTCAAGACAAAATTGGCAGCATGTTACAATTGAATTGTAAGTTAACTGTTTAAGAAGTTAATGGCAAGAGGGAAGAAGCTATTGGAATATCTACTACTTTTAGTTTGCATTGTTTGATAGCGCCTACCTGAGGGAAGCAACTGGAAGAGTTGGAGACCAGGATGTGGAGGGTCCAAGAGGATTTTGCATGCTCTTATCTTAGGTCCTGAGAGAGTGTAATTTCCAGGAACTTGAAGGTCTCGAAGGTTGACACAGGACAGTTGGACATCGTGAGGGGCAGCTGTGGCGAAGGATGATTCCTGAATTCCTCGATCATCTCTACAGTCTTGAGCGTGTTCAGCTCCAGGTTGTGTTGGCTGCACCACAGCTCCAGCCGCTCCACTTCCTGTCAATACGCAGAGTCGTCACCGTCTTTGATGAGGCCGATGACTGTGGTGTTGTCTGCAAGCTTCAGATACATGTATGTGGTGGCCATGCCAAGTTTAAAGGGAACACCAAAAATTTGGTGCCTCCACAGCAATATACAAGAAATTATTCTCCACTCTAAGAAATGCGTTTTCAGAGCATAGATGTGCAATACTCAAATCACATAAAAGGGCCGGTTGGTTCAGCTGGTGTTTGAGGGACGTAACCCGAAAATGCACAAGCGAGTGGGAAGATATCGGCCGGTTATAAAACACTGAATGGTGCGTGGGCGAGTATGTTTTGATGGCTACGTGAAATTACTTACTCTCCGGTTGTTGTTGAAATGCATATAATTCAATGATTTGAGAAGAGGTGATCATGATTTTGATCTTATTTTTAGGTGCTCGTGTACAAACTGTGAACCATTGCCACTTGTAGTCGGGAGTCTTTGTTTGCTATGAAAACACACACGTGCACAGCGAGCTTGCATCTGTTTCCTAGTGGAAAACCTAAGCAGTTTGCATTGAGTACATTATAAGAATGCGCCCTATAATATCAAGACATAATTTCATCGATGTTCTAGGTGAATAGGTAAACGTGGGTCCACTGTGTCAATTCAGTTCAATGCTTCATATTCTTGTTATACCGTATGTTTGGTGAGACTCCATATGACCAGGTTTCTAATTTGACTCACCCAATGCCTTTCAAGTTTTGCTGCAGCCATTCTGGTACGCTTTGAAGCTCCCATATGTGCGCTGGTTCTAGCTTTACATTCCCTCTGTCGCTTGAAAACTGTTGGTACTGGTATCTTTTTTTAGCTTCTTCTTGTGCTGTATGCTAAATCCAAGGGATTCTTGGAGTGCAGGTACTGTTTCGAAGCAGTCCTGAGTGAAATGTGCACTACACAGCACCTAGTAGGCTGTGGGCTCCCACTTGTCCCACATTCTCTGGACTTGTCTTGTCCATTCCCGCTTAAGTTGGGGGCCCTTTGTGAATTGAAACATGCTAACGCACTCTCCAGTCATGTTGGAACATCCTGCAGTTTTGGCATCTTAACTTGTCTGGAATACAACTACCAGCTTTGCTGAACTGCTACTGCATTAGCTCGTAAACATTGCAACTTCCTGTCATCTGCTGATGTCACGCGTCAAACCGGAAGGGGCAAAGTCATCATTTAGGGTGGCAGAATTGAAAGCAAAAAGCGACAAACATTTGACTACTTCAATGTAATTCTGTTTGATGACTGGTAATTTATACATCAAAATAAAGGATATTTTTTGTTCATGACAAACGTATATTTCAGCCGATCCGTCTCATCTTCCCTTTAACGTTTGCTTGTGTGCACGTGTGCGTGTGAGTTTGTGCGCGGTGCACATTGTTTGAGCGGTAAAATGTATTGTTCCCTCATCCCCCCCAGAATCCCCATTGGTGCTTCTAGTCCAGTTTTAGGGGTGCTGATTATAAACAGCCCGTAAATGAATTTAAGCACCCCTAAACCTCTGAACATAGAATCACCCCTGCACTTCGCAAAGTCCCAACCCTGAAGCGCCGACTTGGCCAATCACAGCTCAATACAGTCTTCAACAGATATCTGACACTTTCCTGCCGATGTTCCATTGAATCCAATGACACACTTCACCATTTTCCTTTACTTTTCTATGTTTTGCTCTTATAAAAGGTAAATGTGGTTTCATAACGTTATGCTAAGAACGTGAGGCCCAGTTACCATCCACAGCACTAGCAAGTTGAACCAGCTGAGCTAAGAAGGCTAGCTACGTGTTCCTGGTCGCAACGTTTGCAAAGAGCATCCATGGTAAATTATTCAATATGGATACGTTGGAATTTCCACAAATATCAATTATGTGTAGTCAGACATAAAGGAATGAGGGGCTAGTTACTTGGTCATGAAAAATTAATACATAAAAATGTTATGTATTACAAGAGGGGGGGAAAGATAATGTACTGTACACTAATGATAATTATCTATTAGTTTGCTAGCTCTTTAGACATGCTTCAGTGATATCCATGGATTATTTTTTTTTCTTTGAGGAGCAGTTTTGCCAATCATTTATTGATTTGAGGCGCAACTTTCTAATGTTGAGAAACAATTTTTTTGCAGGTTAATCGCACAGGAACCCGAAGCAGGGGTTTTATTAAACAATAAAAATACAACAATATAATGGGGTAGTTGAATGAAGGGGTGCAGCTATGGAACATTTTAGTACTCGAGTATTCTTCAAAACCCTCTTCTGTTTGGGTACATAACACAGTTTACTCATTATTCCTCTCTGGCCACATTTGCCACGTTTTTCAACCTGTGTATGGAAGTGTTGGTAAAGTTCTTTTTCTACGCAAACTAGTTCAAAGTTCAGTTCACCATTCCAAAAATGAACTAGTTCATAATACTTTTTTTTCTCTCAATATGGTGTTGATTTTTAAATGCATGTTGCCACCTATTCATTCCACACTAATAGCCAGCTCCAGCATTCACCTAAAATCTCAAAAACATGAGGAAATCGTGTTGTTTAGGGTGAGGAATTAAAACAAAAGCGGCCTTTTGTCCTTCATATATATATATATATATATATTAGTGCGTGTGTGTGCGTGTGTAAAAGATGTGTAATTTGGTAAAGTAGAGCAACCCTGTTTTACTGGCTCAAATATATAAAATACAAATGTAAAATTAAAAAAAATTGGCAAGTCAGTGTCCAACTAGAGTTTTACCAAGTACCGATACCAGTACTGTACTGAGGTATTTTGACGTCAAAAATAGCACAGTACCAGTTTTTATGAGTACCAGTAGACAAAAGTACAAGTAGGAAAAAAAATAATAATAATTATGCGACAGCGTTGAATTCATAGTGTCCTTAAAGGCCAGTACTCAAAAAGCCGACAGTCAACCAAGGACTGCCCATCTTAGCCACCTGGGCTGTAACCTCAGAGTCCACAGCTCACGAGGCTATGTGAGCAAAGTCAGTGTTATCCAGTGGATTCTGTGCTGTTAGGGAAACTCTGTATTCGATGCACACGAGAGTCAGTTTTACCAGCAAGAGAGCTACAGCATCGATAGCATGAGACGATTTAGGACGGGATTGGGCCGCACGGAAGCCCAGCTTGGAGCTCTCTAACCCGGATACAGGCTACACTCTGGAAATTGGGGAGTCTGAGAAGAATAAAAATCCAACGAATGGAAAAAGAAAATCACTTATTATCCGAGTGAAGCAAAAAGGTCCACTTTTTGAAAGTCTCATGACTACGTACGCAATGAATGACAGCACTGCACTGAGTGGGTGCGCAGTGTATTGTTTATAATGGGAAAAATCAAATGCCTTCAAATACAAGAATACTGCACACTAAAAGCTTGAATAAAGCTTGGAAGCTTAAAATAAACAGTATTAAGAATGAGTAAAGTACATATAAATATAGAAATAATTAATATAGTCATGGAAAAAAAATATTAGACCCCTTGTTTCTTCAGTTTCTTGTTCATTAATGTCAGGTGCAACTAAAGTTACCTTTTTATAAAACAAATATAATGATAACAACGAAAATAGCTTATGAGATGAATATAGAACTAAGATAGCCATCTTAACAATAACCAAAATTATTTTTAATAATACAATTAAGCTTTTATAGTCTTCAGATGAAATGCCTTTAGTGGTACCACATATTATAATAAAGAAGAAATTATCTAGGGCTTTATGCCCCTGGAAGGGTCACCATTGGCAAAGAGGTTTTAGGTGAGGGTTCAGACAAAGTAGGAATCAAAGGCCACCTTTGACATTAAAAACTATTGAACCACATTTTCCCTTGCCCGGACGCGGGTCACCAGGGCCCCCGTCTGGAGCCAGACCTGGAGGTGGGACTCAATTGGGAGCGCCTGGGGTTTGTGCCTGCACCAATGGGACCCAGCCGGGCACAGCCCTAAAAAGCAACGCGGGTTCCCCTTCCCATGTGCTCACCACCTATGGGAGGGTCCCAGGGTGTCAGGTGCAGTGTGAGCTGGGCGGCGGCCAAAGACGGAGACCTTGGCGTTCCGATCCCCAGCTACAGAAGCTGGCTTTAGGGACGTGGAATGTCACATTTCTGGCAGGGGAAGAGCCTGAGCTGGTGTGCGAGATTAAGAAATTCCGACTGGACATAGTCAGTGACCTCAACACACAGCTTGGGCTCCGGTACCAGAGAATCCTTCCCCTCTCAAGGGTGGATTCTCTACCACTCTGGAGCTGCCTACAGTGAGAGGCCCCGACCCGGTGTGGGCATACTTATTCCGCCTGTACCTTGGGGTTCACCCCAGTAGACAAAATTGTAGCCTCCCTCCCCTGTCGGATGGGTGGACGGGTCCTGAATGTTGTTCACCAAACACCACCTTTTATGGAGTCCTTGGAGGGGGTGCTGGAGAGCGCTCCCACTGGGGGCTCCCTTGTTCTGCTGGGGGACTTCAACACTCAAATGGGCAATGACAGTGAGACCTGGAAGGGAGTGATTGGGAAGAACGATCCCCCCGATCAGAACCCGAACGATGTTCTGGTATTTGATTTATGTGCTCGTCATGGACTGTCCATAACGAACACTGTGTTCAGACATAAAGGTGCCCACATGTGCACTTGGCACTAGGACACCCTAAGCCGTAGTTCGATAATCCACTTTGTGGCCGTGTCGTCGGACTTGTGGCCGCATGTCTTGTACACTTGGGTGAAGAGAGGGGCAGAGCTGTCAACCGATCACCATCTGGTAGTGAGTTGGCTGCCATGGTGGGGAAAGATGCCGGCAGACCTAAACGTATTGTGAAGGTCTGCTGGGAACATCTGGCAGAATCCCCTGTCAGAAGGAATTTCAACTCCCACCTCCGGCAGAACTTCACCCACGTCCCGGAGGAGGCGGGAGACATTGAGTCCGAGTGGACCATGTTCCGTGCCTACATTGCTTAGGCGGCCGACTGGAGCTGTGACCATAAGGTGGTTGGTGCCTGTCATGGCAACAATCCCCGAATCCATTGGTGGAAACTAGCGGTAAAGGATGCCGTCAAGCTGAAGAAGGAGTCCTATCGGCCCTTTTTGGCTTGTGGGACTCAGGAGGAAGCTGATGGGTACCGGCTGGCCAAGCAGAATGCATCTTTGGTGGTCGCTAAGGCAAAAACACAGGCGTGGGAGTAGTGAGGCTAGGCCATGAAAAATGACTTCCAGACAGCTTCGAGGAAATTCTGGTCCACCATCCGACATCTCAGGAGGGGTAAGCACTGCACTGTGTATAGTGGGGATGGGGCTCTGCTGACCTCGACGAGGGACATTGTGAGTCGGTGGGCCGAATACTTCGAAGACCTCCTCGAATCTACCGATACACCTTGCCAGGAGGAAGCAGAGTCTGGGGACTCTAAGGTGGGTTCCACTATCTTTGGGCTTGAAGTTACTGAGGTGGTTAAAAAGCTCCTTGGTTGCAAAGTCCCAGGGGTGGATGAGATCCGCCTGGAGTCCCTGAAGGCTCTGGATGTTGTAGGGCTGTCCTTTGTTGACACGCCTCTGCAACATCGCATGGACATCGAGGACAGTCCCTCTGGATTGGCAGAACGGGGTGGTGCTGCCCCTTTTTAAGAAGGGTTCTGGAGAGGAGGCTCCGTCAGAAAGTCGAATCACAGATTCAGGAGGAGCAGTGTGGTTTTCGTCCTGGCCACGGAACAGTGGACCAGCTCTTCACCATCAGCAGGGTCATCGAGGGTGCATTGGAGTTTGCCCAACCAGTCTACATATGTTTTGTGGACTTGGAGAAGGCATTCGACCGTGTCCCTCGGGGAGTCCTGTGGAGGGTGCTCCGGGAGTATGGGGTACCGGACCACCTGGTACGGACTATTTGGCCCCTGTATGACCGGTGTCAGAATTTGGTCCGCATTGCTGGCAGCAAGTCAAATACGTTTCCGTTGAGGGTTGGAGCCCACCAAGGCTGCCCTTTGTCACCGATTCTGTTCATTATCTTCATGGAAAGAATTTCTAGGTGCAGCTGAGGCAATGAGGGGGTCCACTTTGACGATGTCAGTATTGCATTTGTTTTTACAGATGAAGTGGCCGGGGAGAGGGAAGTCTGGGCTTCCCTGCTTTAGTTGCTGCCCCCGCGACCTGACCTCGGATAAGTGGAAGAAGATGGATGGATGAAAGAAATTGAAGAAACAAGGGTGGTCAAATCAATTTTTTTCATGATGGATATATGATGGCGTGGTGTGGATATATATATATATATATATATATATATATATATATATATATATATATCCACACACATATTCTAAAAAAAAATAATAATAATAAATTTAAAAAGCGTCATAATAATAATTGATAATGCAGGCATTGATGAAAACATTTAAACAAACTGACATGTTAGGAATGGGATAACTTCATTATTACACCATTTTTCAAGTTTATTGTATTGTTTTGAAACAATAAAATGTAATATAAAGGTTTTTTTGTCAGTTTTCATTCCACTGCTTTTACTGATGTTTTAGTGTTTTGTTGTAGTCTTGTTTTAGTACCGGTATCGAGGTACTTTATGAAGGTATAGTATCCAAGTCAGAATTCTGGTATCGTGACACGCACTATGCCCAACATAACTGCAGTTTATGGAACAATGTTGCCCATCACTGATAATTGTACTTTTCTGTTTCATGTTCTCTAACAGGGGTCGAGAACCTTAAATACTCAGAGAGCCATTTGGATTGTCTCCCACCGAAAAAAAAAAATAAACACCGGGGAGCCACAAGACCCTTGCCAATGCTCTTTTTGTTTGTTTGTTTTATTTTTTTTACCTTTATGTATAAGAAATTATAGTGTGATCCATTTATTGACTCAAAGAACACAACCTTTTATTAAACAAATGTTTTGAACTCTTAAAAAAGAGGCTTGGTTGAAGCTTACTTTAAAATATAATAATGTCTATTTAAGTCCTTGTATTTATGAAATTTAATTTACAAATATACAACATACAAAAATTCAAAGCAAACACAAATTGTCCACATTCAGCGAATCAAAAATGCCTTCTGCTTTCGTGTTCTGTCATTTTGTCTCATGTGGCGCGTGCAGTCAGATGTCAACTTGAATTAAAAAATGAGTATTTCACTTAATGTAAAATATGTATTTGTAAAATAATAGCCAATTAAAATTCTCTCTGGTTAATGTGATTTTTGCTCATGAACCTTGACGCACAGGATTGGCAAATCAGGGCAGTAAGACGCTACCTTCATCTTCACACGATTCTAAATTGTCATCTTTAAGGCTGTGTTAGCGATGTTTGTTTTTAATATAGTTCATGTAGCACGTAGCATTACATTTTCAGTTTTCTTCAGAAACTTCTTTCTTTCTGTTCTTCTTTTCTTTTCACAATGTGGTTTCTTTTGTGTGATACGGATTTAACTATAGCATCCCAGTGAGGGAAGCGGTTATCACGTTTGCCTCGCAGTCAAGAGATCCAGGTTAGAATTTGTGTTTTCTCCAAGTACTCCAGCTTCTTCCCACATCCCAAAAACGATAGTTCTTAGGTTGCTTAAAGATTGAATTGTCCATCAATGTGTGTTAATTGTCATTTGCCTATATGTGGCAATCATTTGATGGCTGACCAGTCTAGAGTGGATCCTTTTCTCATTCCCAAAAGTCAGCTGAGATAAGCTCCAGCTCACCCATGACCCTAATGAGGAAAGGCGATTTAGAACATGGATGGGTAGATAAACTCAATGGCATGTAGCACGTATTTTAGTGAAAACAAAAATAATTGAAAACCATCAGATTTGTTTAAATCAATTACTATGTAGCTTTGTGGTGTTGGATTGGCAATTAATGTTTACAAAAGGCTAAACAACATTAAGAAACAGACTTCCCATGATGGTCTTTCCTTGACCCAAGAATTTGAAAACTTTATTGAAGATGACTTTCTATGCTTTTTGTTGACTAGTAGTTATTATATTCCGAACAGTAGTTTTGTACTTTTTTGTCACTGTTGGTATAACGGTTCACTTACATGATTTGTGCAGCCACGGTGTATTCAATTCCGAATCAGTGACGGTATGAGTGTGAAAGGTTTTCTGTCTTTATACTAAATGTGCCTTGTGATTCACTCGCGACTAGTCCAGGGTGTAGTTTGCCTTTAACCTGAGGTCACTTGGGTTTGGCTCCAGCTAACCCATGACCCTGAACAGGATAAGCATTATAGAAAACAAAAATGGATGGATGAAAAAACTTGTGTCACTCTGAAAGCTAGGAGGAAGCCGGAGAAGTACGAAGTCGACTGTTGTTTTTGTTTTTGCATTTTTGTTTTTGAACAACGTATATAAAAGTAATTTATCTGTCATATCTGTCGAAGCAGAATGGAGTCACGTTTGTCTAACTTTTGGGGGGACAGTAAAAATGCTGCCATTATTGCAAGCCTGCGATTCTGTCAACATTGCTCTCTAAAACAAGCTGAACATCCCTTGTGAAGGAAGTGCGATGCAGAATGTTGTGAGTGTCTGTAAAATCACTTGACAGACTGTAGATGTCCTGGCAATAAACAATTAGATCAGGCCTCTTTGCTCTGACAAAGCTTTTAGAAATTGCCTCACGTGGGTGCACTCGTTTGAGTGCATCTAGATGTTTAGCCTCTGGCCATGTCCACACAAACACTCATCTTTTTCTAAGTGTATAGTTTACTGTACATGTGAACACGCTGTAGAGTACTGAAATGACTGGCATCTCCTTTGTATTATTTTATTTGTCAACGCAGCAAGACCTTCTCTGCAGGCCTAAACACCATAGGAAGCCCTGACCTTCATTTCCAACCTAAATTCTATTATTTGTCTCATAAAATTTTCTTAACTTACTCCCAACAGTCTGTTCTCTTCATTTGGTAGCGTCTCTCTTGGCTGCTCTGCTTCGAGTACGTGTACAATTAGATGCTTGAAATTTGTTGTACAAATTTCTGCCTTTGTGCGCTGCCCAGGGCCCTCAGAATCAGTCATGGCTGACCGATGTAACTTAAACTACATTGGCAATGGGACTTTTTTTCACCAATCAGATGTCAAATTCAGCTCACACCGGCACAATAACATCAGTATCTTTCCATTCTCCAAATAGATGGTCAAAGCAAGCCAAGTTATATGTGATAGTGGTGGTATTAAGAGGTGGATTATGTCAGCTACGTTCCCACTGAAGGACCAGGTACCAAGTGCAAGGCCCACCACTGATGTCAAGTGTGGTATTCCATTATACAGTCAGATCAGATTATTATACTGTTACACACAATTCATGGTTGTTACCTCCACCAAGGCGAGAGCTTAGTTTTGTGCAAGTGTAATTTGTTGGATGGTTGGTTAGCTAGCTAATTAATTACTAAGATTGCATTAACTCGATTAAAACATTTTCACAATGCATGGGCTACGGAAGAAACCACGACATTTTGGTGCAAATATAGATAAAGGTGCATATCATATTTATTTTTACTCTAAGCTGTTACAGTCCACGTGTATTGAGTACAAGTGGAACCACCAGATTCAACAGACCGAGATGCAATTGGAAAAAAAAAAAAGTTGCTGAGCACTTTGTAAACTAAAAAGCCACCTATAGAACTGCTTTGGCATGCTTGTAAATGCGTTTTCACAAGATTTCTTTTTTCCTATAGATTTTAAACTGTAAACCTGTTGTGAGGTAAATAAAACTGTTTTTTTGTAAAACACTTGTGTATTTATGGACATAGCACAAATGAATCATTGTGTAGTAGCATGTTCATCACATTGTCCAATCTCCTGTGTCACCTAACACCTTGTTATCTCTGCCTGGTGTGTCAGGTTTGACTATTGCAGGTTCATAGAGCTAGACTACGTTCCAATGGAGACAGGTTACATGGTGTCAATGCGCCCGACTAAAGGCTATGCATCCACTGCAAAAGGACACGCCTCCACCAAGTCTCCGGACCGACATAGTCGTCCAACAAACTCCCCCTCTACCCCTCGTTCCCGGTCTGTCCAGAGCCCCTTCTATGTGGTCCACACTCTGTAGCATGGGAATGATGTGACACATCGTACTGTGTGAATGTTTCATTGTGTTGTTGGATTGTGTGAAGCACAAGTGGAAGGCGTTACCACAGCCTCATATCCAGTCTGATCTGATTTTCAATTTCATTAGCAAGTCCTTCATAATGAATTTTTAAACTACAGTGGACCCTCGGAAACTTGAACGCGTCTGCAGTCAATTCCCCCAAAGGTTCCAAGAAAAAATGGCTTGGTTATTGGGATTACAAGTCCAAGGGAAAAATAAATCAATAAATAAGAAGAAAGAAAACAAACATACAATTATAGAACTTAAAAAGTAAAATACTCAACTTTGTTTTGTGCTAACATAACAACTACTACGACTGTATAACTATTAACTACTGTTGTATACCTACTTTTAGGATGGCGAAAGGTCAACGCCTGCAACTAATTAATTACATTCAAGAAGCAATAACAAAATCATACAAATTTATGGCTTTTGGGATTGCGAAACGGCGACTCAGTGGTAATTGGACTGCAATAAGTGATGAGAATGGTTAAAATACCAATCACTGGTCATTGTTTGGTCAATATGGGAAAATATCTCGACGCTTCTTGGAATGAATCGTGTTTGAAACCCGAGTGTCCAATGTATTTCACTGACTGATCTTGTCTTGTTTTTCATTTTTTAGCCCATTTCAATACATGTTGTTTTTTTTACAACTCAAACCCATCCCAAAGTGTCCTTATTTCTACTGTGAAGGCACAAATGCAGTTTAGTGGCAACACTTCAGCTTATGTATGTGTTTTTGTGCATTTCTTTGCCTCTCTCGCTCCTCTCAAGTGACTCTTAATTGTCACTTGGCACTTATTTTTTGGGGGTCAACAGCTCACAGTTGACCATCACCTGGTTGTCTAAAGGGTGTTTTTACAAGGAGGTAACAACATTTCTCCTCTTCTTTTTGGAACCAGGCGGTCACCTGCAGCCCCCAGTATCAGAGATCCTTACGGCAATGCCTCCCTCAGTAGCAGCAGCAATTCCGGCTCTTGTAAAGGCAGCGACTGCAGCCCAACCAAAGGGTAAGAAGATATCTTCCTCTACAGACTATATACAAGCTCATGCTCTAAACTGTATTGGTGAAGTGTCCAACCGAGGGACTATGTCTTAGAGCTTGCTGAGAAACAATATACCCCCATTGCAACTAGAGGAGGTGGCCGGAGACAGGAACTCCTGCTGCTGCCCACATGGCCGAGACCAGAATAATGGGATTAAAATTGATGGATAGATGGACTATACATCCATCCATCCATTATCTGAGCCGCTTATCCCCACAAGGGTCGTGAGAGCGCTGGAGCTTATCCCAACTATCATCGGGCAGGAGGCGGGGTACACCCGAGTGCACAGCTGCCCTGTGGCAGCATGACGGAACCGTGGCTGCCATTCTGCGCCTACGGCCCCTCCAACCACCACCATCTAGCCAACCACATTCATTCATAGGCAATGTGGGTTCAGTGTCTTACCGAGGGACACTACAATGACATGCGCTTGGGCGGGAATAAAAAACGGTCACACTCAGGTTGCAGGGCGTACACTTACCCTCTGGACCATGTCGCCCACAGTCTTTGTTTTACAAAAAATTCTGAGAACAATATGCACCAAAGGCCCAAATATACTGTACATGTTTTTGTAACCTTTGAAGACAGTTTAGAGCCTTTTGAAAAAAATCTCCAAACATATATGTTCTTGATTATGGGGTGAACCAAAGTTCCCAGAGAGAATCAATGCAAGCACAATATTCAAACTCAGAAACCAATCTGAACCCAAAAACATAAAACCAAACCTTTTTGAAAATATATCAAGTTTGTTTTTATGCACTTGTGTCCCATAGACGTCACCAGAAGTACATATCATGTACAGACAACCACGGTATTCGGCCTCCACCACCAGAACAGTACCTTACACCTCTGCAGCAGAAAGAGGTGTGTATCCGGCACCTGCGGGCCAGGCTAAAAGAAACCATGAACACACTGCAAGACAGGTTAGCATTTAGAATTTATGCCACGTTCTTTATTTCTACCTTTACTCTCTAAACTCATTCTACTTCTTTTTTTCTTTGGTGATGTTTTTTTCCATTTGACCCTCTTAGGGACACAGAGATAGATGAGTTGAGAGAAAAGCTTTACAGGATGCAGGAGGACTGGGTGGAGGAGGAGTGCCACCGCGTGGAGGCTCAGCTGGCCCTGAAGGAGGCTCGACTGGAAATCCAGCAACTCAAACAGGCCGTGGACACAGTCCGTGACAGGCTAAGCGATGCTGGAGGATTCAGTGGAGACATAGGAGTCCAAAAGTACTTTCAGGACATCAACACTCAAAACCATAAGCTTGAGAACCTCTTGCTCAACATGGAGTTAGCTCAGGTGGGATTAGTCAAGGAGGGGGAAGCCATAGCAGGCCGTCGGACCTGTGTTGGGGGTTCAGCGCCAGCGTCAGTGTCTGGGGAAAGTCCAGGGGGAATACCAAAGCCAGCAATAGGAGGAAGGGGTTCTTGTTCTTGTGATGCTTCACCAGCCCGTTCTCTGACCCGTAGCTCCACCTACACCAAACTGAGTGATCAACCGGCTAACAAAAATGGCAGTGGCGTGGATTTTCCTTGTCTTTCAGCTGACGGCACGCAGGACAGTGGCTTTGTGTGCTGCGGGGAGAACAGCAGTGTCCCGAGTCGGGCCGACTTGCTCCTAGAGGCCGCCTACCTCTCAGAGGAAACAGCATCATTGCTCAACTCCTACGCACAAACGTTTTCCCACACCACACCCAATTCTTTACCTCACATGTACTCCCAAACCTTACCTCATTCTTTCCCTCACAAACTGTCACACTCAGTACCCCACACCATGCCACACTCTGCCACCTATGAGAAGCTGTGCTCGGGCGAACGTCTGTCAACATTTCGTTGCGGTCCAGGTGGAGGTGGCTGCATGAGCCACCCCTGCTTGTCACACCATCACCTGTACCTGCACCCTCTACGTGAGACAGGCATTCAGACCGAGAGCTGTCCCATCCCAGCAACATCAGGTTGCCTGTCAGACTTGGATACGATTGCTGAACAACGTACTTTCCGATCCCAAGCCTGCAGCCCAACTTCAACTTGGATGTCCGATGAAGGAGAAGAAGATATAGACTCAATCACCACGACCACTTCTGTAACCAGATCAACAGTCATGAGCATAGCCACAGAGCCGATTCCATTCTCCAAGATGCCACGAGTTAATTCCATACCACGTTCTGCCACTGTGGCCTGTTCCATGGAGAGTCCTTTGTATGAAGGCAAGGATTGCACAAAGGAAGTTGCAGAGGAAGAACCTGATGCCGTGGATAATCAGAGCACAATAGCATTAGTCCAACCAACAGAAGTACAGCTCGAGACGGAGGCAGCAAAACTGGTGGGAAATCAGGAAGAATCGAAGGAAGTAGCAGAAACAAAGGAGGGCCGATGGATTGTAGAGGACAGACCAGGTGGAAAACCACTGGAAACACCCAAAAGTAACAACATCCAACAAACTGATGTCCAAATTCAGATACAAGTTCCAGGATGGAGCCCATGTAGCCCAGATTCCCCACAAGACGTAGAGCAACCTTACATCTGCCAGCCAAAACGATCTATTTCCCACGAGGAGGGAGCCGGTGTCATTGTTTTGGGGGTGGAAGACAGCAATGATGACGAGGAGTCCGAAACTGAAGAGCAAGCCGATGGTGGTGCAGCAGTAGAGGAAGCGGAATCCACTTCTGATTCTAAGCCAGTGCAGAAAAGCTACTGGAGTCGTCACTTTTTGGTGGATCTGCTCGCAGTGGCAATCCCCGTGGTGCCAACAGTGGCATGGCTGTGCCGGGGTCCGGTTCGAGACAGACAGCCCATGTACCACTTTGGGTCACTGCTGAGGGGCTGCTGCACAGTGGCCTTGCACTCGTTGCGCAGGGGAGGGGGGCTGAGGCATTACCCAGCGGGCGGGGGGGACCTTGGTGGATCTCAGATGTGAACATACGTTCTCATAAAGTCCCTCCGTTAGGATGTTTGACCATCACTATATGGCTTTTAATTCGAAAGAGTCTGGTGATATAGTAACGAACATCCTGCCCTGTATACTCCATTGAAAGGGATCTTCAGGAAGAAGAAATACAGGATTGTGTGCATAAAAGATTAAGTGTGGATGGGTTGTTCCAACCATTGGTCCAAAGCTACGGACTGAATGTGCTGATTGAACTGAATAATCAATTCTTGGATGTTCAATGCTGATTGTTTAGTTTTGAAATGCAGGGAAAACTTTCAAGATGTGTTGCTTGGTCAACATTGCTGACTCATCAATGACTGGAACGTGCACTTAGTTAGATATGTACACAAAATACCCTTTAGAATATGTTCAAGGATGTGTACCAAATTGTCACATGTAGACAAACTAAAATCCATTCATTGAGTCACATTCAAAACTTCTGTCTCACTTGTCCTTAACGTTAATAAGAACTCCATCTTCATTATCAGGAATCATTGGGGGTTTTCCACGTCAAATGCTGCAAGGTTGCAATGTACTGTAAACAAGGTCAGTCAGAGGTGTGACACTGAAAACACCACAAACCCATTTAGAGGCTTTGCAAATGGTATTTAAGTCACATTTCCACCACGCAGTCTAGTTCAGGCCACTTCAGCTCACAGTGGTACTGTTGGGAACAGTAAATGCAGATGTTTCTTGTGTTTCCAGTGAGGGGTGTCATGATGAAAGTGATTTTCTGTGTTCTCCCCGACATTCTCGTCTTGCCAAAGAACACTCCAGTCGAACATTTTTCGATATTTTAGTCAATAAGACTTAAGAGGTCTACAAATGATTTCGAAACTATGATCCTTCTTTCAGCCCAGCAACAGTCACTGCAGTGTGTCTAATGTCAGTCTTTCGATATCCAGAGCTCCCAAATGTCACGGAAGGGGGGTGGAGGGGGGAATACAACGTCCAAGCTTACCGGCCAATATGGCGCTGCAGGAAGTGAATTTCTATAGGCTGGCAGCTCTGGGTATCTTACCACTAGGGATGGGAATTGATAAGATTTTCCATTTCTGATTCCATTTTCATTTTAAAAAATAATAATTTCAGGAATAAAATGAAACAAAAAACGCCCACTGAATATTATAGCCTGGCTTCTCACGATCATAGAAACATAATATTAATATATACACCCTGAACACTAGTGATGGGTGGTACCAGACAATTTTGATTCGATACAATACCGCTTACTTTTTGGGAAATGTTTTTCAATACCAATGCCGATACCAGTACTTTGTGTGAATTGTTTTGTTTTTACCCAATGATAATATAAAATTCATTATCTTCATTATTATCTTCATATCATTATTCACCAAATCCTGTATGTAGTATGTTATCCTAAGAATTGTCAAAGTCACACATGCACTTTTTTCATTTATTAATTAGAAGCAATACTTTATGAGCGTCGTACCCAACTGATACTTGTGAGAGTATCGATACCACGGAATCAATATTGCCGTCACTTCTGAACACACCCTGCGTATCTTGCAGCAAGCATGTGATGTATGTTCTTCTGCCCTTCCTGAGCGTGCTTTAAGCTGTTTAAGGACACCCCAGTTGGAGTTTACAGAAAAACTAAACGCAAAACCAAAACAATTACACACATTGTAGATTTAAATACAAGACACACATCGTTTTTAGAGATCACCAGCTTAATGCTAACACTCAGTGGAAAATCCTGTTGGCCTATTGAAAACCCTACAGACATAACAATACACTCAGGCATACAGCATATTCTTTCTAATCTGTGACAAACGAGTTTATTAAACCTTTTTTGTGACTACTCTTCTTTTATCTTACAGTAAACGTGTAGCTCCAGCATTACTAGGAATCTCACGTGTACGTTTTGACTACGTTAAAATGCATCTTTAAAGTGTTATTTTGTACAGAGTTTAATTGTTAAAGTTGTGTTGTTTTTAGCCATTTAGAGTTAAATGAATGTTGTTTTTAGTCGTGTATTTACTGCTGCCTTTGGTGGCAATCTGGCACCCTTACTTGAAATGGTTAGAGTGATGTAGCCCATTAATACCACTTTCAGGCCTAGAACTCCACAAATCTCAGCTGGTCCACACATTGCTTACGCTGTGTGGTGTGCACAATAACGCCATTGAGCCAAATAGGATTGATAAGAAAATCACTTGAAAATTCAGCAAATGGTTCCGTGGAATTGTTAACTTTAGAATCGGTTCTCACCTATTCTCGGTTTTCCATTCCCATCCCTACTTAGGTTTTCGATTCCCATCTCTATTTACCACTGTGGTCAGTACGCCAGAAGGGTGCCAAAAACTACATGGCATGTTAGGGTACCATATAGTACAGAATGCTTTTTTTGGGGGGGGGGTACTCTTTACAATAAAAATGTTGACAATAAAAACTAATAATAATAATGATAAAAATCCCATACTACCTTGAACTGCCCTTAACTCTACTGCTTGGTGGAAATGGATCCTCCAGTGTCCCATCCAGATGGCTTTTGGACATTTCCGTACATTTTCTGCACCTCCGCTTGTCCGAGTGCTGTTAAGTAAGATCAGTCAGATTATTATTTGGACCTTGTTCTTGACAGTCCCATCAAAAGAAACAACACCAACATGCTAGATGATAGGTCGACCACAAAGCTCTGCTTTAAAATTCTAAATACCGTATTTCCTCCACTAGTGGCTAGAAGGGTTTATTCACTCTGCTGCAGTTAGTACCAGGCATTTATTTTAAGCAAGGCATTCATTTGAGAGGAGGCCTTTATTTGTCTGTCGATTGGTTGACAGAGGATTGTAATTTCCATTTTACAATGGGAATAGAATGTGAACTGGCTCACATTACCCTGTTGTTATTTTTGCATTTCTTTTTATTCTTGGTTTGTATCAACAATGCAGTACAGTTGGGAGGCAGAACTAAAGGTTCTCTGCTTGCCTTTCTACGTGCTATTTATGATACTGGAGATGCAGCTACCTACCAATAGAACCTAAAAACGACGACCTGCCAGTGGATTGAGGCTTGGTGTCAATCAGAATGTGAAGGGTATTTTTCGAGGGTATATGATCAATAAATGGTAACTTCAACTTCATGGTAAGGACCAGTATCTATTGCAGAATACAGGGGACCTCAGATTATGACAGTTCTGACATACGGTGTTCATATATATATATATATACAAACCCCAATTCTAATGAAGTTGCAACGTTGTGTAAAATGGAAATAAAAACAGAATACAATGATTTGCAAATCCTTTTCAACCTATATTCAATTGAATACACTAGAAAAATAAATAATATTTAATGTTCAAACTGATATAAATATAAAATATAAATATATATATATATTCCAAAAAAGCTGGGAAAGGGGCATGCTTACCACAATGTGATAACGCTCAAGCATTTGAGAACTGATGACAACAATTTTTGAAGCTTTGAGCAAGTCTCTGTTGTCATATTTTGCACTTCATAATGCGCCACACATTTTCAATGGGAGACAGGTCTAAAATGCTGGCAGGCCAGTCTAGTACTTGCACTCTTTTATTACAAAGCCACACTGTTGTAACACGTGCAGTCGGTAGCATGGCATTGTCTTGCTGAAATAAGCAGGAACGTCCCTAAAAAAAGACGTTGCTCAGATGGCAGCATACGTTGGTTGCTCCAAAACCTGTATGTACTGTACCTTCAGCCCTAACACACCTCCATACCATCACAGATGTTGGCTTTTGAACTTTGTGCTGATAACAGTCCGGATGGTCTTTTTCCTCTTTGGCCCGGAAGACAATCATTTTCAAAAACAAATTGAAATGTGGACTCGTCAGACCACACCATAATTTGGCACTTTTGACATGACCCTGAATGGAATGAATTTATATTAGCTTGACTCTGAACTGCACAATGCGCATCAACACCGAACATGGAAATGGAAGTGCTGTGTGCGTGCATAGCTAGAGTCCGAGCCGCACTTTGTCGGATGTGACGTCTGGCAACCCTGAGCACTGGAATGCTGCCCCCCAACATGCTCTTATCTCTCCCGCGACTGCACATGTAAATGGGCTTCTTCGGAAAGTAACATTTTGTAACCCTCATGCCACCTTTTCTTAACCATGGTAGAAAACATAATCGGGTCAAGAAGAGATGAAAAGGTGTTTCCTCTTGAACATCGGAAAGGAAAGCACTTTTGTCAAATGAATTTAACTCCACTTTTCTTTACCGACGTCATCGTGCAACGGCGAGTGTTGCTGACGTAAGTCTCTAATATAAAAAGACACATTTAGAGTTTCGCCATCCTCCTTTTCATTTGATTCTGTTTATTTCCTAGAAGCGGTTTTCATTCATATATCTACTGTAAATATAGGAACAGAACTCCATCGTAAACTGAGACTCCCCTGTACGTGTGTTCCTTTGCTGCAGCTGGTGGTTACCTTTAGCCAGTTTCTGCCCCCTCAAACGTCAGGTGTCCAGTCTTCTCTATACCAAGATGAAATAATAATGCGGTTGTGTTTTTGGGTAGAAGTTCCGTGTCACTTACTTAAGCCTTCCAACCAAAATGCTTTCATCCATCCATGAACTACTCTCTATAGCGCTTGTGCTCATTGAGGTCACGGGTAAGCTGGAGTCAATTCAAGCTGATTTTAGCAAGAGGCAAGGCACACCGTGAACTGTTCGCCAGTCAATTGCAGTGCCCAAATGCTTTCATTCCAAAGCCAACTTACACTTTCACTCTAGGCTACGACCCTTTCACTCTCCAACAATGTAACTGTAGATACTAATAGCAAGCTAGAACATCACTCACTGGTCCAATTGATCTCCTTACTGTTGTACAGTTCTAAAACTCCTGTTGTGTTGTTCCACTGTCACTGTGGACCATGTATACCTTCCAGTCAGTCACTTAGAAAAAAGGCTTGAGAACAAGCTCCTTCTGCTATGCATTTTACTAGACGCAGAAAAAAGTAAACAGCCCACTTACATACGCGTGGACCCTCGGAGGTGGAACACAATCCATTTGTTCGGATTTGAAAATGTCAGACAATGTCAGTGCAAAAAGAGGTTATATCAGTAACTCGTGTGAATGGTAAAACTTCAGAGTAAACATTCAAAACAATCAAATGTGGATGTAGCAACCCTTACCTCAGTTTATTTATTACCTCTATTGCTATCATTATCATTTCCCTTTTTGGCTTACCATTCCTAACGTCCTACAGGAGCTTTATACAGTAAGTATTAGGAGGCTAGATCGCCCAATCGCATCAGTCTTGGCATTTTAAGGTTGAATTACGAGTGGTTTACCCACCAAACTGTTTGCATTCCGAGGGTCTGATGTTGCAAAACTCCTAATTAGGAGGTTTGGATTGTGATTTGGTTTTCTTCATGTGAATGTGTTTATTTGGTGACCGTGTAAATACCTAAAAATCAAAAAGGCGGGGGAGGGTTAAATGCCAAATGTTAAACAGCTCATTACAAGCGAAACATTCTTGACACCTAGTGAAATGTAACTTGGAGACGGAATAAGCAACATGAGTTTCTTTCCATTTTGATTTGCACTATTGTTCACTTTATGAATTGTCAGCAATTACTTGAATTTCTGCAGCTGTATGGTGTGTATGCGCATCGGAACTGGTTGTTCTGTGCAGTTAAGTGTAGAACTTCCTCTAAAATAATACGTCTATGCTTGTCTGATCATTTTAAAGCCTTTCACACACAAACCGAAATAAGTGAGTGAAACGTACAATGCATGAATAAAAGTATCGAGACACATCTCTTAAGTAATCCATCAAATCATCCGCAGTTTGGACAATTGCACGTTTCCAAATTTGAGGGAAAAGTTTGGAGAAAGTTCATTTCTTTTCCCAGTGCACAAAGGACCATTAGAGGAGTCTGGTGAGGAAGACCTATGGGATGAATGGGTGGGGGGGGGGGGGGGGGGGGGGAAATCCCATAGACCAAAATCATGGCGTAAGTCTTCCCAGAAGAGCAGTTATTGCAGCAAAGGGGAGAACAACTCTACATCGGTCATCGCACCCTGTAGGTTGAATAGCCATGTGTCCCAGTACTTTTGTCCATATAGTTCACATTTTGGAACGCTGATGTATAACACAATGCTGGAAAAGGAGTAGTGGCTACGAAACATTGTGTAAGACATCAATCGTGATCATATGACATCAATGCTGTGGGCTATGTGCAAGAAATGAATGAATGAATGAATGAATGCCCTGGAAACTGCTTAATGTCCTCCCAGTGAACGCGAGGGGTGGAAGTGCTAACTAATTGTCATTAGCCTGTCATTTTAACTCAAACGTATCCATTCTTGAATTGAGCCTCAAGTTGACTATGTGGCGTTTATCAGAAGCTAATGCTGATAACACTGTTAGCTAATGCTAGTCTGTGCCAATGCTGCAGCTCGCTTACCTTTTAGCTTTGACATGATAGTGCTACAGTAGTGCTGTTGGATCTTCACCCAGCCTAGCTGCCAAGCCTTGTACAGAGAAGCTAATTCTAGTGGAACCTCACACAGTTCATTCCAGAACTGTTCGGATTGTCCCAATAGCAAATCAGGTGTGAGGCAATGAAATAAGTAAGATTCGAAACATTCGAAACCATCAAAGGGGTAAAATAACTGCACCGTTGTTATCAAGATCTAGAAAAAAAATGTAATCAACATTCCATTGTAACTTGAAGTGTAAAATAGGCTACAACTGTTAATACTAAGAGGTAAAACCAATACAGTGGTGCCTTGAGATACGAGTGACCCGACTTTCATGTTTTTCGAGATGCGAGCAGTCATTCGGCCAAATTTTTTTGCTTTGAAAAGATATGAGCGGCGTACGGTGCTCACTTCACAACAAGCAGCAATCCAACTAAACATAAAACCAAGACAATGACACCTTGTGTATTTAAAACAACCGCATTGCTTAGCCGTTAGTCCGCTTGCTTAATGTTAACACATTATGGGAAATGCCACAGGCCTTTAAACAAAACAGACACTTGAACGCAAACGGAGCCGAAATACATGTAGACAGATAATGAGTACTCACCGCCATATTGTCTGCGAAGAAGGACAATTACGGTTGAGTTATGACAGCAGTGAGCAGCAATGCACAGAATTAAATGAGAAAGTGTGACAAAAACAGTAAAAAGGCATAAAAGCAGCTTGTATGACGGCGTAGTGAAAACATAATGCATCGCAGATCTCCACTTTTAACATTTTTAATTATCACACAAATCTAAAAAGATTATGAATTGGCATTAAGTGTGCAAAGAAAGTCACAAAACACCTTGCATGGCGTCACACATGATGTCAGACATTTTGTGTGACTTTACCGGCGTATTTTCCCCGATTCTGAACTATACTAGACTTGAGAGGTTCCACTACACATTCATTTAATAATAATAATCGTAATAATAACATAAAACTGCTGAGTAAAATAACTTCCACCCCTCATAGCAACCTACAGTGCTCGCTATAACCGAGTACCCCGCTTTCTTGACTGAGGTGGTTTCCGAGGCTAAAAGATATTGCAACAAAAAGCCATTGAATTTTCTTATGCTCTCAGAATGAATGTCATTGTGCAGGTTTATGAGAACACGTGCTGTTGTATGTATCTTATGGAGCCCGCTCTTGTACAGAACGAGAATACAGTTCAGATTTACACTTTGACTGACACACTATGGATGTCCTCAAGTGTTTTTGTCTTGTTTTTTGTTTGTTTGTGTGATGTTCTTAAAACTTCGGGTTGCATAGAATGGTATTGTCAGTTAAAGAAAAAAAATATTCAACAATCAAATTTTGTTGATCCAACTTTCACTCCATTTTGGTGGATCAATGAGTGCACGCAATGTGACGTCAAGTTAAGGTGACAAAAGTAGAAGTGAGTATTTTTGACAGCAGTTTGACATTAAAATAGTAAAGTCAACATTTGAATTTCAATTTTAACAAGTGTTCCTACTCGAAACAATATTTGTGCATACAGCTCCACGGAACCGATATAGGCATAAAAACAGTGTCAATATTAAACCTGAGTTTGTCTGAATTGCGTGAACGTTGAAACACCAAAATACCTAGGCGATTGAACTATGTCTTTTGTATTTAACAAAATACAGCTGAATGGAACTAATCGACATAATATAAAAGTCGACATTTTTGTTTTCTATGTTGAGTTGACACTTTTTATGTTGTCTAGTGTGTACAAAGAAATCTTGTTGGCACTCAACATTAGTTTCTACAAGTTTGACTTAACTGATCAATTTGCATCTGATCAATTGAGAATGTGCCTCATACAGACTTAAATCATCAAAAACATCTCAATCAGCCAATTCCTTTCAAATGCGATGTGCAAGTATGGGGTAGTTCCATTATGTATTATAATGCCTCTTTCAATCATTCTTCACAATGGAATTTATCTTTTTCATTCAAGATTAAAACATAACATTTATCAAATTTGGAACTCAGAATGTTCATACCCATCTTGTTTTGCAAGTGATGTGATTTTCTTTACCAATATCCTCAACACTTCAAAGTGACCATTTGCCATTTTCTGTCCCACAATGTATCTGGGCTCCCTCTACTAACATTCACCACAATATGTAATATAAGAATATTTTCTTGAGAGACATAAAGGTGTGTGTTTTTGTCAATATTATCAATGTTTACTGTCATTTTATTTGGTCATCTTTGTCTGATACTGTGCTTATGTACCTGGATGTATGTACTGTAGTTCTTTTCACATCTTACCACTGAGGACATCCAATGGCCTTGCATAGAGACATCAATGCTGTATATTGGAAACATGTATAACATAAGACTATTTGAATTGCAATAGTGTGTACAGTCATACAAACCCATGCGTAAGTGACATTCACATTCAAGACCAAAAGCTCCAAGATATTAAAACAGCATGGAGGAAATTGTTGTTGTCTCCTGTGTGAGAGCGTAATCATTCTGATTCTGTGTGTGTGTGTGTGGGGGGGGGGGGGGGGGGGGGGGTTGGGGGTCTATCCCAGATGACTTCATGCGAGAGGCGGGACACACCCTGGACTGGTCACCAGTCAATTGAAGGGCACACACATATAGTGGGTGCGGAAAGTTTTCAGAACCCCTTAAATTTTCCACCAACTCCAACTCCAGTGAAGTCCTGCAAAATCGCAGTTCGGCATTTGTATATTTGTCTATTCGCATACTTTTGGGGAACCCATCCTCAGTTATTTCCTGAAAAACTGTTAGTGACAGCATTGCTTTGGCAAACTTTCTGGTGCCAAAATACTGAGTGTTTCATTATTTTTCTCCAAACACTTAAGTGCCAGCCGCGGCCAAGTAGTTAAGATTGCCGCCTGCCACTTTGGGGATGCCGGTGCAAATCATCAACCGGCAGAAGAATGTGAGTGGGAAGAAAAAAAACTGAAAAACATCAGACTCAGGAAGTGCTCGGCAATATCTTTTGTAATGCCGAAGGACCGACCGACTGTACATGTAAAACTTTTAACGAGCAAAGTCTTGACGCCCAAAACAAAAAGTGCGTCTTGAAATGAAACAAGACATAAATGAATAATTTTACTTATCACACAACAACATATTTATTGTCCAGGATTTTAATTTTTTTTTTGCTGATTCAGGATAATTTTGTTGGGCTGAATCTAAATATCACATTAGTTTTGCTCAATCAGGTCAACTTTTTTTGTTGGTCACCTTTTTGTTTTTTTTTCTCTTAAAAGCTCTCAGATAAGAAATATTAACATAAATGAACCGATCATGTCACAAAGTGTAATCTGAGTAAGAAAATCTGATTTCTTCAAAATCAATTTACCATAAAAACCTAACCTGTACAAACAGATGTCATTGTTTGGAGACAACTTCCAAAGAAAAACTAAATTGTAACCCTGTGTCATTAACTTTATACTATTCAACCTGCTTATTTAAAAATACATGTAGAATATTTAATTTTTAGAATTTAACTTTTGTCTTATTCAAGGGGACTGACTCAGCAGAAGTGACCAGCCACCATTGGTTCAATGCAGAGGGCACATTTTATGAACATGCATGTTCATGACAATAAAAATGATTAATCTTCTTCTTCTAAAAGTACAACTTGATGACATCCTCTACATTGCACATCCTCACCTAGGTTACAAACTGCTCCTCTGATATCATTCCGTCACTCCCTGGTAAAAGTACCTCTTCATTCTCCTAATATAAAAACTTTACTCTGAAAATATTTTGACCTTATTCTTGAAAATAAGACTTATTTCTCTATTACCACTTAATCTCGAAAAAATATACATTGGTCTTGTAATATTACGACTTTAATCTAAAGAAAAATAATAATACTTCTGATCTTGTACGTAGGCATCTTTTTTCTCAAAAATATGACTATTTTTGGAATATTACACATTTTTTAAAAATGTACAACTTTATGCTTGTGATGTAGACAGATGTTTTTCTCGAGAATATACAATTTATCTAAAAAAACAAAAAACGACAGCTTTGTCTCTAACAGAATCTAAAAAAAAAAATACCACCATATTTTCATACTTTAATCCAAAATATGACTTATCTCATAATTGATTTCTTAAAAATGTCTGACTTTATTCTGAAAACATAACTTTGTTCTGGTAATATTAAAAATTTAATTTAAAAAAAAAACTATTTTTGGGAATGTTTCATGTTCAATCTTACCGTATTTGATTTTGGTTCCCCCCTGTCCTGTCCCCCCTCCAGCTTGCCCTAATACTCCTTGGTATTCTTCAGTTTCAGCAGACAAGAGAATTTGCACCATAGTGAGTCAGCAATGCATAATAAGAAGGGTCAGAATGTAGTGGGAAAACATCACAAATTCATCAAATGGAAGAGGAGTGGACTTCAAACAAGTAAAAGATAAATTGAAGCAAAGATGATTACAAATACATGGGTGGTCCGTTCAGGTACCCTTTAAGTGTTTTGGGGATAGAAATGTAGTCTTAGTTTGTTATTTGAAAATCAATGATACTCAAGTCTCAGGAGGTCAGAGTTGAGCAATGTTTTTAAGGTATGTAAAAAAAATCTACTGAAAGGATGTGAACAAAAAGACTTTATTTGTTTTACAATAGTATTATCTTGGTTACATTCATATATAAATGTTTTTATTTTTTTATTTTTTTTTTTTACAGAATGCGAAGGATGTTCATAAGATGGCATACCCAGAAAATCGGAAAGAATACATGCACCCAAAAAGGAGCAACTAGACAGAAGTAAAAAAGAAACAATAATGAGTTAAACGCTGCTCGGTTTCACTGTGCTCCTCAGTCAGAAATAGGGCGGCGGGGGAGGGGAAGCAAGAGGCCGCTATACCCTTACATCGATTCAAAAGGTTGATTTTCAGCATATAATTTGAGCAGCTTCTTATGGGGAACATTAAGAGGATGGTTTTGTTAACATGAGGCACCATACGCACAATGATTTCAACAACAAAATAAACAGCGCTTTTGAAATGGAAACAGGAAGACAACCTATTTAAAAGTAGTGGAAAGTGCACTTAGTGGGTCCACCCAGCACATACCTGGCCCCTTACGAATACAACTACAATTAGAACGACGACCATCGAAACTACCTAGATGGCCAATCCCATGATGCACTATGATCCTGTCTACAATTTGTGGATCGGGATTGTTTGTGGATACGGAACCTGCACACTGCACTCGCATCACTAATGCTAACATGGTGGAAGCTGCGGCCATTATTATCTGTGACTATTTCCTCACCCAGTCAGCATACATAGGGAAGCGCTCATCAAAATGGCTGCGATTCCATGGACAACGCTGACCTGACTTTTGCGCCATCTGAATACACAATATGCTAGCACAAATGCCACTAAATATCAAAACACCACATCTAATGCTACGTTAAAGGAAAATTAGGAAGTTCCTAGTTTCTTATTGGAGATTAATTTATGGATACCTGTACGATTAGTTATAGCAGATATCAGCATAGCAACCTGTTCTGCATACAAAATGGTGTAAAAGTATATTGCTCCTGCTATCTGTTTTGGAAGTCATTTGGTAAAATGTAGATTTAAAAAAAAAAAAAAAAAGGTAGTTTGTTGGCATATCTACTAGCTTTCATAAAAACAGACTGATGTACTCTCAAAGTAGTCAGCCATGTTTCTTTATGCTTGCTTCCAATTTGATCTTTTTCGGGTGAAGAGATAGCATCTCATTCCCAATATCACCAAAATCTGGTTCATATAAACCTGTGTCCATGCAAACGCAGCCAGTTTCAATACTATCTTCCCCTCAACAAATAAAATGTCATACCCTTAAAAACACCATAATGGTATAATATACTTACTAAATAGAAATTACCTACACTTTAGACAATGTTAAGCGAGCAGTGCATGTGGTCGGTGGGGCTCAGGCAGCTGACTGTTACAGCATCTTGGACGACAAGGTGGAAGAAATGAACGATCGTCTCCATCGCGAGGAGGAAGCTCTGGACTCGGAAGTTTGCATGGCTTGAAAAACAATCTCGGACCATTAAAATAACACCCGTCTCATTCTGGACTACAAGGAGAACGTAGAAAATGTTTTTAAAAGGACCACATTTGTCCGCAGAGGAAGAAAAAACTGTAAACAAAAAAAATTCAATCTCATGACCATAAAGATTACTAAAAGATATAACCAAGGCATCGTGAGATTATGTTGATAAAAGAAGGCGATGATGATATGGGAGACAGAAAGAGACAGACAAAGGGAGGGAGAGAAGAGACGGACATCTCTCATGTGCCGCTCCTGACGTTCACACCTCTGGGATGGAGTGATCCATGGCCGACTTCAGCAGGCTGGTGGACATTCTGGGGTAGAGAAAGAAAAAATGGCTGGTAAATTGGCAAGTCTGGGAAGTTGTGACAACTTTTAACAGAACTCCAGGACAAAGTTGGCTTCAGTGTGCTTTATATCCTATGTCAGTAACAACCACCACTGCATCATTGATCATTCATTTTCACCATAGTTTTCCATATGACTAGAGAAGAGGTGGAAGAAATTCAAATTCAATGAAAGTAGAGAGAGTAGAGAGAAAAATCATATTTGCGTATTGTTGAGTAAAAATGTATGCCTTGCAGAAGCCCGTAGCGTAATAAGGGCCCATAACGTAACAAATTTGCCCTTTTTAAAATATAACCCATAACGAATAATTGGTCAACAATGTAATAGGTCGTAACCTGTAAGGAAATAACTTATTACGTTATTTGAATATATTGGAACATGTGAGTCCTTTTTGGCCCTTGTGAGTAATGATGCAGCTGCATTCTGCATGTCTTCAATTGGCAGCTTACCTCTTAATCATGTGCTCATAGATGAACTTGGGCATGATGGTGATGGTCATGGCGGTTGGGGATGTGTTCAAAATATCCTTAATCTGGGAATCCTGGAAATATCATACATGCAGATGTTGCTGTAGCTTTTTCATTCAAACATTCACATGCACCCATTCAACTGTTTTCTAGCACTTGTTGTGTTAAGGGTTACAGGTGAGGTGGAGGACAATCGAGCTGACTTTGGTTGAACACTTAATAGGTTGACAGTCAATCGGAAGACACATTTGAACAAACGTCGCAGGAAGCCAAGTACCCAAAGAAAGTGTGTGTGATGCACTGTTTGTGTTCTGTGATGCATAAAAACTGCTTTAATGCAGGGGATATGTAGCAGATCAACCTGTAACAGAGAGACCATATGAATTTTTTTTTTTTTTTTTTTTTTTTTAAATAGTTTTAACCCTACCACCTGCTTTAAACACACTTTTTAAACCAATTGTAAATGTATTTGAAGAATGTAATATGTTCCCGCTTGTATAGCATTACAAGGTATGCTGCATGTCATTAGTGGTAAACTACAAGACAAATGAGATGAAGTGGCTGGTGAATACAGCTGTTCGTCCCACCTTAAGTCCAATAACATTCTGCCCGTTGATCTCACAGATGTAATGGTCAGTCAGCAGGCCATTGCGGGCTGCAGAACCGTCCTTGACCAGTGATGTGATTTTACCAGACTTGTAGATGAAGCCCACATGGCCTGAGCTGTCTTTGTGCATGGTGACAGTGCGCTGAAATGGTCTAGACAGACAAATAGACACACACAGTTTAGGATTGGTGACTCTGACATAGAGTCACTCAGAACACACCGCTTGGCAGTTAAGTCCTATTGATTGACCAACCAGCAGAGGAAGCCAAAGTAGAAACTAATAAAAACAATTGGAATTGCCGGAAATCTTATTTAAAATCTTATTCGAGACAATGTTTACATAATTTGCTGATCGAATACTCAATTCTTAATACTGTTTATATAGCTTTGTGTGATTATTTACTGTCTGGGAGCGGTGTTAAAACATCTAATGCTGGCTCCACATCTTTGCAGTCTGTTGTATTAGTGAATTTATATTGTTCAATTGGGAACTCTTGAGTAATTGGGAAAGCTGAGTTGGAATGAGGAGATTCGACAAACATCAAAAAGTCAAACCAGTCTTCAGTTGTTTTGTACTGGGCCTATGACTGCAAAGACAACATCTACAAACTAGATAAATGCTTGTATAGAATAACCGTAGACAAAAATACAACTGCCTGGAGATGAAAAAGCACTGCAGTCCTGCTTAGTATAAGACAGTCTTACCTGTCCCGGACCACAAGCTCGATGCGGGTCTCTGCTGCAGCCTTCAGCGCCTTGTGGGCCTTATCAACACTCCAACCGGCACAATTCTGGCCATTGATCTGAAGGACCTGGTCCCCAAAGCGCAGCCCAGCTAGGGCGGCGGGGGAGTTGGCCTGCACCAGCTGGATAAACACTCCCTAAGATACAGAGAAAGCAGTGCAAATAAGCCCAAGGAAGCTAGAGAATGGATGCTGGGATAGTTGAGACTACATGACGCAAATCCAGGACCAAAGTGAAAACAGAAATGATGAGGAACTTAGACAAACAGAAAAGGCAGACTGTGTGAACTATTATAGGGCATATGCACTACCAACTTCCACATTCGGCAAAACAGGTAAAAGCACTTCCTTTTGGCACGGGAAAATGGCAGAACCCTACAAGCAAGAGACCCAGACAAAGCACCCACAGGAACTTGAAACGTCCACAATGTTCAACACAAGATGTCACCACAAAGCCACCAAAGATGACAATATCCAATGTTTAGGCTTCGTTCATGTTTACGTATGTATGCATGTCATCAACCTGTAGCTATGCTCGTTAGCGCACCGTACGCAGGAAGTCTACTAACTATTTTCCAGGTTTGGCCACATGAGATTCCGCATATAGCGATTTGTAACGCAAAATGTTTTTTCCTCTAATTGTGCCCTCCACACTAATATAGATAGACACCGTGTCAAAATTTATATCAAAGTGCATTGTCCATTTAAACCAAACAAGCGTTGTACCTCTAACAGACACCCGTTACTGCTTGCGTGGCTATTCTCCGGGTGCTCCGGCTTTCTTCCACATACGAAATGTTAAGTTAAAGACTCGAAATTGCCCATCGGCGTGAATGGAAAATAAATGTTTGTCTGTGTGCCCTCCAATTGGCTGGTGATCAGCCCAAAATAAATTGGAATAGTCTCCAGCTAACCTGCAAGCCTAAAGATAAGCGGGATAAAAAAATTGATGAAAGGATATAATATTACTTAATCTTATAAAAACATCTTTGGAGAAATAAGGGACTACCCCCCCTCTAATAAATTCTGGTCAATGTCTGCAGTTGAAGAAGTAAACACCCCTGGCCACGATGATAGAAATAACAAGAACGTATAGTATGTAGCCCAATACAACAAAAATACTTCATGATGGCCATCAAAGAGTTAGCAATACTGACTCACGTTGTCAATTGCCCTGAGGCGGAGTCCGACCTTGCTGTCCTGGTCCTTGCAGAGAATAATTTCCCGCAGGCCTTGGCGAACCTCGGCCCTCCTGATGCCGACGTCCGACCCCGTCACGGGACACACCATCCCCCCAACACCTGAGTAGGCGGGCATTGCCACTTGCTGAGGGGGAAGTGTTGGAAAATTAAAATCTGATATCCTACTCCATCAGTGGATGAGACAGAGAATGCTTTTGAACTTTTTGTATTAGTATATTTCAAAAATCAAAAATTGTTGATGTGACGATACGACCAAATGTCAGACAGCACAGATGGTGCGAGGGTGATATGAAAGCAACACGCACGCACACACACACGCACACGCGCGCACACACACACGCACACACACAAGTGAAGAAAACACCTCCTCCAACACCACAATGCTCCATGCCTGTGGTGAGTCTCCAGGGAACAGAATAATCATGCTTTGCTGTGACAAACAAGCTGCTCATAGCTCTTATTTCTCTTTTTATTGTTTTTTGAAGCCTAAAAAAAACATTTGAAAATGGATGTAAACATTTTGAAAAAAATAAATGGCTTTACTCTTTTTGTTTAAACATGGTACTGTGTAAAAACAGGGGATGTACATGTGGCAATGAACAAATGCCTAATGACTTAGCCTAATTTACATGGCAACAACAGAGGAAAAACTTTTTGAAAATATTCACATACAGACAACAGTGTCAAAACAAACCTCGTTCACACGGAAAAGAACACAAAATTCTGTATTCTGTATGCCAGGCTACTAGTTTCCACTCAACGCATGCAACGCTTCCTAAAATAAAATTTCTTGAACAGTGTTTGTCGACATAATGTCAGTTTAAAATGTAACTTCTTATGCAAGTAATGTCAGTCGTCTGGATGCTGCAAATGTAGTAAATGTTCTCTTTGATTGAGAAGTCCTATGAACATTATTTTGTTGTTTTAACCGTGTTGTACTCACAGATGCCCAAAACGAACACT